>NC_043015.1:3133334-3195834 GCF_006345805.1 Octopus sinensis
AATTTATCAAGGACAGACCAGCAAAAATACCAGATTTAACTCACAGAGTACTTAACTCGAAATTTAGCGACTTCTTGCATGTTTTGGTAAATATTGTTTTGGGAGAGTTTCAAAAGCATAGTCTGTAACATTGTCATGTTTTTCACATTACAAAAAGATCCAGAACAGTATTCTTTTTGATACATGTTTCAGTCATTTGACTGCGACCATTCTGGAAGGCCCACTTTACTCGAGCAAATCGAACCTAGGACTTATTCTTTGTAAGCCTAGTACTTATTCTATCGTTCTTATTTGCCGAACCGCTAAGTTACGGGGACGTAAACACACCAGCATATGTTGTCAAGTGATGTTGGGGGAACAAACACAGACACACAAATACAGACACACAGACACACACACACAGACACTCACACACACACACACACACACACTCACACACACACACACACACACACCCATATATATATATATATATATATATATATATTGTTTGGCATCCTTTCTGTCTCGGGAGACAATGGAGTTGCGCATTTTTTTTTCTAGGTCTAGTCCGGCTGTTATATTTTATTTCCTGTTACATTTCTTGCTGTGGCTGTGTAGTCCTATCTTGGACAAACACTCCCTCTGGAAGGTACTGCAAATGTAGCGAAGACTGTTCCTGGCTGGTTGTAGTGCCATGGTCTCTTGTTTATGTCTCTTCCTTTCTTTCCATTTCTCCTCTCTCTTTCTGTCACTCCTCTGTATACCCTCTTTTACTGTACGTCGCCATTCTCCACGGTTGCCGGCGACTGCCTCCCAACCGCTAATGTTGATGTTGCAGGCCTTCATATCCCTTTTGCAAACATCCTTGTAACGTAAGATCGGTCTACCCACAGACCTAGTACCCCTAGCACGCTCTCCGGAGAGTATGTCCTTGGGGATTCTGCCATCTTTCATACGGCTAACATGCCCAAGCCATCTCATACGTCTTTGTGTGAGGAGTGCAAACATGCTTGGTATTCCTGCTTGCCTGAGGACATCTTTGTTGGGGATATGATTCTGCCATTTGATGTGGAGGATTTTTCGGAGGCAGCGCAGCTGAAAGATGTTTAGGCGACGATCTTGGCGTGTGTATAGCGTCCAGGTCTCGCTTCCATACAGTAGAGTGCTGAGTACACATGCCTGGTAGATCTTCATTTTTGTGGTCTTGGTCAGCTTATTTTTGTCCCAAGCCCGTTTGGAGAGTTGGGCCATCGCAGCAGCTGCCTTGCCAATGCGTATGTTGAGCTCAGCGTCAAGGGATAGGTTGTAGGTGACGGTAGAGCACAGATAGGTAAACTTCTCCACCTCTTGTAATCTGTGGTCTCCAATATGTATGTTTGGGATGTCCGATGTAGCCTGGCCCATGATGTTGGTCTTCTTAAGGCTGATAGCTAAGCCAAAGTCGTTACATGCTTGCTCAAAACAGTTAATGAGCCTTTGGAGGGCTTCTTCTGTGTGTGTTACCAGAGCGGCATCATCAGCAAATAACATCTCCTTGATCAGGACGTTTCTGATTTTGGTCTTGGCACGCAGGCGCGAGAGATTGAACAGTTTCCCCTCACTTCTACTGTGCAGAAACACCCCATCATATATATATATATATATATATATAGATATATATATATATATATATATATACATATATACGACGGGCTTCTTACACTTTCCGTCTACCAAACCCACTCACAAAACTTTGGTCGGTCCGAGGCTATAGTAGAAGACACTTGCCCAAGTTGCCACGCAGGTGGGGGGGGGTGAACCCGGAACCATGTGGTTGGTAATCAAGCTACTTACGACACAGCTACTACTGCGCCTATATTACGGTAAGTCTGTATATGAAGAACTTTAAAGTAAACAGAGACTACCAACTCCGATTCAGCATGTCAACAAAAGCATGCTACATGGTTCATGTGGAATAGATAAACCCAATACAACATGAATGCTTGATGGGAAATGTAAACGGCATTTCCTTAAAAACTTTCAGGAAAATACATTGCACAGTTAAAATGGCTATCCATTTTACCGACCCCGAAATAATGGTTTTACATTTACTAAATATAATGTTGAGCTAGATAATCGTACAGTACTACAATATTCCCCATTTTTCTTAGTCAAATATGATGGCCATTGTAATGTAGAATTATGTACATCTGTAAAAGGAGTTTAAAATATTAGAAAATATAATACATAAAAGTCAAGATCAGGTGACAGTCTGTATTAGTGAACAAAACCATGCACAACAAACACGCAAAACTGAAATTGAAAGTTATATCAATGACCGCTATATATCTTCATCGGAGGCAGTCTAGAGGATTTTAGGGTTCAAATTACATGCTTCATATCCTGAAGTACAATAACTTACATTTCATTTATCCGTATAGCAATACATTTACTTTACTCACAATGATGATATTGAACATGTTATCTACACTCATGACAAGTCCAGTCTCACTGAATAGATGTTATTTGACCGGGAATTACCAGCTAACCCATTTTCACGTACATTACATCATATTGATTTACCTGAATTTTTCATAATAATAGTGAGAGAATGTGGCATCTCAGAAAAGATAATACGCATTCAATTGCGCGTATCTATTTTTTTCTCTAAATGAGCAAGATATATTCTATCTTAGACCCTTACTATACCATATTCCCGGTGCTATATGATTTGAAGATATGAGGACTATTGATTGCGTAGTTTGCCATAGTTACAACGAGGCTGCAATGTAGCTGGGTTTAGCATATGATGACAGTGAATGCTATGGGACTATGTTGTTTACAAATGCTTCAGCTACTCCATATCAGATGCGAAGACGTATCTGCTCCGACTCTTAATTGTTGTAAGCTATCTTTATACTTATGTATATATATATATAATATATATATATATATAGTATATATATATTATACAAATATATGATGCAATGTAAAATGCGCTATCTTAAAGATATCGTGTTCGCACTAGTATATATGTATATGTATATATACAAGTATGTATGTATATATATATAAATATAAACTTCATTGATGAAACGTGACGAAGCGAGAGGCATTTAAATCGAGAGACAGGATTAGCTTTTGCAGCTACAAGTCATTTGTGCTTTGATTAAATTAAATACAAACGGACGCAATGATATTAGCCATGTTTGAAAACAGAAATACTTTCCTGAATATTAGCAATTAAGTATTACATTGATAATGATGTCGTTAACATATATCAACTGGGAAAGAGTGATTATAATTTTAGTAACACAATTTAGTACTGATTTATAAATGTGTGAGTAAAACCAATGGTATAACTCTGAAAATTTCAGTTTGTGATTTGCATAAAATAATTATATCATTTCACACGAATGTAGAAGATGACATTCATAGATTCATTATTGAAGAATATTCTAATAATATCCTGGTACAAAGATATTCTTAGTGATTATTTATAAAACGTATGCATATCCCCAGAAACTGTACAATGCGTAATGCATATACTGTAATATATAAGTGAATTAATTCAAAATATGAGCAGCAAATTATAAGGCTTGTGTGAAGCGACGTAACAGTGTGTAATAAACATAGCAGTACAGTAAAGGCAGTTAAATAGAGAATGTTTGCTTACTCGAAATTGTAACACATGATAAACTTACATGTACACATATATGCACACAGGGCTGAGATCGCCAAAACACCATTAAAGCATTTTACTGAAGAGTCGTTATTGAAGAGACTACGGAAATATGTGATCAGTTTTGGGAATTCTCGAGTTAGGGCTTTTGGACGTTTGCAACCCCTGTGAGAATTCATGTATACAATTATTTGCTTTTACTACTCTTGGCACCCTTTGTTTTGTTTAGTGACAACTATATATTTAAGTTTTGTCCACACCTAACGCTTGTCTGTTTATGAAAATTAAACGTGAAAACGTACTCCTTATTGCTGACTCCATTTAAAATTGTTTTCCAAAATTATTTATATGTATACATGCATGTATATCAGGCTGCTAATATACTTTGAACGTTGATAAGTTATGCAGCATAATGTGGGCTTCTCTTACAAAGGTGGTCGTATTTGGTAAAATGCGTCCCTCTATGTACTGTTCATGGAGCCTTTTTTTCTACTGGAATTTTGGGACATTCCACTAAAGATTCTGATGACATCTATCTTCATATGGTTAGCAATTTACTTTTGAAACTTCGAACCTACTGACTGGTATTTCCGTGATATTTCTTTCATAGGAGTTACGATTATATTCTATAATCCTAAGACATTCATTCAGTGCGGGTCTCTGTTTGCAGGCTGTGTGATTTGCGAGTGCATTGTCTAGGTATGTGTGTATGCATCTATCTATCTATCTATCTATCTATCTATCTATCTATCTATCTATCTATCTATCTATCTATATATATATATATATATATATATCAATCTATCTATCTATATATCTATCTATCTATCTATATCTATCTATCTATCTATCTATCTATCTATATATATATATATATATATATATCAATCTATCTATCTATATATATATATATATCTATATATATATCTATCTATCTATCTATCTATCTATCTATCTATCTAGCTAGCTAGCTAGCTGTCTGTCTGTCTGTCTATCTATCTATCTGTATATATACGCATGTATGTATGTATGTATGCATACATGTATAGAAACAGACAATCTGTGTTGTCAAAATATCTAGGATTATGATTTTCGATACAATAAGGATGTGAATTCTTATTTTTGGGAACTCTTTTCGTTTACACCAAACAAAGTATCAGAGATATAACTCTTAGCAATATTGTATTAGTTATCTGAAATAGACAGATTTGTTGAAATACGAACAGCAAAATGTACCGCACGATTTAAAGAGTATAATATGAAAACGAGCTACTTATAATGTGTATCATCTGTAAATACTGCAGGGCATTCAGTTGAATACGGCATTATTAGCGTTGTCGCTGGTCAGCATAAATACAATATCACAATAATAGCGACAACATGAACATTTTTCTTCTCACAAAATAGCAACATTAATTTTTTTTTTGGAAGGGATGACCATTCAATATGACATCTTCCTTTGACTGGAAATATTTTGTACTGACTCCGGCTTGCCAAATATAGGACTTGATACGCAATATCTAGGGCATCATAAGTTATTTTGTTCCATGTTATTTTATTTTTGCTTGATGTAATAATGATATATAATTATGCCTACGCCCCATGTTTACATAAATACATACACACAAAGTCACATACGCTCACATTCAGACACAGAGCCATGTGTATGTAGAGCAATGTAGGTTTATAATTGTTATGTCACACGTTTGGATACCTTCTACTCAACTCGGCTCTCTACTTCCCTCGTCTCTGCTCTAATCTACTACTCTACAACGTCTTAGAATTTTTCCTCTATATCTACGTATTGGGTTAGTCTGCTTCATCGTCTTGGGGCGTCCACACAACAATGATATCAAAAATAAACGCACACAATGTTGCTATATCACTACTTTTTCCATTCGTCAATTTACTAGCCGTTTATCAATTAAGTAACTCATTGTTCCTTTACTCATTATGTTTATCAATCAGTTGTTTAATTATCTCTAACTACTTTTGTCGCCGTTGATGTCCCCTTCCGCAATATATCCACGCTATTCTGGGCCGTCTTCATGTCGATGTAGTAAATGTATATGCTGAGGAAATGGATATGTTGTTTATTGATGAACGTCATAACGGGCGAAAGAAGAGGAGTAAGTGTGGAAGAGAAAGTGTATGTACGGTGCGTAGATGAAGAGGTTCGATCCCACGCTCGCATGTCTGTATGTCCATGTGTGTATATATGTGCGTGATTGTATTGTTGTGTCTTCAAATGTGGAAGCGACATTGTATGGTATTAATAATTCTGTGTCACAAAGACATCATATGTGTTTATGTATGCATATGTTTGTGTGCTTTCTCTCTTGGAATCCCTGGGTATTTAAGCATCATGTCATTTTGTGCTGAATATGACAACATATTTTAACAAGTGTTAGATACATAAAGCAGTAATTTATCGAAATAAATTTTTAAAATCATTTAAAAATCCGTATGAATATTTCTGCTATATCCCCCGCGAGATCATGTTTTGTTACCCCATAGCTATTATCAGAAAAGAGTTTTGAGATGATTTTGACGCATTGTATATAGATTACGATATAATTTGAATAATATTTGCCGCAGTACATTATTATGTGCTACCTAATTTTCACACGCATTTCCATCGGATAAGATTGAAATCAGCAATTGAATAAGAAAACTTGATTTCAAACGGAATGACTCAATAATTTCATCATTGACTGCAGGACTTCAGAATGATTCCTTCTGAAAGCAATAAATACTCTCAATCATTGGAAGGTGTGAAAATTTGCGTAAAAATAAAGAAAAATAAAATAAACATAAGCATAAAAGAATACGCTTGGATGTTAAAATTTTTTCGATGTTGACCTTTAATTTAAGCAAATACAACAGCAAATGCATGACTAAGGGAATAAAATACGGAATAATGGAAAGGAGGGGAAATACACCAAATAAATCAAATCTGCTCTGATGAATTCAAGAGCGTGCTTTATTGGAAATATCTCAATGTCGACACTAAATTGACAGAATGTGGATATGTCAAGAGAAACAATCAATTTGATTTGCAACAAACTTAATGCGCGCTTTCTCAGAGCAAGCAATAATCTATATATTTAATTTTTCGTTATATAATTGAAAGAGAAAATTTATTATAAATTTTCTTGTAGAAATTCAGTTTGAGATAAAAAAGAGTATATTTGTATTGAAATATAACAGACACAAAACATTTAATTTATTATAGAGAAAACTGTCAGTGCTAATAAGATCATTTCTTTCAGAGTCATGCCTATAGGTGTTCATCTCCGGATGCGTGTGTGTAAAATTATACAGCGAGTGAAAAATAAAAACATGGAGTTGGATAAATTATATTATTCAACGTTGGCTAATTTCTCAACATAGAACACTGTGTGGATGCCTTTAACGGTTACATTTCTGACTTACTTTATTTATGGCAGTCAAAGTTTGGTATATATAAGCTCTGGTAAATTGGCTTCACTGTTGTCTGTAGTGGCAAGAGTATACCGCTTTGTGGGGAGAAAATTTATTGAGTAGGATATACTTTAAAAGGGAATAAAAAAGTGGCAATCGCCCTGTGGTAAGTATAGATTCTTTGAAGGTGAATATTCATTGCAGCCTAAATTAGTAAGGAGAAGCAATGTGCAATTGTTTGTACCGTGCTGCACACCTCCCACACACTTACACTCACACATTTAGATACACACACACAAACACACAAACACACATATATATATATATATATATATATATAATATTGGGTTCAAATTATTACATGACAGTTTATGTCAATTACATCAATCTCTGTGATCAGCTGGTCCATATCGTATGGAACCCGAAAGTATCAAAAGTAGAAATAACTTCGGTGGAATTTTAACTAAGAAAAAAGAAAGACGGAATGCGGTTAAACTTCTTGACTGGATTTGCTAATGGGTCTGAGAGCGTACTGCCTTACTGGCTTCAAATTTTATCAGAACTCCTGCAAATACCTTATATTGTATCGGCCCGAAAATGTAAAATATGCGTCGGCAAATACTGAAACTCAAATCGAAAGATGCAAGAAACGTCGCGAAGCATTTTACTCGGCGTGTTATGAGTACTTCTAGCTCACCTTATTTTATAGTATAATCTCAACAAAAATAATTCACCTGGGGCAAATAATTGTCACCTGGCAGTACAAGAGCTTTAAAAATTACTACTGTTTATCAGACATTGTTATTCATAAACAATTGAATGCAAAAGGACGTTACTGAGACTGTATATCACGTAGTTTTCATTGAGAAAGAATTTTTTAAAAATCTGTCTTTTGTGGATAGGATTTGGGTATATATAGGAGATATACCTGACAGTATTTTGTGAAACACATATCTTAGTTATTCATACCTATTCTTGGATGGTTGGTCACATGCCGCATATTTGCTCATAGAAGCTACAAATAAGGTGGAAGCATGGCCAATATATATAATTATATTTGTTTGGTCATCTCAACCCAACAACGTATATAGATTCGAGAAAAGTAATGAATTTATATGGTTTCTATTATTGAAGGGCGTTACATAATTTTTGGCATATTAATATACTCTGTAGAAATGACTATACCGAAGTTGTAAAATAATTACCAATATCGTGGAAAGTTTCTGATACCTTCATAATATATTATACCTTTTGATAGAATTATTTTGCTACTTCTTCGGTATGTTTAGCAATTGTATACAAATAGCTTTATATTTTGATTTCACATTCGTTACATATGTGAGGTTACGTTCGATATACAAATAAAAAAAAAATCCAATTGATTACGCATAAATGATTTCTGAAATGCATTTATATGTAAATTTTATGCGAAACGTATGAACATATTTTCAGAACTTAATATATAACATTTGAATTTAATAATTTTGGTATCAATTATTAGTTAATATTAAGTTCTCATAGAAAATGAAATAAAAAATGAACACTTTCAACACCAAATATTCAGTAATATTTGCAATAATGTCTTTTAAGTTATAAAATTTCTCTCAGATGTTTAAATTCGTTTGATAAAAATATAAATTCACGAAATGCTAATATCTTCATTACATTTAGATATACACACTTTCTATAAAAATTTCAATATATTCGTAAATTGATAGATTTATTTGATTTGTTTGGCCTCGTATTAAAAATGTCTTTGATATTATGTAATGGCCAGACACTATCGCCCGCTAATAACGTGCAGTGACAAATAAAACCTGCTGATGCGATCGAAAAGGATGCGGTTTCGTATTCTCAGTCCCAGATTTCAAGCCCAATATCATGCTCTGATACTAAAGCTGCCAAATTTTATTCACAGATAAGTCCAAGAGTAATCATCAATTTTAGTGAAAATTTTCAGCATATCTTAATAAACATTTGCTTAACTTGTAATTAAACGTAATTTGCTTAACTTGTAATTAACATTAAATTAAAATTGTTGCATTTAGTGCATCTCTAAATTTGTATAAAATCTCGGGTGCCTACTACCATTCAACATAGACATTGAAAGCAACAACGTAACAACCAACCATCTCTAAATAAGTCCAAATGAATGCCTCCTCAAATAATTAACAGTTTATATTGTACTAGATTTTTAATTATTTTCAGAGCAAAATGATAATACTTTTATAGCAATGTGTAATACATCTATATATGTATATATTTGCTCCAGCATGGCTACACCTTCGAGCTGAAATATATTAAAATATAAAAGAATAGACAGATACACACATATACGCATGAACACACATATGTATAGATAGTAAATTGAAATATTATAGATGTTTAGAATATTTTGAATTCGTAATTGAAATATTGAATATGATTATTTTACTTATGAGATAAATCTACAATGTGGTGTGTCTCTTATTGTCTGAATATATTAATTTCTGCTACAGAACTGCATTCTACATCTTATAATGCTACAATTTTTGCTATTTCGTTTTTAAGTAATTCTATTAAACAGTAACTATTTGTATAAGTATGATAAAGTTGTTTTCGCAAGATAGATATTAAGTATGTTGCTGATACATGTTTAAAAAGTAATCGTGTAGTCATACACCTTTGCATACAAGCACATAAGCATATGGTTCGACTCTTAAATCATATACATGTTACAAAAGGAAACAAGCGAGATACACACATCATAACGAATGTAATCCACATAACAGAACTGTATATAAATTGACTCTCTTATCGTTCTCTATCCGATGTTCAACATTCATCAATGCTATCTTAGCGTGATAAACTATATTGCATCTTGCCCTGTGCATTGCCACCTATACCTGCTTTGTAATTTCATTTTAAGCCTCAGCAATAATTTAAAGTTATATTCAACATCATCGGTTTTAGTACTTACACTCACACGCACACACACACACACAAACACACACACAGACACACACATATGTATATATATGTATATATATATATATATATAAATATATGCATATATATGTATATATATATATTATATATATATATATATATATATATATATATATATACATATATATATACATATCGTATATATATATATATGTCGTATATATATATATATATATATATATATATGAATGTTTCGCGAAATGAGATAAAAAACAAAGGTTGTATAGATATTATAGCATACATAGATAGTAGGTCTTACAGCTGTTTTGGTCTCAATGACACCATTATCTCTTATATATATATATATTATATATATATATATATATATATATATTATATATATATATATTATATATATATATATATATATATATATATATATATAATAAATATAAAAAGAATGATCCAGAGTAGGGGTAATAAGGTACCCAACTGTCACATAAGCGTCTAAGAAATTGATAGTTACACTAGAGTTGGTTTGAAATCCGCGCAGAAGTGACACGCGTTTTGGAGAACATAGGGATAATGGAAAATAGAGACAAACGTTCCAGATGTTATTTAAATCTCTTATGTCAACATTCCACCTATATGTCTTGCGATTGATGCATTAAAATAAATTAAATAAGCGAGGAAGACTAATGTGTGAAAATGTTTCAATTCTTATCAAGGAGGAGATTATAAACAGTAGTTCTCAAAGCAATACGTCATTTTTACAAATATGAAAAAACTACAATATATAATCTATAATATATATATATATATATATATATATATGGAAAACGAAAGTTAGGAGTGGGCGCTAGTAATGTTAAAACACTGTTAAGAAAATTGACGTCATAGGAGGAGAAAAGTAGAGAAGGAAATCATAAAATGAATTAAAGGAATAATGGAGGTTTCAATGAATAGAAAGGGATTGGCAGGTAGATAGAGAAGATGAATGGAAAGAATAGGAAGTATGGGATGGAAAAGAGAAAGCTAAATTTGCAAAGTTACTCTTAGACTCTTGTATTAATGTGCAAATAAATTAGTTTGTTATCTGTCTCTAAGATTAATGCATATGTATGTAGCAAATGCCTTCGGATAATACATTATATTTTCAAACCCACCACGCAAACGCAGCTACATTCGGCAGAAAACAATAATGAAATTAAAACTGCATATCAAAAAGGCCTTGAAACTACGAAGGTTTTGCTGCGAAAATGACTAGGGCAACAAATTTAGAAAAAAAGTCAACTCATACCGGTGACTAGCATGTGTTAGAAAGTGAATAGACAACATATTTTCATATATAATAGTGTAGAAACAATGTAAGTATTCATACACAGAAGAGGTAACCTTTGACAGGAAAACTTACATGCTATAAAGAGCATGATTTTACGTTATACTGTCGTATGTCCAAATTTGTTCAAATGCTTTATTTTTTTAATATTTACTTTTTGGTTGCCATAGCCGGGTCTTTTGTTCTGCTTCAGAAGCCAAATACGAAAATTCTCAAATGTGTAGTACAAGTGTTTATCACATTTCAAAACTGTAGTAAGACCTGAGGTCGACTTTGGCTTTCAAACGTTCGTGGTTGATAAATTAAGTACCAGTTGCGTATCGAGTTATATCTAATCGACTGTCCCTCCCCTGAAAATTTCAGGCTTTATGCCTAGAGTAGAAAAGAAAAGAATATATATATATATGTGTGTGCGTATATATGTGCATGTGCGTGCACTTATGTGTGTGTACTTAACAAATTCTTTGTAGTCGGTCATTTATCTGTTTCTTTATCACTCACAAGGGGCTAAACACAGAGGGGACAAACAAGGACAGACAAACAGATTAATTCGATTACATTGACTCTAGTGCGTAAATGGTACTTAATTTATCGACATCGAAAGGATGAAAGGCAAAGTCGACCACGGCGGAATTTGAACCCAGAACGTAAAGGCAGACGAAATACCTGTTTCTTTACTACCCACAAGGGGCTAAACATAGAGAGGAAAAACAAAGACAGATAAACGGATTAAGTCAGTCGATTATATCGACCCCAGTGCGTAATTGGTACTTAACGTATCGACCCTGAAATGATGAAAGTCAAAGACGACGTCGGCGGAATTTGAACTCAGAATGCAGCAGTAGACGAATTGGCGCGAAGCATTTCGCTCGGCGTGCTAACGTGTCTGCCAACCCGCAGCCTTATAGATCGTATACCATGAAATTGTAGTATATATTATATTTATTACATTTAGGAGTGAAAGATCAAACAAGTCTTTTACATAGCAAAAAAATGTCCTGAGATCCATCGTGGAAAATAGAGTAAATGCAATTTAAAAAAAAATAAATTATTCATTTTAAAAATAGCAAGAAATCCTTAAATTGCCACTGCTGCAACGGCTCCTTGGTTTTAATTTCTTTTAGGATTACTTGTTTATTTCACTTTGAGTGGATATTCTTCTTTTATATTGTAGCTTTCAATATGAACGGTTTATCTTCCTAAGCCTCAAATGGAGTTATCTTCTTACGTCTGTCCTAAGGAACTAATTAGCTCCCTTGGCAATTAAGCCACTTCTTTTGAACTTGTTCCATTCAAAAACGAAAAAAAAACAAGGAATACCGTAAAGTTTAAAATTGAACTTAAAATTTTAAAATATTCGAAAATGTTCTTAAAAAGAAGTTCTATATTCATTTGTTCATAACACAGCAATTTTTATTATATTTTCTTTGAAGTTAGCATATATTTTTTATTCCTGTTATATTTCTAATGTACCATGGGAAACAAGTATTCCTTTGTTTCAACTATAATGCATCAATTTACTGGGCTTGTAATTTGAAATTATAAATACACAACAAAAACACATTTGTATTATCAGGCTTTCGTTCAATGCATTAGTGTAATTGTGTTTACATGCACTTTAAATCACATCTTTCAACATAATGATTAAATGAAAACTACAATGAAAATAATATTATTCTAACATGTTTTATTTTTCGTATAAAGTTATTATTTCATCTAATATCACACAAAATTCAAAGCTATGTATATTCCAAGTTACGTTCTAGGAGAGCACTTTTAAAAGCAAGGAGCTAATCGACACTGTCGACATCCCTACCTATCTTGTGTATTATTTTATTGACAAGGAAGGATAAAAAGCAGATGGGACATCAGGTTAATATGAATACACTGCATAGAACATCAGAGTCAATACCGCAAAATTGTTTCCACTTCCACCGGCGTTAGATATTTAATATAGGGCGGCGAGCTGGCAGAAACGTTAGCACACCGGGTGAAATGCGTAGCCCTATTTCGTCTGCCGTTACGTTCTGAGTTCAAATTCCGCTGAGGTCGACTTTGACTTTCATACTTTCGGGGTCGATAAATTAAGTACCATTTACGCACTGGGGTCGATGTAATATACTTAATCCGTTTGTCTGTCCTTCTTTGACCTCTCTGTCAAATATAAATTGGAGTGCTAGCCGTTTTGGGTGTTTTGGTTAATATTAAAAGTAATTTCAGTAATCATTATTTTATATGTACTACATACTAAGTGGAAGACCCGTGATCCAGTATTAGGGAGTTACATTAGTAATTGTCAGATCGTGGGTTCGATTCACGGACCAAGAGACAAGTTGTCTTATTCATTTAAGGTTTATCTAGCGCTGTGTGCTGACTGGAATGTAAGAATAGACCCAGTTCTATGTCTACGCGTCATAAAAATGCGATTAAAAGACGATGAGGTAGGATTTGCATTCCCGCATTGTAAAATATTCACTAGTAATGAAAAGCGTAACCAGAAACATTGGTTGGATGGTTGTTTCCTCTGGCTTGCAACGGGCCATCCACATGCAGTAAAGAAATACCCGTACGCAGCATCAAGCATTTTCGCATATCCTATAAAAAAACACACACACACACTCTCTCTTTCTCTTTCTCTCTCACTCTCCCTCTTTCCCTCTCTCTCTCTCTCTCTCTCTCTCTCTCTCTCTCTAGAAGGCAAACTACCTCTGGAAGAAAGTTATATGAATTTTACAAATTGTACATGTATCTAGCAGCTTTTGCTATGTAATATTTCTAGAAGCAGGAATATTTGCAAATGAAATTATAGTAAAGCAATTTACAATGGATACATAATCAATTACATTAATGAATAAACCGCTAAATGAAATCAGCACTTGTGAGATCCTCTACATAGACACCACTTAAATTATATAATATATTATTAATATTTAGTTTAACATTTGTAAGTAAATACTCACAAACCAATTTAGATATGCATGGCCACTTGGTATTAGGGAGTTACATTAGTAATTGCATTGCATAATAAACTAATGTGTAGCGATTATCGTATATCATTATTATAGACATATTATTTTTCATTTTTTTTATGTGATAAATAAATATCCATACAAAACAATATTTAAAATCATTCTTATTTTGAATATTTCTTTCGACGTTTCAAATCCTTCAATTTACGGGTACATAATCATTTCTATCGCTGCCGTTACTTCCATAAGATTGATGCTATGCTGGTGCACAGCTTTCAAGTGTCCTTACGAAACAAATACATCCTAGTACGGTCCTTTACTTTCTAGAGTATATACTGACGCTGTTGGTCACCTTTCTCGACGCGTTATATTATATATTATACACACACACGCACACATACATGTATATATGTATATATATATATATATATATATATACATATATATATATGTATGTATGTATACACGCACACACACAGAGACTCACTGACACACGCACATATATATATATGTATATATATATATATATATATATATATATATATATATATATATATTATATATATATATATATATATATATATATTATATATATATATATAAAATTAGGGAATGCTTTAGGTTCCAGATTATATATGTCCCACAGCTAGCAGAATCTCGGAAATTGCAATTATTCAAACGACGGATAATTTACTAGCTACTCGTCGAGCCAAATATTCCTTTATCAAAAGGACTTTACATTGTCATCAAGGGAAAAGATGATGGATAGTCAGCGATTTAGCCCTAGTTTGAATAGTTACTGTTATATCCGAGCTTCTCCAATCTACGAAGCATATGTAACCTTTTTATATCTACTCCATTCCTTAATTTTGCATTTCTGTTCGTACACACATCAATCCATGATTCTATGCATTTGCTATAAAATAATTACTTCTATTAGGGAAACTTATATTTGTACCTTCTACGGACTGCTTCGAGTTTACTACCTTCCTACATCTTCAACATTAGATCTCAACTTAGATCTCTACATACATATACATGCACGTACAAACACACATCACACACACACGCACACGCACGCGCACAGACACACACATATATATATATATAATATATATATATATATATATATATATAATATATATATATATATATTATATTAATTAGAGACAAAACCGCTATTATACAAATCAAACAAAGAAAGACTTAAGCCAATACATAAAAACAATTTATATAAATTAAATATAATTAAAATAACCACTACGATATATATACACATACATGTATAATTGAAGGTTATAGAAAACCAATGTTGAGACAGTTGTCGGAAAACAAGAAAGTGTATTAGATTGATGCCCGGAAAATATTATTTCTACTCTAGGCACAAGGCTGGAAATTTTGGGAGAGGGGGTCAGTTGATAAGATCAACACCAGAACGTAGCTGGTACTTAATTTATCGACCCCGAAGGATGAAAGGCAAAGTCGACGTCGTCTAAATTTGAAATCAGGACGCAAAGGCAGACGAAATACCACCAAGTTTGTTGATGTGTTCTGCCAGCTTACCACGTTGAGGCTCCGGAAAACTGGTGATGTCTTTTACGTTTCGAGGCTACGCTCTTCGACAGAAAGGTACAAGAAAAGATAGGAGAATGATAAAAACAAATGTGTTGAGTTCAGATGCTGAATAGCATCTCACAATCTATAACCTTTATATCAATTTTATAACTGATTTTTCTAAGAGTTGATGGGTATTGACCTCAAGGAAGGAAAAGAGAGAGAGAGAGAGATAGAGAGAGAGAGAGAGAGAGAGTTATAGTGGACGAATGACACTGTAAATATAACATTTCTTTGCCAAATCTCTATACATTTTATGTAATATTTTCCTGTTGTACATGCTTTTACTTGATATTTTTTATATAGTTGTTACACAACCACTTTCCATTAGAGGGAAAATCCCTCGCTTCCCTACCGAAAATCGAAGCGTAGTGCACCAAGTCTGCTAATATTAATCGCTAAAATAAAAAATACATTTGTATTGTTTTCACAACCCAGAGGAAATCTATTGATGTACTTCTGAAACTATTTCTCGCCTTATTACAATTAAAAACGGAGGTGTTATTGCGTTATGTAAGTTTGAATGGTCATAAGAGATTATAACCGCCCCCTAGTAATTTCGTTGAATATATTAATTCCTCAAACTTAGTTCTTGTGTTCTGTTATTATATTTAATCTTCCTCTTAGACGACCCCAAAATATCAGGTAAATTGTGCGAGAAAAGTAGGAGTGCTGGTGTTCAAATTTTATCTATTTCGTGCAGTTAAAGAACTTGCCATTCGATATATAAAAAAGTAGCATTGTAAGAGAAAATGTTTTACCTATAAGGGCAAGAGAACATGATTGGTTCTTACAATCTTACAATTGGTTCTTGAAAACCAAATAGAAGGAAAGTGAATATATTCTTAGAAGAGAGTTAACATTAATGTATGCTGCATTGCTATTATAGCTTGCAAAACATTTCGTTGATTCTCTGTGACTACTCATCCTCCAAAATCTAGCATTTCATTTGGCGCATGGAATTCAATCAGTGAAATACGTTTATTGTGTCTGAAAGTGAAAAGCTGCATGCATTATATAGTTATTTTTGCAAGGTGTAATGAATATGCTGAAAATGTCTGCATGTGGATGTTTTCACGTTTCTTTCTATTGCTTTTCTGTAAAACCAGAAATTGTACAGAGACAAGAATTAACTTCCAGCGTTTTGAAGACAGCTCGTGAACCAATGTGTATGCAGGTATAGAGTGTTTTTGATGATGCAGGGTGGATAAAAAGAAAAGCTTAATTTTTCGTGTGTATGCTTTGGAAACAGGATATCATTCGTTCTCTCGTTTAAGCCTTTAGCAAAAATACCAGTCGTATAAACAGTTACTATTTCACCGACATAATTGGATAACATGATCATTAATAACACACAGAGAAGTAGATGCATCGACAGAAATGTTTCAATGACCTACCAACCGTTCCGCTCATTCCAGTATGATACAGAACAAAATTAAAAAAGAAAATTGAACTATTTAAAATTTTCTTTCGCGCAGCTAAAGTTGATATTTCTTGCAAATAGTATAATGATAGACCAAATGTATTTTTTCAAAACCCCTATTGTTTTCATTTCACCTGGTTTTGACAAGATTCATCCTAACACCGCTGGTGTACATTCTTAATCTTTGTAGAAAAATAAGTTGTATATATATATATATATATATATAGTGGTTAGGGCAGCGAACTCGCGGTCGTAGAATCGCGGTTACGATTCCCAGACCGGGCGTTGTGAGTATTTATTGAGCGAAAACACCTAAAAGCTCGACGAGGCTCCGGCAGGGGTTGGTGGCGAACCCTGCTGTACTCTTTCACCGCAACTTTCTCGTACTCTTTCTTCTGTTCGCCTGCTCGCTTAGGCTAAAACAATGCGAACGATGTGTAACTACATCTGATGGACTGGTCGGTCACGTGATATATATATATATATATCATATATATACATTCATGCATTATAATAATAATAATAATAATAATAATAATAATAATAATAATAATAATAATAATAATAATAATAATAATAATAATAATATTCATAATAATAATAATAATAACAATAACAATAATAACAACAGCAACAACAAAAACAACAGCAGCAATAACAGTAGCAGCAACAACAACAATAATAAACATGATAGTATGTATGATTGTTGTGGTGTTCTTTCTGATGCTAAATTGGGATTGCCTGAATTATCAAAACAAAATGTCTTTCAGAATTAATTTCAGTTACTTACGTGTTATATTGAATAGCAACTGTCATCAACGTTCACTTTAACTACGTAAGCGGCGAGAATTTGATGTACATGTTTGTGTTGATCATATCAACTACATGCCTTCTGTTAAATGTCAGCTGTTTTCAAGAACCGATATGGCTGTTGCTACTTTTAATCGTCTTAAGCGAATTTACATTCCAAAATATAATTCCTCTTTTTTCTTTCCCTAATTGTCTTATGTATTAGATTTAAAAATAAAATAGGTAGTAAAAATGAAATATACTCTTTTTACTCGTTTACTTGTTTCAGTCATTTGACTGCGGCCATGCTGGAGCACCGCTTTTAATCGAGTAACTCGATCCCGGGACTTATTCTTTGTAAGCCCAGTACTTATTCTATCGATCTGTTTTGCCGAACCGCTAAGTGACGGGGGCATAAACACACCAGCATTGGTTGTCAAGCAAAGCTAGAGGGACAAACACAGACACACAAACACACACGCACACACATATTTATCTATACATATATACGACGGGCTTCTTTCAGTTTCCGTCCACCAAATCCACTCACAAGATTTTGGTCGGCCCGAGGCTTGGGTAGAAGACACTTGCCCAAGGTCCCACGCAGTGGGACTGAACAATGTGGTTGGTAAACAAGCTACTTACCACACAGCCACTCCTGTATGTTACTTCTGCAATTTTGCATCCTTTTGTGTAAAGGGAGACCTCATCAATATGAGAAATGTTGTATACGTAATGGTTGATTATGTTTCGTTATATCTGAGCGACTGAGGCTTTTCGTATTCTATCGTTGATCATATAGAGTTAACTAAGTGTGGTTTTAATGAGGTGAACTATTCAGGTGTTTGGGATTCAGGATTTTCAGATAAGGACATATCTATTCGCGAGGATATTAATTACAAGGTCATTAACAATTTATTTGATGTCATTTATTATTTGTTTACTCCGCATTACACGCCATGGAAACGCCATTTCTGCAGGTGCTGAGATTATTTACAATATGCAATTATTTTTGCACAGAAATTAAATATCTTCATTTTAGGATTAATTACGCATTGGTTGTAGCTACGCTACTCTATGTGTAATTAAAGTTATTAATGTGTGTTATGTATTTTTCTAAACATTCGTACATTTATCTACTATCTTAGAGAAACAGTGTAAGGTTCCAAACACTGTTGACATCATTATTTCCATCCAGCCAATCATACATTTATACACATATACACATATGTATATATATATGTGTGCGTCTAACATTGTGTGTGTATAAATGTATATATATATATATATATATATATATATAATATATATATGCATATAAATATATATATATATATATATATATATATACATACACGCACACACACACACACACACACACACACACACACACACACATATATATATATATATATATATATATATTAGCACGCCAGATGTGGTATGCGGTATGTCATTGTTTTTCTTTTATATTTTGAGATCAAATTCCGCTGAGGTTGATATTTTGCATTTAATCCTTCCGAGATTTATTAATTACGTACCAGTTGAAAACCGGTGTGCATGAAATCGACTCATCTCCCCTCGATCTAACATTTCTGCCCTGGAAAACTTTGAACCCGTAACTGTTATTAGTATTATTACCTTTTTATAGGTATGAGCAGATTACATTTTGGGATCGATCCGGTACCGAATAAGGATACTTTTTCTATTTACTTTACATGAAGTATTATGATCTTACATTAACTTTCATGTCTTTCTCTGATTAACTCCCTTGAAGCACGTTCATGATTTTCACGTAAGATATAGTGGTGTTGCCGTTTCCAAATTGTTATTCGTTTCTCTGCTATTACATTTACTCGCGTCTCTATCTTAGTAGGAAACGTTATCCAACTACACAAACTAGCGGCAGCAAAACCGTTCGGAAATTAAATAAGAGTAACATATTCAGTAAAATACTATATGTATCTTCAACGATTTGTAGTTGTACATATTTTGAATAATATATCGCTCCTGTTTAAAATTTCTTACCTACTTGAGCATTGCATTTCTAGCTCTGCCTTGAAGGAAGCTTTATTTTTGGGGATCGATCTGGTACCGAATAAACGGTGGTGAAACAATGTTGTTAAGCATCCGTTAACAGCAGCGTATCCATGTCCGTTCCGTTTTCTTTCTCGCACGGATAAATTTCTCGCTATCGACCTTAATGGACGTAAGGACATTATATCAGCGTTTAGACTGAAATAGTTTTTCATAGAATGATCTGCCCCTGTTGACGACAAAGACACACAAACACACGCACACACGCGCACACACCATTAAAGTCACGGCCCGCAAACCCTCAATCACATTCCATGAATACCTTTGGGCTCGATCGGACAACGATTCTGGATTATTTTCCCGGTACTTTTTTCTTAATTTATGAAAGTTGAGTTCATTTTCAGAATTGTTGTTTGTGAGAGCAGTCGAGTTTATTTTAAACCTCATCTCCGGCTAGGCGGAGGATTGCCCTATGTGTGTGCTCTTATTATCATCATCATCATCATCATTATCATTATTATTATTATTATTATTGTTGTTGTTATTGTATTTATTATTATTATTATCATTATTATTATCGCTGTTGTTGTTATTGTTGTTATTATCATTATTATTATTATTATTATTATTATATTGTTATTTTATATATATATTTTTATTATTATATAGCCGTCAGCCTGTCATGTCATACATGTTGGGGCTCCGTAGTCTTGAAGTCTTTCATCAAGGTATTTTGCTTACATAATCTGGATCATGGAGATAATGTTTTGTGTAATTACACCTCGTTTTTCGGGTGGGAGTGTAATAAGTGTGGTGCGTTTTGGCATTTTTTGTGAAGACAGTATTTTAGTCCTTTTTTTTTCTCATTAAAAATATTGTCTGATTACTAAAAAATTATAATGATCAACCAAGGGTAGCCTTCTGCTGACTCCGGAGTGGAGTAGCATTCTGTGATAATTCTGAACATAAACGCAGCTGAAGAGGAATACATTTCTCGACAAAGAGAAATGTAATTTCCTCCTGTTTGCTATGACGTCAGTAACAATTGCAAAAGTACCTGGAGCAACAACGCAAACCGCAGAACCAACACCACCACTACCACCACCGCTATAAACAGCAGAAGCAACAATAACAGCTGTATAAGCAACAATATCAACAACATGTAAGATGAACAACACATTTGTAAGCAACAGAAACAATGATAAATTTGTGGAGAAGAACAGCGTCGACGAAACAAGCAACAACAAGGACAGCAGCAGAATTAATAATACAATGAACCACAAGGAATCTAATTCTCTTTCTAAAGCCGTTAGCAATTGGACTATTTTGTCAGTGGATGACTTAAAAATTAAAGCACTTAAGTATAAGTGTGCCATTATAGAAACCATGTGTTATGTGCCTCGGTGATGATGAAAAAAAATCTCTGAAACATGAGCAATTGTTTATAAATGAATCCCTCACATGAGAAGATGGTTAAATTGCCTACTCTGTCAGATAGTGAAAATAGCCTTGAAGTTGAGTGGCTCTCAGTGCTACACACAGACGGAGGTAAACGATATGGTATGGTCACTGCTATATGCAGCAGCGAGCAAGAAGTCGTATGTTCCACTATAAGGCGACGAGCTGGCAGAAACGTTAGCATGCCGGGCGAAATGCTTAGCGGCATATCGTATGCCGCTACGTACTGAGTTCAAATTCCGCCGAGGTCGACTTTGCCTTTCATCCTTTTCGGGGTCGATTAAATAAGTACTAGTTACACACTGGGTTTGATGCAATCGGCTTAATACATGTGTCTGTCCTTGTTTGTCCTCTCTGTGTTTAGCCCCTTGTGCGTAGTAAAGAAATAGGTATGTTCCACTATAATATACAGTAGAGGATTACTGACACTGAAGTAGAACGACGTCCTGAGGGAGATCCAGGACGTTGACGAAGATGAACTTACTAGTCTGTTCTGCAGGACATTCAGGGTGGGGACTATTATGGAGGTCTTTGCTCTAGCAGTGCAACCGAGGGGAGAGAACTCTACCAGGTCGGCGTAAACTCTACAGGCACGAATATGCTGTCAAATGGGTCTGTCCGAGGTGTACACAGAGCAATGATACCGTTCCGCATGCATTCATTCAGTGCAAGGTAATTGCTGACTTATGGAATTATGTCGGTCAGCGGTTTCCCGTCCAGGTGGGATCCGTCTGTCCTCCGAGCCTATATTGGTTGTTGTCACGCTGCCCTCCTTTAATCTGGCATTCAAGGCAGTTTTTTTCTTTCTTGGTTGCTGATATTTGAAGCTGAAAGGAATGACGACAGTATCACTCCAATTTTCGTAAAGCCCTCATCGACTTCTTCAAGTTTCACATGAAAAAGGCAGCGAGAGTGGAGCGGGAGGTGTTGTTCTCGAGTGAATTTATGAAAAGCTGGGTGACATTTGTTAAAATGGCAAGGGTGGATGGTTGACCTGCGAGTCACAGGAAAATGTATTTGTCTGTGGTATTCAGAATATTCAAGGCAGTGAGCTGTTGTGAACTTTTGCACGCCGGGCGAAATGCTTAGCGGTATTTCGTCTGCGGTTACGTTCTGAGTTCAAATTCCACCGAGGTCGACTTTGCCTTTCATCCTTTCGGGGTCGATTAAATAAGTACCAGGTACGCACTGGTGTCGATATAAACAACTTAAGCCGTTTGTCTGTCCTTGTTTGTCCTCTCAGTGTCTAGCCTCCTCTGGGTAGTAAAGAAATAGGTATTCAGGGTGATCTTGGATGGTGGGGGTGGGGGTCCTCGATCCTCGATCATCACAATTATTTTTTTCTTTTTGCTGTATACTTCACTTGTTTTAATGTATGCTGTGTATAGTTCCATCTTTTTTATATCATCCCATTAAATGTTAACCATAGCACTTTATCACTGTCTTTGTATTTTACCTCTCATACTTCGCCCTGATGGCAAATAAAAAATATTGTTGTTTTTGCTGGTGTGTCTGTTCGACTATCAATACGTAATATGCATCGCTCGCTTAAGATATTTTCGTTCCTATTCTTTCGTTGTTACACAATGTTATATACTAAACATATTTGTTATCGTGTTAATGATAAACTAAACTAAACAAGAACATAGCGATCTTGATGCAATCAGCTTAATACATTTGTCTGCCCTTGTTTGTCATCTATACTGCTTAGGGGTTGAGACGTGATTTCATTAGCGAACAAGCCTTTCAACTGTTGCTCAAAAGTAAAATGTTCTCTACGAGAATCTTTTATCCACTGAGAAGAAGAGCCAGTTATCCGTAGAACATGACGGTGATATTGCAACAATTAGTGACAGATGCTGCAGTACTTATAACATCAATAGCTACAACAAAATTTGAGAGAACAGCAACGGCAACAAACAAGAGACACGAGAATACTATAAGGCTAATATCTACTGCTAAAAATCATTGCACCAATCACCACCATATGAATAACAAAAGCGAACAATGACAGCAGAGAGCGGTATGACGGAATGTAAGAACACTGCTGCCACAACACCAACACTAACGTCGCGAGTACCAACACACAAAGCAGTAATACAAAGGAAATGGCGTCATTTCCTATTTCTAGACAAAATGAAAACGGTCTCTTGCAAGCATATAGTCGACTGAAAAACGTCGACGTGTCGGGAATAAAGTTGCGAAATTTCCGGCAATGCGTCCAACGTAGAACGCATAATAATGATGATGACGATGACGATGATGATGATGGTGATGATGATAATGATGATAATGATAATAATAATATAATAATAATAATAATAATAATAATAATAATAATAACGATAATAATAATATAATAATAATAATAATGATAACAATAATAATAACAATAATAATTATTATTGTTATAATTATTGTTATTATTATTATTATTATTATTATTATTATTACTATTATCATTTAATTTTAATCTGTATGATTGTTACAATCACTCGCTAAGACAAATCCAGTGGGTGAATGAAGGTTAATTGATGTTACAGTACGACCGAAAGTAGGGGAGGCCAGTCGCTGGGGGCAGTAACGAAATATCACCATGTAATACAACACATTCATTTTAATTGATAGAGTTTTTCTAAAGATGAGGGTAGTACTTTTGAGCACAGTCTTTTTGGATTTTTCTCCTGAGATATTATCTAGATATTTCTTATTAGACCTTCTGCATCCACAATATCTGAAACAGTTTTCACGTTAATGTACCTAACTTTTGTATTTCTATTTTCGCGTCCTATTATTTAATTTCTGAAATTCCTTTGCAAATTATTTTATCAGCGGGAACACTTATCTCTATTAGTCTACAAGTATTTTCTTGATGTCTTTAATGACTATGTCTGGCCGATTAACCCGTATCCTTCTGTCGGTGTTAAGTGAAAAATCCCAGCGGATAGTGACATTTTTATCTCCAGCGAATGGCTCAGGATGATGTTCATACTAGTTAGCAGGGCGGCTGATTTTGTAGTGTTTACATATTTTCCAACGTAAATACCGTCCTACACTACAGTGCCGATTTTGTATTCGTTTGGTGTCAGCACAGAACATAACAAGACCAGTATTGTTTCATCAAATTTATCGCATAAACTACATTTGGGGATGGAACCAATTTGAAACGTCAGCCTAGTAGTGTTTGGCAAGGAAGCTCTGATCTTATTCTGCCCATAGGACACCTTCAGTCTCTGATTTCAGTCCTGAGCTTCTCAGCCATTGATGGTTTGTATCATGCTCTACTTCAGCATTTTGGTTTCGAAGTATATGCAATCAATGCAGAGGTTTCTGGCTATACTGCTCCTCAGTTTGTTTCTGCTCATTCTTTTATGCAACCTGTTCAAGCCATTTCTCTTTGTTTGTGCCAGTGATTTCAGGTTCTTCATATAATTCAGAGTTAATGCCAAGTTCCGACGTGAAGTTACGAACATGCTTGACAATGGAGTATAACTTTATGCTGCTTTCGTGTTTGCACACATGCGCTGCATCCCTTCCCCTGTACTAGAGACGTACTTGTTCAATGCTATTGTGGAGATCTTATAGCACATTTCTACCTGCATCAGTCATCATCCCCCATTACTTCTAGGTAGGTACAGATGATCGACGTCTGTTTGTGGTGCATGTAACTAGATGTTACCTTTCTTGTCCTCCCCTACAGCAGCTGAAGTTCTATAAGATTCTAGTTAGGTATTAAAACAAAGGAGGCGAGCTGGCAGAATCGTTAGCACGCCGGGCGAAATGCGTAGCCGTATTTCGTCTGCCGTTACGTTCTGAGTTCAAATTCCGCCGAGGTCGACTTTGCCTTTCAATCCTTTCGGGGTCGATTAAATAAGTACCAGATACGCACCGGGGTCAATGTCATCGACTTAATCCGTGTGTCTTTCCTTGTTTGTCCCCTCTGTGTTTAACCCCTTGCGGGTAACAAAGAAATAGGTATTAAAAATGTATTGGACTACTGGAAGTGTCAGGGTACTAATGGCTCCAATGCAATTTTTAGAGTTGACTTCAATTTATGTATGTGATGTATTCTTCTGTAATACTCCATTCGTATTTTCTTTCATAGTAGCATGTTGCATAGATTCCCCTTCGCATATCCCCGGGTATTTATATCTCCCTTGTGAGTCAAGCTCCTTGGTGGTAGTGTCAGTATCTAATTTAATAGAAGCTGTTTGCTTGAGCTTTCGTCTCACTAAAGTCCCTTTAGCACACTTATCAAGGCCAAAATCCATCTCGATTAATTTTTTTTAAGGCTATTAACAGCCCTACAGCTAGCTGTTCGTCTTTTCTAGCATTCAGCTTCAGATCGTCCATATAAAACAGAGGATTTCCTCATCACAAACATCTTCATAATCATCATTGTTAATGTAATTATAATACATATAAAGAGTGGTATAATTAATAGAGGAAAAATTTAATGACGGATTGGAATGCGTATGGCATAGCTTATCAGGGGACAAGTATATTCACGTTGATGGATATAGCGAAGATACCTGTTATTATGACGATGAAGGGTAATGATACAGAAGATGTTGATAGCCATGAATTTTATTAAATTATATTACGGTGGAATGACATTAATTTTTATGATATTTACAACTGTAATTGACTCCAAGGAAAATCATCCGTCATGCAGCAGATGATGATATACATTCATATATACAT
Organism: Octopus sinensis; assembly: GCF_006345805.1. Lineage (NCBI taxonomy): Eukaryota > Metazoa > Mollusca > Cephalopoda > Octopoda > Octopodidae > Octopus > Octopus sinensis. The sequence goes on from NC_043015.1 coordinate 3,159,662, forward strand.
TACATACATACGTACATACACATGTTTGTGCACAAATACTAAATTATACATATATATATATATATACTCTTTTATTATAATGCAGATTAAAACGAGGCATGTATAATTGACAACGTATTTCTTTAATGAGCCATGTTAAATTTGGGCACAACATACATAAACTAGAAAGTAATTACCGTTTTCGTTTCTGTGATATGACATTTTGGCATTCAAGTATGATATTTCTTACTATGAATTTCTGTCTGATTAAAGGATGTCAATAAATACTTGAGCAAACGTGACTGTGGTGTGTATATTAGTATATTTTCCCATGCATGCAGGTGTGTGAATATGTTTGATTACTTTTATATTCTAATAAGTTTGTATATATAAAAATGTATGTCCGGATTCTTTATTGCCCGCTATTGCACTTTTGTTCCATTTTACATATTTATATATACACGTAGCGTCGTACGAACACATTTTCTCATCTTGTAGTATGTATCTATTGTACGATTCTTTTACTCTGTTTTTTTTAACCCCCCTCATACTTTCTCCAGGTTTCGTTTGTCTCGTTCTCCCTCTCAAAGCATTTCTTGACCCAGTCTTTCCTTAACTTCCACTCTCCCTCCTCGTTTATCTCCCCTGTACTTTTCCTTTTGCATTTTTGATTTTCTTCCTATTCCTTCAATCCCGCTGCTCCTCACCACTCCCTCCTCCTTCATCGGGACCAGTGTTTGGCCAGCGATACTCTTTCTTGGCCTGAGTTCCTACCGCCAACTCCTCCCATGTTCGTCTATGTTTCTGCCTTAAGGCTCTCACTTTAGACATGCTAAATTTGATTCGTTCTCAGCTAAATTTGATTCGTTCTCAGCTAAATTTGATTCGTTCTCAGCTAAATTTGATTCGTTCTCAGTCGAAAGGCAGACGAGGTTATATTCTTCTTGTTTGTATTTGTCATTGCGTACCATGCTATTGTTTTTGTCGTACACATTCGCTAGGTTTCTTATAAAAAATCTAAAGCTCTTGCCTTCGACTCTATGCGGGGGTAACCAGATGGACCAATCTCAAGATTAACCGCCCGAAAGTGCAAGCATACGTGGTAACTTGACTGACGAAAGAAGGCCACAAATCTCAAGTCTTTTTGTTTTCATGTCCCTCTAATTCTTCTCTATTTTATGCAGATGTTTATTGTCCTTGATTGCATTTTTGTTCCATATACATATATATATATATATATATATATATAAATATATATATATATATATATATACATCCCTAAATAAATACACACAATCACACATAAACACAATCACACACATATATACACAACCCGTTTTTTTATCTAGTTCGGGTGTATCTATTTTTGGGTGTATCTATTTTTGGGTGTATTCTTGTGTTTAATAAGTGTCATTATGCAAATACGATTAACCCACACACATGTTCAATTCCACCTATTTATTGCTAGCCAATCGGTCAATATCTGATTGTGTTGTCGTTATCTCTCAGACCTCTTTCGTTGCTTCTTGCAAACTACTCAATGTCTATTGAATTAGTCCATTTTAGAAGCCGCGTGTTTCTGTTTTAAATCGTGTTGCGTGCATGCCTATGAAGTGTGTGTCTATATGGCCATGTGATTCTGTCACCTGCTGCCCGTGAGCGCTTGTATTTTCGTATTTACCTATGCAGCTACCTACCTACCTACACCCCTAGATTTCTATCTATCTATCTGTCTGTCTGTCTGTCTGTCTCTCTCTCTCTCATATATATATATATATGTAATACACAAAGACACACACACACACACACACACACACACACACACACACACACACACACACATATATATATATATATATATATATATATATATATATATACATATATAAATATATATATATATATTTTGATTTGAAAACCCCACTAGAATGAGAGAAAGCGCTAATGATCTGAATGATATGATGTGAATGATATGATCTGAATGATTTGATATATATATGTTGAAAATGTAATATATAAATAAATATCTGTAAATATGAACCATCAGATCTTCTGATTACCTCATTTCTTCTAATATATATACACACACACACACACATATATATATATATATATATATATATATATATATATACCTACTTACCTATTGATCCTGTTAATTATCGGCCTACTTGCCTAATTATCTACTTGTTAGTTTGCATATATTCCCATCTACCTACGTACTTGCCTATTTACCTACTTCCGAATGTAGCTATGTATGCTTACTCTGCGTGTGGTATCTGCCGCCTTACGGTATCTCTACATTCTACGTGTATTTCCATTTTCGTACGAGTAACATTTGTTTACGATGCCGTGCTCTTGTATGTGTCTAAGTGATGGATCATTTCGATGCTTCGAAAAAAATGTGGATGCAAGTTCCGCCTAGTTCGCTGTCATTTTCGTCTTTGGCATGTTGATAGAGTACGGTAGACTGTTGCTTGTCATTTTATTCTTCATGCTTCTTTTTGCGAACTGGCTTAATTCAGCAAAAAGTAACTCGAGTTTCAAAACTCTCTACTCTTTTACTATTTTACTTGTTTCAGTCATGTTGACTGCGGCCATGCTGGATCACCGCCTTTAGTCGAGCAAATCGACCCCGGGACTTATTCTTTGTAAGCCCAGTACTTTTCTATCGGCCCCTTTTGCCGAACTGCTAAGTGACGGTGACGTAAACACACCAGCATCGGTTGTCAAGCAATGCTAGGGGGACAAACACAGACACAGAAACACACACACACACATGCATACATAAATATATATATATATATATATATATATATATATATATATATATATATATATATATATACATATATACGACAGGCTTCTTTTAGTTTCGTCTACCAAATCCACTCACAAGGCATTGGTCGGCCCGGGGCTATAGCAGAACACAGTTGCCCAAGTTGCCACGCAGTGGGACTGAACCCGGAACCATGTGGTTGGTTAGCAAGCTACTTACCACACAGCCACTCCTGCGCCGTTTTATTTTTCTTTTCTTTTTTTATAAATCTTCCCGATTCATCTTGATTTCGTCTTTGAACTGTATTCTTAGAATAAACCTGCGCAAGGCTACATCATTTTATTGCTTACTTATTTTGGATTGTTTTTTGATCCTCTTGTATGACGCATTGTTTTAGGGGATACTCAGTCCGATGCATTGACATATGCTTTATATGTTTTTGTTAAACGCGATGTCACTCTATACATTTTTGCATTGTAATCTTCTTTTGATTAACTAATATCCTTCCGTCCCAATCATGCATTTTGATGTGTATTCCCTTTATTGGATACTACCCGCGAGGAATTACATTTATTTGCTATCCTTAATGTATTGGAAGTTTTCTGTGCCTAAGGTGGATAATGAATACGGTGATAAAATATCGCTTCCAGTTCTATTCTGATCTAAAGTTGTTTTTTAATATGCTGAACGTTATTCTCCATATTTCTTCCCGATATTTCTCTGATGTCATATTGACCTCACCCTAATATGGTTTTCATTAATGTTCCCTCTGCAATTTCCTTTGGTCTCTCGTTCAAATAAATTGTTCTCACGAAATAGCTCTGATTCTCCCTATCGTCATATAAAGCGCGGTTTAGATGATATGAGCTGTTTAAGCTTTTATATATGGACACACCCACATAATTTCTCATACGCACGCATATGGTATTTATTTATATGTATGTGTAGGCAACTGCACACATATATTGATTATTTGGTTTCTTTTTCCTTTTACGATCCATTTTTCGTTAAGTAATGGCAAGGCATTTCTTTTCTATCTTATATTATTTTATATAACTTTTGACGTTTATTTACGTAAAGGTGAGAGATGTATGGCTATTTCAATAAGACCAGATTCCCTCAGTTTTACCAACCCCAGTTAATAGATAAGGGCTATCAATACATTCATATTTGAAGAGGTTTTTCAGTACTTGAATTTTCTAGCAATATCATATGCTTATCTATTATGCCAGGTAACTTACATCGTATTTGAGTTACCAGTCGTCCTTATATGATTTTGAATGCTTTTCTAAGTTACTTTTCAAAGTAACACAGGGTTCATTTGTGTTAAGTGTCGTTAATTGCCGAGGGAAGAATACTATTCGTGAAAATGTATGTGTACAACACGGCTGGAATTTTTATCTATTTTAATATTATAGTATTAAGTATTTTCTAACAGGCCTTATGTTCATCAATAGTTTGTTTACGTTTGTAATGTTCGTTTACGTCGGTTTACTTTGTTGATTTCGATTTGCAATGCGTTTTAATCAAGAAAACGACGTAATTCAATGTTTTTGTCCCTTTATGCTAAGAGGCAACTCAAGTAGAATTCTCTCTTTCTGTTTGGTGTGTTTGTGTGTATGTGTGTGTGTGTGGGGGGAATATCAGATATAAATGGAAATGTCGTCACACTATTCCGCTGTTCTGACGATTAATGCAAGGGATATAAACATGCATATATACATATATTGCTTGAAATCTACGGGCCTATTGCTTCACTAACCATAATGTATAAACAGTACACAAACTACTACAACCCATTGTTTCAGTATCATTGTGATTCCAGGCCACCCCTGAAAAGAAGTGAGTGCGGGAATGTGCAGAAAACTTTTGATGAAAAAAGATGTACTGTCTGAGCTACAGAAACTTACGCAAGAGACTTACGCCAGAATGACGTGATCATAGAAAGGCATTTTGACTCTATTACCAACGCCCGGCTGCTTAAGTGTCTTAATTTGGCAATTGTGACTGCTATCTTAATTTACTGCCAGAGAAAGTCTCACTAAAATCTGAGCATCAATTCTCACCCCTACAAAGGAGAATGGAACAATAATCCCCAGTGCTATAAATATTTCAAAGGGAATATTCCAACGAGGCTCTATATTTCTGTTCCTTTTGGCGCTAAATCCATTAGCGTTCCTGCTACAAAAACCAAATGGATACATGTCAGAGTCTGCAACTTCTAGAGATATTAATGTAAAACATGTTTTTTTTTATGCATAACTACAGCGTTTATGCTAAAAATATTAGCAATGTAAAAAAAAAACAGCGGTATTTTAAGCACAACGTTTTAAGATGATGTAGAAATGGAATTTGGCCAAAAGAAATGTTTATATTAAGATTGTTGAAGAAGAAAGATCAGTCCTGAAAACAGAAATCCTGGGCATCCCTTGTCCTACTCTCTACACAAATACTGTTACACGTGCCTAAACGTTGATACGTGACTAGTTTGGATATATAAAATACCTTGCATGGGTATGTTTCCCGAAGAGTTGACGAAGACTGTAACATTGACATGAAGCGGAGTCTCTCGGACTCGTGACAGGTACATCTCATCACACTTACAAGGCGACACAATCACAATCCGACATCAGGCGATTGCTACTAAATAATTAATAAGAAAAATAGACAACGGAGCGGGGATACTTGATGCAATACACTATGTAGAGTCTGTCATGTTTCTGTGGAAGACATCACAAATATGATTAATCATTGCCCTAAAATGCCATGATGGTACTACCACCCTATGAGGCACAACGCCGTCGCAGAAAGCAGCGTACCATGCCATCTGGAAAAGAAATACAGTCATAGAATGATTATAAAGGATGAAAGGCAAAGTCGACTTAGGTGGAATTTGAACTGACAATGTAAAGACAGACGAAATACGGCCCAAGCCTTTCGCTCAATATACTAACGTTTCTTCCTGCTTGCCACTTTATATATTTTGGACATTCTTTACTAATCTAGGCCGAGATTTCTGGGGAGGGTGTCCAGTCGATTAGGTCGACATTCGTACGCAACTGGTACACAATTTATCGAACCCAAAGAGATAAAACACAAAGCCGACCACGGCTGAATTTGAACTCAGAACGTTAACACAGACGAGATACCGCTAATTATTTCTCCCAGTATGCTAACGTTTCTGGCAGCTCACCGCATTATAGATATTGAATGTACTCTTCTAATCTAGGCGCAAATCCCGAGATTGTTGGGGAGGAGGGCCCTTTGATTAGGACGACTCTAGTAAGGAACAGGTACTAAAATTATCGAGCCCGAAAGGACAAATGGCAAGTGACGGAATTCGAACTCAGAACGTAGCGGCAGACGAAATACCGCTAAGCATTTCGCCGCCTTTAATTAATGAATATGATTTTACTTTTATCTAGTCTATTCCCCTTTAATTATGGTTTTAATGATTACTATCATATTTATAATTAGCATCACGACGCTAATTACGAGCTATATAGTTTAATTACACCGTTTGAATATTATTCTTATCATTAACTGAATATTCATTCTCGGATTGCATGTACTCTTGTTTTAATCCACAACATACTATCATTTCCTTACACCATATCCACGTAGATATAAAATTATGGATGTATCGAATACAAAATTCCCGCACGACTTCTACAGTTGTATGTATCACAAACTTCACGGGGATAAGATATTTGAGATTGATATTCGGTAGAATTAATCCTACAAATAGAAAACCTGTATCTGTGTGTCTATACATACGCATACAAGCACACAGACACGCGCGCGTGCGTACACATGCGCTCACACACATATACATGTGTATGTATATCTATTACGTGATAGATGCAAGCGTATTTCATGACCTACAATATGATTTGCGGGTTTTGGCAATCTTAATGTGTGATCCAGGGTTTCCTCCTAACGCTCACTGGCTACATGATGTGCACGGACACTGAATCTCCAACGAGGATGAACCAAATTCGATTGAAGAAATATTAAAATATGATTTCTCAATAAATTTTCCACTATTATAATACGTAATATGACATACTTAACTGACAATAATTTCTACCGAAAGAGGTGCACCCAACAAGAAGAACAATTGCAATTCAACTCGTTTTATTTGATGTATTTTAAAGCAAGTATTGCAGTCTGACTGTGACGCCCACCGTACTTATAGGGAAAATATATGTCGTGTGCAATATTATTCGGAATTACAATAGTTATAATATATTGAATAATTCTGAAAATATCCAATCCGTACATATTTGGGGGTCCAAAATGTTGATAAAATCAGAGCTACAATTACAATTGCCTAAACAATGTAACACAGATATACAGTAATCCCTTGACTATTGCGGGTGTTACGTTCCAAAACGCCCGGCGATAGCCGAACATCCACCAACTAGAAACAACAGTATTGTATATTGTTTAATTATTTTTATAATATATATATATATATATATATATATATATATTTTATTATAAATGCAAAACAACACCGCATAGGAATCGACATAAGCTTAGATAATAAGCCGTGATAGGTGAATCTCGAAAAGATGAGGGATTATTCTATTGCATATTTTTAGTTTGTCATTCTTGTATGGACAATTCTATAAATGTTATCATGCCAGTTCGTGTTCTCAATTCAGTTGTCGATTCTAAATTTGGTGCTCCGTTGTTTTTTAAGACAGAGGGATTGGTGTGAAAATAATCCTTTATTTTGCATTCGATATGGACTAGAAAATTTCACAAGCGTAATCAACGAATTCGTACGGAATTCTTATGACAATACACATACTTGAATCAGGTAACGACTTTGCACCATTGAGTCAGCATTTTCTCCAGTTCATTAATGCTTCATCTTTCTCAAAATGTTTTGACGTGGCTGTATATTAAAACGTGAACTTACATAATTATATCATAACTTAACACGCAATATTATTATATATTTATGAGTTGGCAAAACACACTCGAGAAATTCACAGTTTACGAGGAATTCATACGTTTTCAAATTCAAACAAGAGAAAGATAAAAATTAAATAATGTGATATATGACTACACTTATTTATCTGTTTATCTTATTTATCTTCGCTAATTCTTACTCACGCATTTTGGTGCCACATGATATACATTTATATATATATGTGGGTACATAAATCGTTCTATCGTTCCTAATGAGAGATGTAGTCAAAACAATTCTCAGCACTCAGTGAGTTACTCAGCGCGACTACAGCAAACAAATGTTCGAGACCCAGTGGGGATTTCTTATATGAAAAGAGTAAAAAAAACAATGTGATACAACATAAGCACAAACATATATCTCAAAACTTTCGTCTATGGAATTTAAATACTTCTTCGGTACCTTCAGTCCTTTCGTCTACCATGTAACCTCTTTCACCTCCAGTCATGTGGTATACGAAAACTGCCTTATAATCCTAGCCTAAGGAAAAAAAACAGAATGACCTTCCCTCTCCACCTTACACGTGATGTCAGTGACATGACTTCTCTACTCATGTCACTGACATCACGCTTACTTACTGTTGATTTCGCGTTCTGCAGGCGTAGATGCCAGGTGAGGTTATCTCAAACGGGTTATTCTCTCTGGTATCATTGTCCAAGATCCTTCGAATTAAACAATCTTGTCGTATGTGGAAATATATTCATGTCTATATACATCCATGTTTACGTATGAATTTCTCGAATTCATAAATGTGCGATTGCATCTCTGTACATGCAGGGGCGTGTATATCTATGTTCTCTTATATAGGAGCCTTCACTTCATACGTACGATTGTATACATTTATTAATTCGCATAAATATACATATTTTAAAGAAAATCTAGGTGAGTGAAAAGTTTTTGATTAAATAAAGTACTTATTTATTCCTATTATTTTGTTTGTAACTAGTGAATTATTAATTGGCATATAATTAGAGAGATACAAGTTTTCCTGTTTCGGTAAACAATTATCATCACAAACCATTCATGATTCCACGCTGTAATTGCTTGATTAAAGAATACATCATAATATCCTATTCAGGCGTGTCTAATTATTATAGAATAACAAGTACATATATTATATCCACATTACAACATATTGAAAAATATTGTCTCTATAAATAATTTCTCCCTATATTTTTCATGAAGTCAAATATAACAATTTTCTATAACTTTATTCACTAACTTTTCGGAAGAATTCAGTTACATAACTTATAATTGAATATCTATTCTTGATCGTATATAATGAACACGAGAATTCTATGCAGAAAACACAACTTATTCAAGTATATGTTGGCATAGTTATTGTTGTGTAACGAAGAAATCGGTCTGGAAATTTACTGTGTAGTGATGTATATTGATTGTAATATGAGTGTTGATATATAACGTCAGTGTATTTGATGGAGGGGTACGTTGATAGACATGATAACCAAGCGTAAAAATTCTATTTCTTGCAAATTATGCAACAAATCTTTCGTTCAGTACCTTCAAATAAAACTGTTGTAACGTGGGGATATTATTCAATTTTCTTTGGTTTTTGGTTCTACTTATATTTTCTATTTTCTAGGTATGATATCATTTGTAATATAAATTGACATTTCGAAAACAGACATTAATCATGAATACATATTTGAAATGAACGGGAAAACAAATAAATACATATTTGATAAGTTCCCTAAGCACGAAAAAGTGCTTATATAATATATCTTGCGTTATATATCTGGGAATAATTACACATTGGAAATCATTTGATGTATATCACATTCGTATGTCGCCTCAACAGAAGATTGTGAAATTTCATCTTTCGTAATATATAAAACAAAATCCAATTTCTCACAATATTTATATATCAGAAACTACACATAACATTCAAATATAATAGTTATAAATAATGCGGACGAAATGTTGAAGACACGTAAAACTATTTTGAGGGAATAACTAATCACGGATCCTTAAGTTGCATGCATTATAAAAGGTCACAGATGTAATGAATGGTAATGGGAAGTTATTATTGGAATTCATTTAGATATTACATGTATAGTACGTCTTTCATAAATATAAAATGTATAGTATAAATTTCAAAGTTATTCACGCACACACACACGTGCACACACACCTGCACACACACACATGTATATACATATCAATCTCTCTATCTCTCTATCTCTCTGTATGCCTGTCTGCCTGTCTATCTATCTATATATCTAGCTAGCTAGCTATCTGCCTGTCCGGCTATTTATCTTATCTCTCTATATGTCTGCCTGTCTGTCTATGTATCTATCTATCTACCAATCTATCTACCTATCTATCTATCTATGTATCTATATATATATATATATATATATATATTATATATATATATATATATATATATATATATATATAAGCAGAGATGGAGAGAAAAAGCGACAGAGAGAGGAAACAGGGATAAATGAACGCATAAATTGACTGCATATATACTTCAGTTGCTTTACCTCAATTGTCTCTCCCGAGAAATATACATTACTACAACTACTCTCTCTCTCTTTTTCTGTCTCTTTGTCTGTCTGTCTGTCTTTGTTTCTTTCTCTGTCTGTCTCTCTCTTTCTGTAGTAAATGAGTTCTCTTCCTTGAGAGTTATATATTGCCTCTCACGACATACGAAATTCAACAGTGATGAGCAGTTATGATTTTATATGAGTGGATATGCAATCTACTAGAAAAGATACCTTATAAGTTTAAGTCACAGTATATTCAAATTCTGTTTGAAAATGGACGAAAGTTCCGAGATATCTGTTTGTGTTTATGTCTATGCATGATTACATATACATTCAGGAAAGACGAGCTTTATGTACCCGCATAAAATAAACTAGGTGCACAACAACTGATAAATATGTGAATTCATATATCACATTACTTAGTTTTTCTCCACTCGTTTACATTACTGATGAGGTAGGGGCGAGATCTGGAGTACGACCGCTACATATAATAACAGTTTGATGACAACCCAACACAGTCGTTGTTAATCAAAACTCACCGATGAAGGATTTTTTTCTTGCCTGTAACAAAAGAGAACATCATTTTAAAAACTAATCAGTTACCATTTTGTGAACGTATAGGTGACCACTATGATGCAGTATATAGAAAGTAATTCACAACATAGTAATTGTCAAGTACCAGATTTAACTGTGAGGAAATAGAAAGCCAAACTAATATATAAATAGTAGATAGCGTGGCTGTAGGACAAGAAAAAATTCGTTACAGAACACTCAACAGTTCAATATTTTGTTTGTTTTGACTTTTGGTTTTAATGCGTTTATTAATTTTTTGCTAGACTGTATTCAATTATTCCACCTATAATTATAGTTGTGATATGTGTATTATATAAAGCGAAATCGAAGTTTAATTGTTGAATTAGATATATAACTTAATTATTTTATATAATATATCTTCCTGATAATGAAAATGACGGGCCATGTCCAGAAATGTATATTATATTCATTGATGTTTCATGTTATCACACAATTTGCCAAAGGTGCATATATGTATATATATATATGTGAAGGCGCAATGGCCTAGTGGTTAGGGCAGCGGACTCGCGGTCGTAGGATCGTGGTTTCGATTCCCAGACCGGGCGTTGTGAGTGTTTATTGACCGAAAACAGCTAAAGCCCCACGAGGCTCCGGCAGGGGGTGGTGGCGATCCCTGCTGTACTCTTTCTCCACAACTTCCTCTCACTCTTTCTTCTGTTGGCCTGCTCGCTTAGCCAGCGGGGTGGCGTCACTTGAAGGCTAAAACAATGCGAAGCGCATTGTGACTAGCGATATGTAACAACATCTGATAGCCTGGTCGGTCACGGTGACGGTGATATATATATATATATATATGCATATATGAGCCTTTTGCAAATTGTGTGATAATATATGTATATGTGTGTGTACTTGTGTGTGTGTGTGTCTGTACAGAGAGAGAGAGAGAGGCAGAGAGAGACAGAGGAGACAGAGAAAGAGAGAGAAGTGAGGGAGAGGGTGAAACTAAGAAAAAGTGAAAAAGTGAATGAAAGAAAAAGTTGGTTGATGTATGTACGGACTTGTTCATGGCTTATTCTTTATTCGTCTGGTGAGTATGTTTGATTGATGTGTTATCTAAAACCGATAATGTGTTTCATTTAATGATAAACTTCTATTTCTAGACTTGCAAATAAATAACTTGTCTCTAATTAACAAGCTATTAAAGGTCAGCTTTGTTAGTATTTTATTTTTCAATATACATTATTACAAGAATAACATCCTTCAGATGAAGACATCGAGGTTAATTGAGCTTTTTTCAAGATATATTTTGTTATAGCATATTAGATCCATAAATTATATCATGAATATCAACATATATATTTTGTATATGATTAGTTGCCAAGTAAAAGGAGAAAACAAATATAAACTGCTACACTCCCGCTATTTATGTATATATATATATATTGCACATAGTTTTATACATATATACATATATATATATATATATATATATATATATATATATACACACACAATTATATACATACGTAAATATGTGTGCATATATGCATACATATATGTGTATATAGATGTATACATACGTACATATATATATATATATATATATATATATATATATATACTTACACATATATATATATATATACGTATATATGTACATATATATATACATATATATACGTATATATGTATATATATTATATATATATATATATATATATATATATATATATATATATATACTTATTAACGATAGACGCAGTACTTTTTCCTGCTTCAACGTGGATTTTCTTTTAGGACACATCATAGTTACCATCATTGGCATTAACATATAGGCACGTGGTGTGAAATACACTCCTCGACTTAGAGCTAGTTGGGTAGCGGAGTAACAAATCATACCCAACAAACTACATTTTGCGCTAAAAGGCCATATGTCAGTTTCTCCCATTTTATCTCCCTCAACTCTTCTTAAGTCAGGATAAATATTACGTGATATACGAAGAATACATTTGTCGTAATGAATATTTCTTAACAAGCCACTAAGTGCTATTCTGGCACCTGTATTTCGTATATCGTTGACAGAGATACAAGTCTACTATTTTCCACTGTCGACCGTCGGACAGTTTTAAGACCATGCAATGTCGAAATCACTGTATCTAATGTTCTCCCCGCTGGTGATTATTTCCGTATTTGCCTCCTACTTAGTGATATATATGTGTGTGTGTGTGTGTATCTTAATATGTGAGAAAAAGAAAAAAAGACACAGATACCATCAGTATGATGCCAAAACCATACACGTACACAAAAAGTACCCATATTATACGTAAGGTGAAATGGCAAAGGATGGGAAGATAAATTAATCAATCAATGAAAAAGTTTATATAAATGATGGAGAAATAAACAGTATTGCAAGTAAAACCATATATAATCACGTGTAAGACATATAACTCACATAGACACGTTTGCACAAACGCATGCGCAAAACCACACGCAGACACGGTCTCAAACGCATGCGCAGATAAGAATACACACAATAGAAACATAAAATGGACTAAACAGAATGGGAGGAGATGTGTGAGACGGAGACTCGCTTGGAGGCCTCAGGTGTGTTACAAAGGATTTTGAAGACAATGGGCGGAAATAAGAACGATAATAAACAAGTGAAGAATGAATATATTGTGCGTGACTTTATTTGGCAATGAAAAACACGGAAGAAACAATGACCGTCCCGAGAAATAGCATCAGGAATCTTGCAGAACAAGTGTTTGAACTTAATACACACACACACATATATGTGTGTGTGTTTTTGTCTGTATGTATACATATATATCAATATATATCCTTGTGTTTGGGAAGAGTTAACATTTTTAGTGCCTTATCAATTTATCTCACTCACCTGTCTATTAACTTATTTATTTTTAGTAAACTTTTCGTTACGCCATGCAAACGTTTCAAAAGATTTCAATAGTCTGTTCTCAGAACTGCCCCCTGTTCTTTCTGCGCATGCTCTTGCCTCAGGTGCCGTCCCCATACACATTTGTTTGAAGAAATGTATGTGTATATGTGTACGCATATATATATATATATGTGTGTATGTGTGTGTGTGTGTGTGTGTTTGTGCAACATTGTATGTATGTATTCTGTATATCCATGTGTTTTTGTGCGTCTCTATGTGTGTGTATGTGTGTATCTCTGTATTGCGTGTGTATATTTATTTGAGTCTGAGTATGGGTTTGTGTAACTATACAAATTGTGTGTATTGGCGTATGACACATGTGTATCTTTCCTATTTAGTTCTGGGGATGCTTCATTAATGACGACGTAGACGTGTACCTGTCTGAGTTTGGGTTCTTTGGGTACTTGCACGAAATGTGGAAATGAAGGTGACCCAATGTTGGACCTTGGCGTTTTGGTAGAATGTAGAGTACTGTTTTTTTTTATCGTCACATTGACTCAGAGGTACATTTAGTATCTCCTCAATATTTAAGTAAGGGACGATAATTTCAGTTTTGCTTTTTTTTATGATTAGCCTTATTTTCTGAGTGAATGAAACCTGTAGCATCTTTTACTATATTGTAAGTTGATGTAGTTCACAAATCTCTTTATTAAAATAGTTGTTTGTTGTAAAAAAACGCTTGTGCTTGAACGAGTGCACGCGTGTGTATCTTTGGGCTCGGACACGTGTAGTTCTATATGTATCTGCGTGTTTGTGCTTGCACGTTTCTGCTTGTGTACGTACTCGTGTATGCATGTGTGTTTGTGTGTGTGTGTGTGTGTGTGTTCTTGCGTGTTTGTGTGCTTGTGCATTTTGTAATTATTTCTAAAAAATCTGTATATACATTTTGCTTCTTATGATGTTTGCCATGTCGAATTAGTAGCATCCATTGTACGACTGATTGCTAGAAGCATTAGGAGTGACTACGAGTTTTGGCTGCAGCATCAGTAACGATATTCTCTTTGCTAACCGAACTTGTCTAATCCTTATTTGTTTTCGAATTGTGTAGTTTCTTGTTAAACTTTACTTATGTAGTTCTTCAAGTTGGTTTTTTATGCTAGCTTTTAGGTTTTTTTATGCAAGTACAATCATTCTTTTCGCCTGATAGTTGTAGCACTTTTACTGGTTCCCGGATAATATTGAGCCGTGCTTAATGAAAAGAATCCCACACTCTCTTTCTGATCGGAACGTCAAGATGTCTCCATAGGGTTGTGTATTAGAATTTTGGTTTAATCATATGTTCTATACATATCGATAGAAATGAATTTCCGAGGGATCTATAATTCCCTTTGTATACCAAATTTTTTTATCCTATGAACAACGTAAACCGATATTCAGTGTGGAAAAAAATAAACCGATTCGGGTTTGCGATGCAAACACAAATTGTTTTTAGAAAGAAGCTGGGAAAACGATTAAGAAACAACCTTTATAGTTACTCTTATATTTCTCTTTCTCGATGGATTAAGTGTAAGCTTAGCAAATGTTTACGTTTTACTGTGCCTCTGTATTTTTTTCTAAATGTCTATATCCCATAGTAGCGGAGGATCATGCATTTGAATTTCTACAGCGTTTCGCCCACCATCCTGTGATGTAGAAGTACCATACTCTTTGGGAAACAGCTGTAGAGAATCTTTGCATATGGAAAATCTGAGTTTAATGTGTTCTATAAGAAGTATAATAAAGATTATCAATAGATATTCCGCTTCGTTTTGGCTGTTTGCTGAAAGAGTGACATGTTTGTGAAAATGTAGACTTCCAATTTTATCATTGGTTAGTTCAAATCATTATGATAGTGAGAGCTCTACCTTTTCTGTACATGTGCTCTGTACTCGTAATAATATTTTTGTATTCTATGAACAATTTTGTATACATGATATTGCAGTACCTAATGATGTAAAGTCACTCTTTTATTCTTTTACTTGTTTCAGTCATTTCACTGCGGCCATGCTGGAGCACCGCATTTAATCGAGCAACTCGACCCCGAGACTTATTCTTTTGTAAGCCCAGTACTTATTCTATCGGTCTCTTTTGCCGAACCGCTAAGTAACGGGGACATAAACACACCTGCATTAGTTGTCAAGCAATGCTAGGGGGACAAACACAGACACACAAACACACACACACACATATATATATATATATACATATATACGACGGGCTTCTTTCAATTTCCGCCTACCAAATCCACTCACAAGGCTTTGGTCGGCCCGAGGCTATAGTAGAAAACACTTGCCCTAGGTGCCACGCAGCCACTCCTGCGCCTACATACCACACAGCCACTCCTGCGCCTACATATTTTATGTTTTCTATATCAATATGATTTAGTATACACTACTGCTACCCATATTACATTTTTTATTATAATTTTTCTTTTGAAATTCTATGATATTGAAGCTTAATCACCGCTTAAAGCTGCATTGATAATGACTAATAATTGCAAATAAGGTTTGTGAGAATATCAATGGAATACCAGCTATGAAAGTTAAACGTAGACGAAAGAGACTTCAAATTCGTAAAATATTCGAAAACAATTTCCTAACGCTGTCTTTAACTTCAGAGGAAATTATGCATGCATTTTCACGAAACATCCCACGTTAAACAGATCATTGTGATAACAAATTTTAATTAAAAGGGATTTTAGTAACCTATTTTTAGAGACCTCTTCGGGTAAGTAAAGTAATGACATGCATCAGTAGCATCTGGCTATGATATGAAGAAGGAGATTATAATATAGGTGAAATCCTTGGTTAATCCTATCAGCAATTTATTGAAATAATGTTTTGATTAATATTTAATCAAAGGGGGATATTTCAATTTTATCGTTTCTGCTTGACATGTATGAATAGAATTTTTGGTATAAAGGTAAACATTCACTGTATTTGTGTTATGTCATATATGCATGAATATGCATTATGACTCTACATGAAAGTGTTTTCTCAAACTAGTAGGCCAACACATATAAAGAACTAAGGAACTATCTTCTGATACGATAATAATCTATTGTTTCTATAGAATATGCTGTATATATGAGTGCGCGCACGCGTTTAGGTGAGTATGCGATTATAACTTATTTTAGAAAGTTGTACAGAATGAGAGATAATTTCATTCTAAAAACTGAAGAAAGTGACAGATAGGATTAGTACTGCAGGATTAATGAGTTTATATCGTCACCTTCTCATGAATCACAATTATCTACCTTCAGGCAGCTGTGAATTATAATCTGAAAACGTATTCATTCAGTAGATTTCGTACGCTAACTGTAGGAATTTATAGTTCAATGTTCACTCATACACAGAATGTATTTGAACAAATCTATAGCTTCTAAACTGGGCAAAGATCTATGAGTGAGTAGAATAGAAATCTCAGAGGGTTTCATTTTAATACTGCATTTAGTTATATGTATGACGTCTAGGAAATCATGAAAACTTAAAAGAAGAGAGAATCTTATAAATTATTTTTATCATGGTTTTTAATTTCCACTGGGCATAACAGCTTATTTAGGAATTATAAAAATAATTGCCCTGTATGTGCATAAATATGTTCCAAAACATTACATTAACATTCCACATGATATGTTTCAAAGAGTTAATGACTGAACGATATTTAGTGAAATGACTACTTCTGATGATTTAGTTGAAGCATGTGTAGTTTATGTTCAATAGAATATAATTCTGCTGATATGATATTAACACCGTGAGATGGCGTCTATATTTTCTCATAGGGATATACAAGGTTGTATTTAAAAATACGTATTTGAAGTTGTTCAGTAAATTTGAATACACTTTGCTCTCTGTGGTTTACTCATATTTTGTTCTGCGATGTTTTAAATATTTCCCAGTCTATTGATTTTCAATTATAGTCATAGGGGGCCCATTATGTTATAAATGTTTCTAGTTATTAAGCGAGAGAAAAGAAAACATAATATTAATAATAATATTTTCTCATTCATGAATGTATTAACTTCAGAAGCGGAGACACTTTCTATATAATCTGTATACATAGATAGACTTCATACATTGAAGTGTGTCAAAACTGCATTTTCATTAAAGTTTACATATATCTGCTCCTCGCTTGTTTAGTTAAACTATAGAAAATAAGTTTCCAGTTGCCAATTCACATTGATAGCAATGAACTCCATTTAGTATGGTTTCGATGTGATTCTTGCAGAATGTATAAGTTTTAACTGTGAAAAGAGTTTAAATATATCTTCTTTACGCAAATTTTGTCAAACGTTATTTAGAATACATTCCACATATTATAAACCTCTATTGATAGCGGTAAGACCCAGGGAAAAGGGTAAATTTCAATACGAACTGATGCATGATACAGTATGTACCTGTATATTTCACAGTTTATGTACGTGTATGTATACATGTACATATACACAAATAAAGAGGCCACACAAACAACACACGCACACATGCAAGTAAACACGCATAATAATATATGTACTATTGGCTTGGTGCATAATTATTGCGGTCATTTATAATCAAATTTTATTCAAGAAAAACAATAACATGTAACAAAAAGATCTTTCCGGAGCATATTTAACATCTGTCTTAATTACTGCTTGCCATTTTAAGAAATATATTTTTGTTAGATATTGTTATTGTTTTTGTTGAATAAAATTTGTTGAAACAAAAGCCGCAATAATTATGCACAAACATAATATTCTGTATAAATAAACTTTCAATTGAGGTGCATCCGTCATCTTTGAATATTTGCTGCAAACATACTCTTCTAAGACACCTTCTTGTACGCAATTCTCTACCACTGTAAAAGTACTTTATAAAATAGCCTTTCCATAGACAAATTTTCAATTATTTAGAACTAAAGATATTGCACAGAAATCGAAGTAGGAACGTCTGTGTTGGCATATTAAAGATTTTCATGGGGAAAGAGAAAATTGGATATTGAAGAATATTTGTGATATCTAATATCATTAACTCACGCTATACTACTTGTATTTCACTAAGTATATATCCAAAGGTTATGCGGAAAACCAATGAAAAGTTTCTGTATAAAATTAATCGTTTTCTATTTCTCAAATAATTTGTTACGATTTCTGGTCGAACATGTAATATATCTTCGTATTTTATCTCTCAACATATTATTATATTCAATCAATGTGATTTTAAATAAAATAAAACCCTTTACGTTATAGTTCGCGACGTGGTACATTCTGATGGTAATCAAACGGTGTCTCAGAAGGAACGGTGTAGGAAAAATATCAAACATTTTTTCAGTTATTGTATTGGATTTATTCACACATTAACCACGTGGATTTCATGTGTAATATATATGATTGCTGCATGAATCATACATAGAACAATCCATATCTGTTCAAGGAGTGGACGTTTTTGAAGATGCAGTTACGTTATTTCTATATTAAAGAATAGAAGAATCACTTAGATTTTGTAAGACTAAAGTAGTTATTTCTGCCAAATAACCTTTTGGACATTAACGAAATGTTATTGCCTCATCCAACAATAGCTACATTCGCGTGAGTTATGGCTATGATAACACCGTTTTTAACGCTAACTAATGAACTCCACCATGGATTTTTTTTGCCTATATTAAACGTTAACTGGAAATTATTTACACACGACACATAATCAGTTGATAAAATTGGATATTTCAGTATAGATATTTTCCTTTTTAACATCGGGATAAGTTGGGCAAATATAGCATAGCCGTTGATTTGTTAAGAGTAATTAATTCAACATTGGGTGAGTGATGTTTGGAAAAAAGAGCATCTGAATTTATTGAAAAATTAGGAGCTGCTTTAATGGGCTTGCGAAAACCGAAGGGATCAAACGATCTTATTATTTCAAATCACTTATCTAAATTAGTTTATAGCTACTATAACGGTTGAGAACGTGCAATAATTAGAAACTAGCTGTATCCATACGTTTGCCTGAAGAACGTTTAAGCCAGGCTCATAACTTGTCAGTTGTGTGACACAAAGAAAAACGAATTTGAGAGCAGTAGAATGCCGAAAAATTATCATCAAGATTTTTGACACATTCCATCCAACATTAGCAACATAGGCACTTATGTTGAAAAGAGAAGTCGAACCTGTTGCAATTTGAAATCATAAATTAAGGAAAGTCGTAATACCTTTTTCATTACTACCCACAAGTGGCTAAACACAGAGAGCACAAACAAGGAGAGACAAATGGATTAACTCGATTATATCGTCCCCAGTACGTAACTGGTACTTATTTAGTCGACCCCGAAAGGATGAAATGCTAAGTCGACATCGGCGGAATATGAACTCAGTACGTAGCGGCAAACGAAATTCCTATTTCTTAATACCCACAAGGGGATAAAAACAGAGAAGACAAACAAGGACAGACAAACGGGTTAAGTCGATTAAATCGACTCTAGTGCGTAACTGCTACCTATTTAATCAACCCCGAAAGGATGAAAGGCAAAGTCGATCTCGGCGGAATTTGAACTCAGAACGTAACGACAGACGAAATACCGCTAAGTATTTAGGTCGTCACTCTAACGATTATACATGCTCATTACCATAATAATAATACTATAAATATTAGTTATATTGTTGAGGCAGCGAACTCGCAGATTCTGTGTCACACTGGGCCAAATGCTTAGCGGTATTTCTTCGTCTTTGCGTTCTTAGTTCAAATCGGGCTAGGACGACCTTGCACTACACCATTTCCGGGTCGATGAAACAGTTCTAATTGAGCACTGTTGTACATGTAATTGACATAACCGTTCATAAGACGCTTATAGCAGTCAACCAAAATTTGAAATGAATGTTAGCAGTAATTGATATAATGTTAATACGTGCACAATGAAGTTATTGATGAAAGATGAAAATGAATGTTAGTCATTGTACCAATATTGATATTGGAAATGTTATGTATAGGACTGATATTCGTAATAGTAACAGAACTGTTTTGAATGTTAACAATAATATTGATTCTATTAATAACACTGCCAAAATTGGTGATATTTATACGAATAGCATTAATAGTAGTTGTGGTCCTAATATTTAAGAGCACTGTGTGGAAGCATATCTGTTCTTATAATGTAGATAATTCCGTTATAATATGTAAATATCGTAAACAGGAAAGCTGAAGGAAATCATCCAATGATGATGATGTAATCTGGTTGAGTTCAGTTTGGTTAAAACAAACTTATTACGAAACTTTCAACAATGTTATTCGCCTCATTTGAGAAAAGATTTACCCACAGAGAAGACATTACTATATCTTTAATCAACATAACTGTAATAATCATAAGAATTTGAGTCTCAAATTCATATATATATATATAGAACATCGGCATCGATTATAAATAGAGTTCATTGTAATGAGTATAATAGACGTTATAACAAAGCCCGGTAAAATAGAAAGAACATAATAATAATAATAATAATAATAATAATATAATAATAATAATAATAATAATAATATAATAATAATAATAATAATAATAATAATAATAATAATAATAATAATAATAATAATGATAATAATAATACTAATAATGATGATGATGACGACGATGATAATAATAATAATAATATTAATAATGATAATATTGGTAATAATAATAATAATAATAATAACGACAAAAACAACAATGATAATAATAATAATTATTATTATTGAGAATAACTGAGGATAATTTTAGTGATCACTGTACGAAAATTACTAAGTGGACCAGATGAGGTTAAGGGCATTTGACTTAAGAAATTGACAGCTCTGCACAGGATAATTGCGAAACAGATGAACAAAATACTGAATAGTGACATCCAAGTACCGTCCTGGATGACAAAATGAAGAACGGTACAATACCAGTAGGACCCAAGTAGAGGGAATGAGGTTGGGAATTTGACCAATAAATTGTGCGCCACTGATGTGGAAACCGATGCCAGCCATCATATCAAACATCATCTATAAGTAACTGTACGAGAACGACCTACTATTAATGGATCAAAAAGGGTATAGGTGCCAGAGTACTGGAGCAAAGGATCAATTACTAATCGATAAAACTATCCTGGCCGACAGCAAGAGGTATAAAAATGTGGCAATGTCATGGGTAGACTAGAGGAAATTATATGGTATGATGCTACACACATGGATTATTCAATGCCTTAAACGGCTTAAGGTGTCCCACAATAAACTGAAGCTAATACAAACCTCGATGACCTGAAATCACTGTATGGGGAGAAGAGCTGGGATAGTTAAATATCAAGAGAATCTTTTATGGGAACAGTCTGTCCCCTCTCCTATTTGCCGTCTGCATACTGCATCTAACAAGCGTTTTAACAAAGATGCGCGTGGGGCACATGTTAGGCAGTGTGAAAATAAACAACCTGCGGTCAGTTGATTACCTAAAGCTATTCAGTAATTCTTAAAAAGAAATTGTGCAGCTGGGCAAAGATATTGGCTTGGAATTTGGGATCGAGAAATATGGTGTAATGATTCTCAAAAGAGGAAAATCAGTAAAAGCCATGGGATCGAACAGGATAGTGGTGAAATAATAAAGAAATTCGGAGAGAGAGAGAGGATGAAAGTACCTGGGTATCGAAAAAGGTAAGTTGAATGAACACAAGTTGAAATAAATGTACAGGAAAGAGTTTTTGAGGAGAAATTGGCTTGTGCTCAAATCGAAGCTAAATAGATTCTATAAAATTAAATTAGTTAACACATAATCGATGCATTTGATAAGATATAGGGAAAGAAGAGTATCATGAAAGAAGCATGAATTACAAGAGATGGACTGGAGAAAATGTAAATTAATGACAATGAACAAGGGACTACACCCCAAGAGTGGTGTGTCAAGATTGTATATAAAGAGGAAAGAAAGAGGACGGGGATTAGTGTGACGTGATGATTGAGTAAGGGAAGAGGAAAATAGCCTGGCTTGGTATGTCGATGGAAGTAAACATGAAATGATTCAAGTAGGGAACATGCAGAGGATCTTAAATTGAACCAAGCCGTAGATCCAGCACAATTTAAGAAAGACCAGAGAGAGCCAATGAAGAAAATTTGGCAGGAGAAAAAAGGGCACAGGCAATTCTTGTACAGGGAGTATCGTAGAATTCACCAAGAAATATAAACTAAGTACCATATATTTAACCAATCATATTTATCATATTTTTCTTAATTGTTTTTTAGATGCCGTAAATGAGTATAAATTCGTAAATGTATAATTGTGTCATCATTATTGTCATAAATATCCATAAATTATCACGCGATGTTTTCGGTGCTCACATATATCTGCCAAAAAAAAAGGGATCTCTTCCTGCGTAAAGGGGTGATAGGAAATTCATTTGTTATAGTGAAATGTGGCTTCCTGTCATGATTCAGCACTAAATATTCAGAAAGAAAGAGATTCCAGATACAACAAAGTCCATGAAATTATGTACACAATTCAGCTCCTGTCGCATTGCTCTTAATTGAAAATGTTGTTGAACGAACACGAACAGGTTGTTTTTCAGATTCCAATATTACGAAACTAAAGGTTAATATCGAATATGATTCTTACTCACTTCGTTCTACCTGAAATCGAGCCACGGTATAAATAGTAATATAAGTCTCACGAACTTTCCATGTTTGTCAGAATTCATCTCCACCTACGTAGTAGATTGTGCCAGAAAAATACCACTTTCCCATAAAAACAATCATCAGTGCCCATCGTGGTATACAAGAACATTGAAAAAATAATAAATAGCGATTTTCATTATTCTAGTTTTACAATAAATTAGCGTATATAAATTCTTAATGTTTACTATTATCACTAATGACTCACTCTCTCTACTTGTTTGAATAGATGATGTTTAATGGACAATTCCTTAGTAGGGCCCTGGCTAGAGCGCTCTGTTTCTCAATAATGAATTAAAAGCAAGATGGATGAGCGATCAGCTTGTTGCATATATTTGACGTATTCTTTTTTAATACATATTTGTTTCGCTTATTTACAACTTAATTCCCAAATAGATTATTTAAATCCCCACTTCATGAATAATTCATTATATATAATTTTTGTCCGTTTCATTATCATCATTGTTTTTATGGTAATGATAACGCTATTGACTACTTTTCAGTTTTTGCTTAACACAGCTACTTCAATAGGGAAAATAGCAAATTGCCAGCTGTAAGTAACGACTTGGCTAAGGAAATGCATTTCATTCGTTTTTTTTGAAACTTGTGGAAAATACGCGGTTCCAGAAGTTGTTATTATTACCATTATTATTATTATTATTGAGTGAGAGAGCAGTGCATGCCATCAAAGTGACACTGGGGTAAAATATGCGAAGCCCAGTATACTCATCATGACTACCCGTCTGATAAGGGTATACTAGGCACATACATCACAACCATATGTGCGCGACATGGTGAACTCATATCAAGATAAACAGCACATGATCTTGCAGGGGGGGCCCACTTAGAATTTTCTTCAGGTCGAGTAACCCATCCTGCTCAAAAGGTCCCTGAATAAGGGTTGTTTAAGGATGTTGAATAAAACACCCATGTTTCCAGAGGTGAAGTATTCAAACCCCAAAGAATCCCTCTCAACACATGGCTATGATGCTCCCCTACTACTTCTGCTCGTGACCAGAGACGTACATATCGTCAGCCACTAAGGGACATGCTCAACTGGTTAAGGTCAAACAACTGACAAGCAAATCTGTGGTATCTAGCAGAATATTTGCTGTAGCCCATCTTTTATACCAAGACAAAACAATGTACATGTATTATTATTATTATTATTATTATTGCTGTTGTTGTTGTTGTCATCGTCGTCATCATCATCTTCACCACCACCATCATCATCATCATCATCATCATCATCATCATCATCATCACCATCATCATCATCATCATCATCATCACCACCATCGTCATTATTATTATTATTATTATTACTATTATTATTATCATCATTATTAGTACTATTGCACAGCTTCTAACGCTGGACGCTGGATATGTACTACAGTGTCAGCTTCTCACTACCAGTGATGTAAGGTGACACCTAATTTTTTCGAGCACCTTTCGATGTACTCGACCGGTTCAAACTCCAAAGTCCCTATATATGTATGCCCGCTTCAGTCAGGTTCATCCATGGTCACTCCTGACGGTAGCTACAATCCTCTGCAGGCTGCTTTCTTCTCCTTTTTTTATATTAAGTCCTCAGCATTTGGTACTTCCACATTCCATACTGATGCCGCTACCACAATTCTGGATTGTTTGTGGTTAAGGACTCTATCTGTTTTTTTCAAATTTCCCATACGATTTCAGGTCAACGATAAACAGAAGAAGAGTCAACGATGGACTTTTCTTGCCATATCTGTATCCCATCTAAACTTTCCTAAGTGATATGAACAGAGAAACCGAGTCACCTAGGAAGATGCCCATTTCTGTATTAATTTCTCCAAGGAATACTTTATTGAGTACAGTTTGGTTTTCCACTCTTTCATGCTATACATCAGAGACTGTTTGATGTTGTCAGCAACACAACATATCTGCAGGCATTCAGCGAACAATGAATGAGGCATCATATCATATGCCTTCTTAAAGTCAATGCAACCCATAGACGTGCTTGTATGATATTGTTTACAATGCCTCAAAACTGTTTTATCGATGACCAGGTGGTCTTTGGTACTCCTCCAACATCATTTTTATTCCCTTGGTAGTATTTCTTCCTGTGTCAGGTCAGTATATGTCTTTGTCGCACATATTCCATTCAGTATCTTCCAGATTATATCTAGACATGCTATGTGACGGTACTTGCTCACAATATTCCCCTTTCTTCTATCTTTCATTATAGTGAAAGATAGCATGCACGCACTATGACATGACAGCCGACGTCGCTGTGTTTATTTACCCGAAACTTAGCAGTTTGGCAAGAGAGACCGATATAATAAGTTCTAGGCTTACAAAGAATAAGTTCTGTGTTCGATTTCTTCAACTAATGGCGGTGCTCCATCATAGCCACTGTTAAATAATTGAAACGTGTGAAACATTAAAGGAGTATAAGAGTTTATGATGTGATAGCATTAAAGACGTGAATATTCCTCCTTGTGTCCAAACTAACACAATTTCAATTATGTTAGATATTAGTAGCCGAGTGTGGTGAGCTATCGGCAGTTTCCGAGTAACGACGATAAAACGTATTATAGTTCTTAATGAGTCATTTTGAGCGAGACTAATCCCAGTTTGTGACTAGAGGCAATAGTTGAGATTTAGTATGATTGCCGACGTTGCTAAATTTAATTCATTCTCTGAGTGTTTCGTTGTTTAATCGAAGAACCTTTATCTCCCATTGCGATATTATATTTTTTGCACAATGTTGATATTCAAGCTACACAGCTTTTTGTCTGTTCTATTGAAGCCCCACACATCGTCTTCAGTTTGTCGTTGCAATATCAAATTGTCAATCTGATCGTGTCAAAATAATAATAGAAAATATGTATTATCATTTTCACCAAGTTTGTGAATAATAACATCAGCAAATTTTAACAATATTAGTATTATATGTTTACTATATATTTAGGGCCAATGATAGACAATCAATAAGTAGTAATCAAAAGATAGCACTATCTCAGCAAGATGATAAATGAAAAAATATATTTATATATATGAAATGCCAGACGCATTTTTATTCAAGAAACTAATAAATTAAATTCGCCATAAATAAAGGAAAATAAGAAAATAGTGACTTACATCAACATAAGAAAATATATTAAAACGACGTGAAAAGTAATTTTACAAATATTATATGTAACTTATTCTCTATTTTATTCCTGTCACATTTTGAAATAATTTCCTCTTCAATTTAGACAAAATATTTGCATAAGTATTTTCTTGTCAGCAAAGAGACACAATACTTTTTATAAATAATCAGTGAAAATGTATATATTATATTTTTAAAATATTTTTTAAGAAACAATCGAAAAGTTTAAGTTTTCGCTTTGTTTATATCCCCGTTATGGAAAAATTAATGACAACATTTTTGTCATAATTTGAAATGGCATTTAAATGTGAACAGATTTCGTGCAAATGTAATCGTAGATATTGTGAAATTTTTATTTAACAAAGACTAAATAAATAATCAGAAGAATGATTGAATAAGTTCATGATGATTTTCGTTATATGATGTAATATTGATTGGCAATGGCACATTAAATTTATAAAAGCAACCGTGTCATAAATGAAATTAAGTGGGGATACTTTCATTGTGTTTATAATTTTTAATATATTAATTTTTCCATTTCAGGGCACTCAATCGAGGACTAGTGGGGGAGGCTTACTCGCATAGGGACCATGAATCTGATGCGTAATAGCATGAAATCTCTTTCGCAAGAAACCGTCGACAAAATTCTTATAAGAACGTTGGACCTAAATAGATGTTGCGCAGATATAGTCATTGCACGCAGTATTTTAGAAGTGGCTTCCATATAAAATACTCTTCCGAATAAAGACGCAAATAGCATCGCTTCAAAAATTTGTCTAGAGTAAATTAACTTTCTGACATTTAAGCCATGTATGTCACAGGTGAAGATACGATATCCATTGTTTTCTTTACAGACTACGCATATAGAATCTATTATAAAAATACTAATTTGGTACACTGCAGATATTCTCAATTACAATTCAACATATGACATAGATCTTTGCGTATATATTTATACCAGTGGCATAAAGAGGGTGCTGTCTTATATATTTGTGTTTCTGTGTGTACATGTGTGTACGTGTATGAGTGTGCGTACATCCATTTTACGGACGACCTTCTGAAAGGCCGTGTTTCTACTGACATATTAGATTTATTTGCAGGAATGTTAAACATACCTATCGATTTTTATGCGTATTTTACAAAATATTTATCGGTAATCAACAGTTTCAAAATATGATAGCATACCTCAATATTATTAAATTTAAAATAATTGCTTTTATGTCATCACTGTCTTTCAGGCGTACGGCGTTCTTGCAAAGGTGGAAATGAAAAGTAACAAAACAACATAAACAAAAACATCATGCTGTTCAATCCGACAATACTGACGCTACCATTTTGCTTACTAAAACGTGCTTACATTTACGCATACATATGCATATACAAAGAGATGCACATCCATACACACATGTATAATACTATCTAAATGTATATGTATATATATGTGTGTATGTATATATATATATATAATATATGCTGAATTTTCGAGTACTGGCGGAACGTACACACCACATATGATTTATATATATATATATATATAATATATGTAGTTATATATTTATATATATATATATATATATATATATATATATATATATGTATGTATATATATATGTAGTTATATATATATATATATATATATATATATATAGATAAATAAATGGATACACATACACACACACAACACACACACACACATAAACACACACACACACACACACCACACACACACACACACACACACACACACATATATATATATATATATATTATATATATATATATTATATATATATATATATATATATATATATATTATATATATATATATATATATATATATAATATATATATATATATACATACATGCATGCACTCACATAGACACACACAGATATACATACATAGTTCTTCAACGGAACTTATAAACATTTAACGGACTGCTACGTACGTTTCCAGAATGTGAATGTCCTTGAACGCTACAGTCCGTATTCTATGGATGGATAAATTGTATTCCGTTGCATACGTTGCATGCGGTTGATTATCATCTTCCATTCATTCATTGTAGGCGATGGAACATTAGTTGATATACAATTTACATGGTTTGTATACAAATTCAATTTTCTCGGTAGCCTAATATTCCTTGGGATAATAAAATTTCTGTTAATTACATAAAAAGTTTTAAATATAATCTGTAAATGAATGTCATATCCAGCAACAAATCACGAGAACAACGATTGAGATCCGACCGCGTTGTGCCTTTTCCATGGCTCTCACACGCAGATAGTCTTATGTTTGCAGCAAAATTTGTCGCCTTTGATAACGGTAAAATCCAATACAAGAGAACATGGTGTTGCTAATAGCGAGGTAGTAGTTGGACATCCTTAATATGCATGTTAAGCAATAATAAATGGAATTAGACATCTCTGTAACGTTCTTGATGCACGTACACTGTCGATAGTCTAGTTACCGATATACATTTAATGCAGAATTTGCCCAGAGATAATATGTCTTGTTGACTTTCTGCTTGCAAAATCACTAAATGCTTTAGTGGCGCTTTCCATTATCGCAGGCAACAAAATTTATCGCTGAATACGTGGCTGGCCAGTAGCTTAGCCATTGACATTATGAAGATGCCTCTGTCGCTGGTCGCTGCAACGGCGGAAAATTTTCTCTTCGATATTTAAAGATAGATATTGCCTCCCATACGTGTACAACGTTTTAATATAGTTTTAATCAGATATCTCAGTTTTATATCTTATCGGTGTCCCTTAGAAATGGGGTTGTTTCTAAATACGTGAGTGGATGGAAGCACTCCGTTAGTTACGACAACGAGGGTTCCGGTTGATCCGATCAACGGAACAGCCTGCTCGTGAAATTAACGTGTAAGTGGCTGAGCACTCCACAGACACGTGTACCCTTAACGTAGTTCTCGGGGATATTCAGCGTGACACAGAGAGTGACAAGGCCGGCCCTTTGAAATACATGTACAACAGAAACAGGAAGTAAGAGTGAGAGAAAGTTGTGGTGAAAGAGTACAGCAGGGATCACCACCATCCCTGCCGGAGTCTCGTGGAGTTTTTAGGTGTTTTCGCTCAATAAACACTCACAACGCCCGGTCTGGGAATCGAAACCTCCATCCTATGACCGCGAGTCTGCTGCCCTAACCACTGGGCCATTGCGCCTCCACAAATACGTGAGTATAATATAGGTAGCCGAAGAGGTTTGTTGTTTACAAAATGTGCATCTAGGTTTAGTTTACTCGAAAATACATTAGAGAAGAATTCTTTGCTTTGGAAATGTGCCGGTTATCATTAAAATTTCAACAAACATATGGAAGTGTGGAAGGGATTTTAAATTTGTCGTGGAGTTTTGTAGAGGGTCAGTAAATATATCAAAGATTTGAAACATTAATCAGTCATTTCTTACATTTACTTGCTCTTGCTGTTATTTCGGAAACATAAAGTGTTTCTTCACGGTGGGTAATGATCGAAGTCCAGTCGGGCATTTAAGACATTTAAGGGATATGAGCTTAAGATCAGAGTGCTTTCGTATATATATAATTCATTCTTTAGCACTTTGAGTTTGAGAAAAGGATATAAATAGATAGAAATTTCCGTTCGTCAGCAGATTTGTTGATTG
The DNA here is from genome assembly GCF_006345805.1 of Octopus sinensis. Classification (NCBI taxonomy): domain Eukaryota; kingdom Metazoa; phylum Mollusca; class Cephalopoda; order Octopoda; family Octopodidae; genus Octopus; species Octopus sinensis. Next base: position 3,189,796 of record NC_043015.1, read on the forward strand.
AAGTAAACGTTACATGATTCTAATTGATTACTTAGAAATTGTAACATTTCTGTTTAGGGGTTGTGAATTCTGCGAGTCACGATTTTACAAATATTTCTTTAATCCAAGATTACACCCTCCATGGAGACATATGAATCATGTAATACACCACAGGGATTATATGTGAGTTATAAGTTCTCATGCTTCGGTAGATCAGTAAACCAGTGGAATTTTATAGTGTTTTGTGTATAATCTGGAATAATAAAACACCCCACGCAATTAATTACCCTATTATCTTGTAGCCTTCTTATAATCCACATACATAAAAACACACACACATACACACATGTGAATATAAATCCTACCAGTGCACAATGTCCGATTTTTGTGACGTAGGGACATCTTTCAGGAACTCAGTAAAGGCTAATATAATATGGATTTTAAATTATAAATCGGCAATTTTTAACACTAAACGCAGGATTTCTTCGAAATAGATTTAATATTACATGCCACATATGTTTCAAGTAATTCTAAGAAATTAGTTTGTATGCAATTGAATTATAATGCAAATTGATTGAATGCCTCATTTACATTACCTTTTGTTCATTTAATAAATATATCCGACGAAATTTCGTATTTAGATGTCTCAGACAATTTGCATTTGTGTATTAAATGCAGATTCACTTAACAACATATTTGGGAAGTGATATCAAACATTTTGGGGGATTTTTCGAATTTACATTTTACATGCTCTCTCAAAGGATATTGGTATTTGATTTAGGTATATTTTGCGTATAACTAAATTAAAGCCGCCTTCGAACTGGAGAATATCACTACGTTAATTAATTATCATAATCAATGGTTTTATAAAGGAATATACATGCATACGTCCATACATAAATACATATATATATATATATATATATATATATATATATATATATATATTATATATATATATATATATGTATATAATTTTTGCTTACGTAAATTATTATTATTATTATTATTATTATTATTATTATTATTATTATTATTATTATTATTATTATTATTATTATTATTATTATTATTATTATTATTATTATTATTATTATTATTATTATTATTATTATTATTATTGTCACTAACTGGACACGAACTCGGGATCTTGGAGTTAGTAGCCAGCGATCTTAACTACCACGCAATATACCCGTGGATATATAGCATAATAATAATAATGATAACAATAGCAACAACAACAACAACAGCAACAACAACAACAAGTACAATAATAATAATATCGAAATACTTCAAACAAAGAACATGCCTCCTCATTGATATGACTGTCCCAATCGGTATAAACGTATCTGTCAAAACCAAAAACTGAGCAAATATAATGATCTTGAAATAGAAATCAGCAAAATGTGGAACCTGAAGACTAAAACAATACCTGTTGTCATAGGTGCACTGGAAATGATAGCAAAAGGGGCTGATCGCTACCTAACTCAGATACCAGTAAACGCCAAAATGGCTGATATTAAAAAGATATTGCTCATGGGAACTGCTCATATCCTACGCAAAATACTTCCTATGTAATCTCAAGTTTTAAAACAAACATATATATATTTTTTTTTACACATTCACTAGTACAGCACTAAATACAAAACCAAATATATGGCACACTAGGCATAACAGCAACACGAACTTCCAACCTTTTGTCTCTGGAGGTCTCTTGGTGAGGCTTGGAGCCAACTTGTACAAATATAAAGCAAAAGTAAAACATAGATTAATAATAATGATGATTAAAAAACATCGAAAAATACCTTAGGAATGAGAAATCATATTCGAAATTTCTCCAAGATACCTGATGAAGGCCGGAGGGTATATTAGCCGAAAGTTGTGTTAACAAGAAAGAGGACGACGATAAATATCCTACAAAGGTAATGAATAAATGTTTAGGTATTTATGAATGAGGGTTTCTGTGTAGAGTGACAATCTCTGTCCGTCAGCTTATTTACCTCCGGGATCTATGCCTCTCTGTTTCTCTGTGTCCGTATATTTCTCTCTCTCTTTCTCTTTCTCTCTCTTTCTCTTACTCTCTCTCTCTCTCTCTCTGTATATATGTACATGTGTGTGCATATGTATGAGTTTGTGTGTTTGTGCATCTGTGTATGTCTTCACATATACTTCTTTCGCTTTATTTTCAGTAACTGTTATCTATTCCTGACATCATTTTAATTATATCTATAATTTGTTTCAAAGAATTAATGAAACTAGTAATTCGAAAATGATATTTCTTTATAGGTTCTTTATTCAGATATCCCAAGACGATATTTCAGTAAATGAAAAAGACCTACTTAGATGTATGTATATTGGCGTGGAAGTAAGTGCATGTGCATCAGATTCATGGGAGAATATTACTTCTTTTTCATGGAGCTTATTGTATTATCGCTGCTTTATAGAACCACATACTTAAAATAATATCTTTCAGAATCACGAAATGTTTTCAGTATAGCATACTATAAATGTTTGTCTGGAACATCATCAGTCGACTGACTTCCATTTGCTATGCTTTCATCGAAGGAATCCCGAGACTCAAACAAGTGCGAGATATTTAACAAAATATTTAGATGCACCCCGTTCCTGTGTCAAGAAACTTGCTTTCCAACCAGGTGGTCCTTCTACAATACCATCGGCCCGATAGGAGCCTTGCGAGTGGATGTTTTAAAACTGATACTGAAAGGAGCCTTTCATATATAATATATATATATATATATATATATATATAATATATATATTTTTGCAACTCACGTGGTAATTTTTGAGGGATATACGATTTCGCCTGTCTGTATATAAATGTAGGGATGCTGGTAGACCATCATATCGTTCGGTATCGCCTGATCGAGCCGGTATGGCGGGTAAGTCTTTTTTCCCCTAGCATTTCTATATTCATAGGAAATATTATATTGACAAGGAAATGAACCTCTGGTTCTAATCCAGAAACGGAATTTCGTCTATAATTAATCCAAACCTGACTGTGATTTCGTTATTTTCTTTCTCTTTGCCATATACGGGTTGCAAATCCTGATTGTTTGTGGAGACTTTTTTACTAGTAGGAGAAATGGTAACCTATTTGGCTGCCATTTCTAATACTTTCGGTATGTGGTTTTGAGCAACTTGCTGCGATTAACCCTTTGTAATAATAATAATAATAATAATAATAATAATAATAATAATAATAATAATAATAATAATAATATATATATATATATACAGACACACACATATATATATATATACTGTTGTTTGATATTATTCTAAATTGTCCTATGTCCAGATATGTCCCAAAGCGTTTTTTTCAATATTTATCGTTGTCTACAATAACCGGTTCTTTTGGTGAAACTATTGTATCACAGCTGCTTCTAACTCAATATACCAAAAACTGTCAAAGTGTACTACAACGGTTGTGCTATAGAATCGTGAGAATATTTTTTGTCTTCTGAAAAAGCAACCTGTTAAATTAACGACACTATTGATTAATAGCAACGATATATATATATATATTATATATATATATATATATATATATATATATATATATATATATAATATATATTATATATACATATACATATATACATGTACGTGTGTGTGTTTCGTGTGCCTGATGTATGTCTGTGGATGTGTGTGTGTGTGTGTTTGCATTTATTGATGTGTCTCTTTTTGTAAAACATCACCGCTTGATAATAGGTGCTGGTGTGTTTTTATCCTTGTAATTAGTTTTTTATGCAAACGAGAACTTGGTAAGTACTCGGCTTAAAAAGTAAGTCCTGGGTCGATTCTTTGGCGACAAAACACCTTCAATGATGTGCCACATTATGTCTGCTGTCAGATAACTGAAACAAGTTAACATGACAACAGATAATTAAGTATTCCTTACACAAGATTTCTAATTGCCTTAACAGTCTCACGCGTTGCGTTTCCTTTTGTTAGAAAGTCAATACTATTTAATGATAGGGTAATTACTCAAGTACATAGTATCGTTTTCACATCCTCGCGATATTCACATCTTTCACACGAATCTTTCACATTCATGATAGGAATGTACTACATACATACACAAAGCACTGAGACACAGTAAAAGATCCACAGTTGCTTCAAAGATAACGATTCAAATTTGGATCATTGCCACGCTAAAAGGAAATAGAACGATCAAGAGAGAAAGGGCAGAAGAGAATGGAGTGAAAATGATATCAGAACTGCAAAGAGATAGCTTTCTCAAAATCGAAGAATAAAGCATTTTGTTTCAGCCGTAACAAACATAGCTCTGCTACAGTCTGCACATTGTCATACGCTCATATTTGTTAGAGTCTTCAACATTTACATGTTCTTTCTAAAATATCAGGCGATTATTTATCGCTTACCCTCTCCCCATCACTCCATTCCCCTCAGTACACACATACACACACAGACATATTCCCACATATGCACACGCAATACATATAACATGCCGGCGTAAAATATTTTTTATTAATATATATATATATTATATATATATATATATAATATATATATATATATTTGTATAGATATACACATACATGTATATATATATATATATATATATATATTATATATATTTATGTATGTAAACATATGCATATATGTAGATATTATGTATATACATATGTATGTATATGTATATATATGGATATATATATATACACACAAATATATATATATATGTATATATATATATATATATATATATATATATATATATATATATATAATATATATATATATATATATATATATATATGTCTGTTTATATATATATATATATATATATATATATATATATAATCGTGTCTGATATGAACACAACATCTAAGAGGAGTTGAGAAAAAGTAGAGTGAAAATAATGTATATATTTATGAAACCTAGAAACATCGTAATGGTTTGTTTGAAAGGAAAAACATGTTAGAATAGAATATAAATTATATACAAAGTAAAATCTTATCAAAGCTATTTCATGAGCTACTGTTATTTTTTTCTCTTTTTTTGTAATTTTCGTTTGTTTGCTTTTTGCAAATTCCTCTGACAGAAGCATTTCACCTAATTTTATTTGGGAATAGTAAATGTATGCTGCATCAGATTTATTTTTGTATATATGTTTTACCCAGGATTGCTTTCACATATATTTTTTTCTTAAAATATCATGCGGCCAACAGGAATTAAATTCAAAAATATAGGGAAATATGGCAATTATTTCATTCTTGTATCTGACGTACACATACTATATTGGCAAACTATCACAAAGAGGTACGATACTTTGAATGTTTTGCATGATCTGATTAAAGTGGGTTGAAACTGACTCAATTACGTTGCGCAAAATAACTTACTAAGCTTTTCGTACTACATAAAGCATCTAAATTGAATGGAAATTTATATCATGAGTTGTCACCGTTCTCGTTGCACAATTTCCATGAAGTCTTTTACAAATTCCGCAGCGAATATAACTCAAGGTATAGTACAGGCTGAAGAAGGAATCTTGAGAAAATTACACTTAAGAAAATTAAATGACATAGCTTGCTGTATTATCGAAAGATTAAATGAAAACTGGACTGTTATAATAAAAGCAAATACTGTACAGCTGCTGGTTAAAACCAATTCCATCATCGGACTGAGCTGTAACAAAAGTAACTATTTCCATTGCACTTCCACGTTAGTTACATCCTAGTCTTTTCCAAATTTTAGAATCATGTCCTATATGAATATTTGTGCGTCTGCTTGTGTGTACGTGCCTATTGTGTGTATGCCTTTATGTATCTATCACAGTAGAATCTATTGTATTTATGTATGTATCACAATAGAAACTAAATTCTCTCAACGAATTTACCTGAAGGAATTCGCGTAACACATTCCAATATTCCAGCATCTACATTTTCCAACTTATGCATTTTCTGCTACCTGTTACGAAACTTAAGCGTATTGAAACTTATACGAAATTATCTACAAACGTGCAAAGGTGCTTGAATATTGCCTAAAGTAATTTGAATATAGATCAACGAATAA
>NC_043015.1:3200834-3240834 GCF_006345805.1 Octopus sinensis
CGCAAAATGTGCGAAATAGATAAGATTTAAGCAATGATATATTGCAGCAGAACATCTGCAGAAGGTTTAATGATTGCTATCTTTATACGGAGTTAAACAGAAAACATTGATAAGAGGGAGAAAACAATAGTGCACTTGTATACAAAAATCCCTCGACTATTACGGGTGTTACGTTGCACCCCAACCCGCGATACGTGTGAAAATCCGTTGAAACAATGATGTACGCTATATATTTTTAATTTTTTTAATAACTTCTGTATATTTATTTTATTAGAAATGTAAAACAACATTACGGAGGGATCGACGTTAGCTAAAATTTTCTTTTCTACTCAAGACACAAAACCCGCAAGTTTTGTGGAGGGGGTTATTCAATTAGATTGATGAAATGATGAAAAGCAAAGTCGACGTCGGCGGAATTTGAATACAGAACGTAAAGACATACCAAATGCCGTTCTGTCTCTTCTTCTTCTTCTTCTTCGTCTTCTTCTTCGTCTTCTTCTTCTTGTTCTTCTTCTTCTTCTTCTTCTTCTTTGTCTTCTTCTTCTTCTTCGTGTTCCTCATTGTTTTTCTTTTATATCATTTTCTAAAAAAATATTGATTAATCTAATTATATTCTTACCAAGAAGATATTATTTCACTGTTGGTCTAGTTGTTTTACATATCTTGAACATTCTAATGTGATACTAAAGGCAGTCAACTTTTTGCTGTTGTCTAGAATACAGTTAGTAAAATCTGCTTTCCCCCTCTTCTAAGTGCAAAGTACCTGCCATTATGTGAGTCTGAATTCGTCATGTACCTTCTATATCTATCGGTGTGTGTAATTTGTGAGATCCAGCTTCATATCTAGAAGTTAATGTTTATGGAATTAATATACTGCAGCTACGCAAACCTTAATCTAATACATGATAAAGGTATCGATTTTCTTAGAAGTTTGAAAGCTCATATCCCAAAGGACGGTTGTATTTCTGTAGCGAGAAAGAAAAGGAAGGAAGCACTCCGTCGGTTACGACGACGAGGGTTCCGGTTTATCCGAATCAACGGAACAGCCTGCTCGTGAAATTAACGTGTAAGTGGCTGAGCACTCCACAGACACGTTTACCCTTAACGTAGTTCTCGGGGATATTCAGCGTGACACAGAGAGTGACAAGGCCGGTCCTTTTGAAATACATGTACAACAGAAACAGGAAGTAAGAGTGAGAGAAAGTTGTGGTGAAAGAGTACAGCAGGGATCACCACCGTCCCCTGCCGGAGCCTCGTGGAGCTTTAGGTGTTTTCGCTCAATAAACACTCACAACGCCCGCTCTGGGAATCGAAACCGTGATCCTATGACCGCGAGTCTGCTGCCCTAACCACTGGGCCATTGCGCCTCCTCTGTAGCGAGAATTCTATATTTGAATGACGATGGCAATATTTTGTATCTTATTCGTCCCTAAAACAGATCCCGAATTTCTTGTGCAGATTATTCTTGTATTCTTAGGAAATATTAAGGTTCGGCTATTTTCTACGACACAGGAATAATGTGATCATTAGATCCTTTTTACATACATAATATGCTAGATAGGAAACGTGTTTTAAATTTCAGATGTAGCTAATAACAATCGCTCCGGCTGAATGATGTAGTGTTAGTCTAAGAAAATATATGTTATGAATAGGTTCCCCAAATATTTTGTGAGGTTTGAGGCCCAACCCCTGCCAAGATATCCATCCACAAGCTTTCATTTTCTGCTGACGATTTAGTCACTTCATATTACCTATGATTTTTTATGATCCTTTGCATTTGGTGTATGTACCAGTCTCCTAAATCTTACTGCATATCCATATCTGCAATCGAGCGTTATATCTTATGCTTTGCATTCGCTAGTATATTTCTACCGTTATTCCAGGTCTTTTGATGTAGTCTAATTTGAAATTGACGATTGTAAAGCTACATGATTAAACAGATTGTAATTCATAAAATAACTTTTAGATTTTCATTCGACCTTCTGGTAATATCTGCACTCTGATATACGCTCAGGAACTTAAGACAATTCACATTATACCAAAGAAAATATGGACAAAGTATATATATATATATATAACGAGAAGCTTTATGAAAATAAACAAAAGACGAAGGCAGGTGGAATACAAACAAAGAATTGTATCAGTATGGCGCTCAGGAATATAAATAAAACAAGTATTTTACGTTTCGAGCCTACGCTCTTCAACAGAAAGATACACAGAAAAGAAACACGGAGAGAAACAAGGAGAGAAAAAAAATGCGTGCATAAGCTAGCGAATCAATATAGCGATCCATATATATATAAAGTAATCTTGTTCCTTTGGATTAACAAACATATAAACAACTATCTAAACCTGGTGGTTAAATGCCATACTATCTCACAACAAACATAAGCCACACACTCAAACACACACAAATATACGTACGCACACATGCAAATGCACACATTAATGCTATATATAAGAATTTTGTATGCGCGCATGTCTGACTGTGAAGATGTGTGTGTGTGTGTGTGCGACTTTGTGCGATGTATATATATCTATACATGTGTAGGTTTGATGCAAATATACATATACATACGTATGCAAGCCCACTTACAAATCAACAGCGAACGCAAAATCATTACTATATATGTATGCGCGTACGTGTTTGTGCATAAACGTGTGTGCGTTTATGTGAGAATGTGTGTGCGGGTGTGCGTATGAATATATTTATTTTACGTATGTATGTATAGAGACAGACAGGGAAAAGAGGAAGATGGCGATAAACTTATACAATCAGTGCTTATATGGACAACGGTCAATTTGAAATAGAAACAATATTTTAATGTAGACAAAAGTTCATAATAAAGCAAGATTTGAGAGATTTTGTCACAGTTACAAATACCAATACTGGATATACTAAAACTGGAAAATGGTATTCAATTGCTTTTCATCATATTTCAGGATTTGTTTCATTTTTTTATTTTCTTTCTCGTCTTACAATAAAGCCTGACACTAATAGCATATATAGGCAAACTGAAAATATTTAACTACAATCAGCCGCACATGTTTTTGCATATATACATATTTTATAAAGTAGCCATTGATAGGAAAATGCTGGTCGTGATTCTTTATGTTCCGAAGATTATAAGAGACGTACTTTAAGCTTTTTGTTGCAGTATCCCAGCAATGGTGTCTTTGATTCTGCTGCTGATATTTATTATTAAAGCAAATGATCTCCCATGTACTCTTGCGCTCAATCTTATTTCTCTCACTCAAATATGTTTGTGTACGTGTTTGTGTGTTTGAATGGGTAAGTATATACATAAATATGTATATATATATATATATATATATATATATTATATATATATATATATATATAATATATATATATATATATATAGATATATATATATATATGTATATATATGTGCATATATATATATACATATATATATATATACGTATGTGCATATATATATATATATATATATATATATATATATATATATATATATATAATATATATATAGATTGATAGTTATTGATCTGTATGTATCTATACCTGTAAATTTACTGTAAATGTGTGTGTGCGTGAATGTGGTGTTCAGGGGAGTCTGTTACACACACTATGACTGGAAACCTCATCAATTCTGCTTTCTCACACACGAACCATCATCCACCTAAACAAACAAGTGCATATACGCACAAGAGATTGAAATGGAGATGTGATGATGAAGTTTTGTACGTAAATAGCTACACTGTTTACATAAATTACCTTTGTCGCCTACTCCTTCTCAGTTGTATACGTATATCTATCTGTCTGTCTATGTATGTATGTATGTATGTATGTATGTATGTATGTATGTATGTATGTATGTATGTATGTATGTATGTATGTATCTATCTATCTATCTACCTACCTATCTATCTATCTATCTATCTGTCTCTCTGTCTGTCTATCTGTCAATCTATCGATCTATCTGTCAGCCTGTCTATTTACCTATCTATTGATATATTTGTCTCTGTCTCCATGTATATATATATATATATATATGGATGTGTGTGTGTGCGCGTGTGCGAATGTGTATGTGTTTGTGTATGTGTGTGTGTGTGCTTGTGTGTCTGTCTGTGCGTGTTGTTCTGTGTGTGTATATATTGGGAGCGAGACAGAAATAGAAAAGAAAACAAATACTTAGGTACATAAACACATGCACTGGCTTATTTATGTGCAAAACTTCGTGCTACTGCACAAAATGTACAAGTACGTATTTGGATGCGTATATCTCTACGCGTATATCTAATGATATGTGTATGTGTGTGTGTTTATTTAGTTGTGTATTCTATATCTCAACGTATAGAATATAGAAAAGGCATTATTGCAGTTTACTGTCTCTAAAGTAAGCATCCTTTTGTTTGTATTTCAAAGGCTTCCCTTCTACCATTGATGTATCTTATCAGTTATCCTGAACTATTATGATACCATAAAACTTTACAGCAAGAAAACAGACATTCTTCGAGAAATAATGGCGAAATCATATTCGCGCGGCTGTAGACATTTTGTTTGAAATGCGTTTGAAATTAAATAAAACGAAGAGTTCAGTTTTATCGTTGTTTAAGAGTTTACACAATAGGACACCCAGCAGCGGCGAATCGTTAAAACTTGCTTTTATAAAGACTGTGGTTTTCCAAGGAAAATGAACATGAATTTTTCGATCACTTGTACAAACTCATGTAAAAACATACACACATATATATACGTGTGTATAAGTAAGCCATATATTATTATTATTATTATTATTATTATTATTATATTATTATTATTATTATTATTATTATTATTATTATTATTGTCATAATCATCATTATCATTATCATTATTGAATAAGAGAACAACGCAAGCCATCAATATGACACTGGGGTACAATTAGACGAAACCCAATAGAGACATCATGACTACCAGTCTGATAAGGGTATAACAGGAACATGCATCATAGCTACATGGGCGCGACATGGTGATCTTATATCAAGATAAGCAGTGCAAGAACTTGCAGGTGGGTCCAGTTAGAATTTTCGTCAGATTGCGTAGCCCACCCCGCTCAAAATGTCCCGGAATAAAATTTGTTTAAGGATGATGAACGGGAATCTAATGCTTCGAGAGGTGAATTATTCAAATCCTAAAGAATTCCCCTCAACACATAGCTATGTTGCTCCACAACTACATCTGCTCGTGATCAGAAAAGCACATAACGTCAGCCACCAAGGCACATTCTCAACTGGTTATGGTGAAAGAATTGAGAAACAAATCTGTGGTATTGAGCAGAATATTCACTGTAACCCATCTTTTCTACCAAGACAATTCTACGTACATGACAAAACTTCCAATCAGTTAAGATCGGAAGACATGAAACCCACTGCCTAATCAAGGCAATTCTAGGCAATTATTGGCGGTGAGCTGGCAGAAAGGTTAACACACCGGGAAAAATGCTTAGCGGTATTTCGTCTTTCGCTAGGTTCTGAGTTCAAATTCCGCCGAGGTCGACTTTTCCTTTCATCCTTTTGGGGTTGATAAATTAAGTACGAGTTACGCACTGGAGTCGATGTAATCGACTGGCCGCCCCTCACCAAAATATCGGGCCTTGTGCCTAGATTAGGAAAACAAAAATATTATTACTGCTGTTGTTGTTGTTGCTGTTATTGTTAATGTCGTTGTTTTTCTGGCTGTTGTTGTTATTATTACTCTACTACTACTACTACTACTACTACTACTACTACTACTACTACTAATACTACTACTACTACTACTACTACGATTATTCTTATTATTGCTGTATATTTACGCTTTAACACGTACATATATTTTATATGACTCAATGTTTCGTGGAGTTCGCACTATGAAACTTGAATATTTTGGATTGAAATGGAAAGGGAAGAATATAAAATATCTCGACTTTGCTTTTCATCCGTTCGGGGAAGAGAAATTAAGTACCAGTTCCGTACTGATGACGATCTGATCGACTTTCCCCCTACACCAATATTTAGGGCCTTGTGTCTAGAGTAGAAAAGGATCTGAGTCGATCCATGGCAGACGGTTAAGGTATACAAGAGCTGGCTTTTCATTTTCAGATTGCATACGATCTTTATTTGATGATATACTTCTGGTTACCGACATCTACGCATTCTTTTATATAAGAATGCATAGAAAATACTCGCGGCGTAATGATCTGATTACGTGGATAAGTATGATAATTCAGTCATTTATTGAGGGCAATTTTCTTTATCGAATTTCGATTAATTTGCGTCAAGGAACTATTCTCAGCAAACTCATATCACAGCACTTCCTCTAACAAATGTGATACGGCTTTGTAAAATCTTATAAAAATAGAGATTCAATCATATCCCTACCCAGAATCCCGAAAGAAAGATTAATATAATGTATTCACTACTGTGTATATAAATATGCAGGCAAACGTACATACATGCATGTATTATATATATATATATATATATATAATATATATATATATATAATATATATATATATATATATATATATATGTATATATGTAAGTATGTATTACACGCCCACTTATGTATGTGTGTGTCTTTTTTAGCTACGTATATAATAGCAAATATACTTGGATATATCGTATAACACATGCTATTGTATCACTTGGCTTACGTATATATTCTCTGCGTATATAGGCAAATCTATCTGGCACAACACGAGTACTGGTGTCCCCGTAATCTAATATCCACCTCGCCTAACTTCAGCCCTTGTGCCTATAGTAGAAAGTATTATTAATCTATTCTTTATAGTATGCATATGTTTTGTTTTTCTCTAAATATTATTATGACTGCCAATAGAGATATAATTCATTTCAGGTCTACCAGTGTTCAGATCCACCGATGTCTAGCGCTACCATCTCTTAAATAATAATCTTAGCACATTTTAGTAGAACCATTCATTGCACAAAAGTTGCGGTTTCCTATCGCTGCTAATCGCCAATTACTTACATGTTTCGCCGTGGATAACATTCAATCAGTAGGTGTTATTCTGATGTAAATAGTTTTCAATAAAATGCCTGAAGTTTTGTTTGAATCTTGTATATAAGTAAATTTTTCAATAAGATCATGCATCTTTACCACAATCTTGAAATGAATGCCTGCGTGAAATTGTCATTTAAGTGGGTAAGTAATCCATGAAATGATATGCGTTTTCCACCATTTATACGTAACTAGATATTTATTAAATTATTATAACATGATTTGATACGTGCTTGAGCTGGTCGCTTCCTAGAAAATGAGGATTGTATTAGGGTAATTCAGAATTTATAGGAATATATAGGAATCCTGTTTTCTGTAATTATTTAAACAAAACCAGCAGTTGAACGTTTATATCATTTTCCATTATAATCACTTTGCTTTTCTATGTTTTTTCTTCATGCGATACACACCTTTACGTATCTCACCGGAAAAACGTTTTGGCTGGTTTTGCACCTATTTAACACTGCAACCTGTACATCTTCATCAATAGGAAATAGACAACCATCAAAAGGATGTTTGAACGATCCAAGCAGGTGACTGTCTGAAATGGCATGATTTCATCTCTAAAATATTCGTCCTGCAACTCGAAACCAAATTTTGAATGATTGCAACAGTATTGGCTGTAGCCGTTGATTGCTGTGCAACAAAAATATATGATTTCAGAGTAAGTCTCTGTATTCGTTAGACTTTCCCGTTTGTCAGTATTTCACTGTATCCCTACACCGGTGAGAATAAGCCCCATTTGAAGGAAATTTTGCAGTACAAGCCTTTTGTGTCCCAAACATTTTCTGCTGAAATTTCAGTTTCAAATTAGTCTTTGACTGGCGATTGCGTGCGCTTCATACCAATACCATGCTTTTTGGATTCTCACTCAATATTGCCTGTGACGTGTTGCTGCAAAAAGGAATGTTGCCTTCAGCGTTTTAGTAGCCGAATAATTGTTGAGAGATGTCTATAGTGTTGGAATTATGTGCTTCGGTAAGCTCTCTTAGCACCAATCTCGCATTGAATTTGTGGAAGCGAAGCCTAACTTGGATAATTTCCCATGCATTACCTTCACGAATTTACGGAGAACATGCTACGCCATTGGTACACCGGAGCCTTCTCTCAAGCGTGTTGAATCTTCTCTTCCATCATAGAAGTCAGTGAGCTTCCTCTTCGTGTTTCTTGCATGCGCGCTTATTTTTAATTTTCCCAATCCACCCCAATACACACTTATAAACTTTAGAGCCCTGTTTCGCATTGAAAGTGAAAGCATGCGACGAATCTGCGCCATTGACACATCTTCACAAACGTCAAACTGGAACATTATTTCATGTCTTGCCAACAGAGCTGTCCTATTTACTCTGTAATATAATCCAAATGGTTCGACATTATTTTTCTGTTCGCATGTGAGCTCTGAAAGAATATTTTGGAGAAAGTACGTGTAATGTTTGTGTTAGCTTCATTAATTGCCTTATGATGATGCCATACTGCACGTCAGATATATTTGAATATTTCGTCGGCCATTCTAAAAAAAAATAATTTTTGCTTGCTTGCTTTTCTTGTATATTATTTACATTTTCCATTCGTGCTATGAAAAGTTTTCCGGATATGCTGGCAATAAGCTCACATACATAATATGAGTTAGAGCATCATGTCGATTATCATTATCCAATCAGTTTCCACCAAATATTTACTTTGCTTCAGTTTACCTATCATTCTGAATAATTACGATATACTTTGCCTATATAGGGGAGAAAGGAGGTGAGCACAATTTTTAATTTTTAGTTCTACGTATGTTTCCCCATTGCAGTTAACTAGAGCCAGTAATATATATATATATATATATATATTATATATATATATATATATATATATATATATGCATGTATGTATGTATTTGCCTTAATATGTATGTGTTTGCACACTTAATAAAGCACGCACATATATACACACAAACAGATGTGTATAAATATATTTGCCCGCTTTTTGTGTTATATTTTCCACAAATCGATTTTAATCTATTTCAATAGTACACAGGGATAATGTATACCCTTCTACTCTAGTTGTTGCCAGACTACTTTAATTTGATAACGATATGGTTAATGTTAATGGACAGCTATATTTTGAGTGCAGATGATAGAAAGAGTGGGTGGAGGGAATCTATTATACAAAATCGTTGTGTAATTAATTATGAAAATTGTTCTTTGAATAGAAATACTTGAAGCTAAATCATAAACGAAACGAAAAACGAACACTAGAAATAAGATTTTGTACGAATTTGCATTCAATTAGGTGTAACATGCATGTAAGACACACTGCGAAAATAATATAGATTCTATTAGATCTACACCAGTAATGAGTTGAACATTTCATGAAAGCTAATGTAATATCCGAGTGAATATATGTTCGGTGAAGAAACGTTGGTTCTTAGGCAATCCATTAGATTCCATGATATTTCAGTACATATTTTTACATATGACAATGCTATTTTAATAGTGCTTATGACATGTGAGTTACAGTGTTTGTGAAGTGTCTAATTCCTAGTGACAAATACGAAATACTTATAGCGATTTGAAGAGCATCATCTATTACTGTGCTGAAGTCACCTGGATGAAAATTGAGAATATGAGACCTAGAATGAAGTCGATTAATCACCAATCTGGAAGTGAGAAATATAAACAAACATGCAATTACCACTAGGAAGTAGATATGAGATTACAACTGAAATTGTTTCCTTTTAACCGTTTCGATGTAGCTAAAGTTAGCAACAATATAAGAGGTAATGATGCAATATAACTCTCGTGTGTTAATCATTGCAACGTTTTCTAAACGCAGGTACGGATGTGATGCAAACCGACATCAGAAGCAAATCTCAATGCGAAATACATCATAGAAGTAAGTAATTTCTCTGATAAATTCGTGAGGAGATTGTACGATCATAGGTTGTGAGTGAATATATCACAAAGTCTAAGACATGTGAGACAGGTTTGAATGTCGATCAACGCAAACATTATGATTTTCCCTTCCTATTTCTTAAATAAAATCAAAAATAAATCCGTTGTATCACGTCATCGTGCTTTATTCTGAAGAAATACGTTTGCGAGTGTATATATATATGTATATATATATATACATATTCATGCAATACATCGCGAGGGAAACACTGCAATTATTTTGAAGGATGTTGCATGAAATCACATAAATCTTT
Source organism: Octopus sinensis (assembly GCF_006345805.1). Taxonomy (NCBI): domain Eukaryota; kingdom Metazoa; phylum Mollusca; class Cephalopoda; order Octopoda; family Octopodidae; genus Octopus; species Octopus sinensis. The sequence continues at coordinate 3,211,057 of NC_043015.1, forward strand.
CCCGTAATCTACGCCAGGGTATTCAGGTAAAGAGGACTACAAATTTATGTTGATACAGGTGACTTATACAGGAAAGACGAAATAATTTTCAGTATTGTGGTCACGTTTACTTAATAAACAATAAATATTCCATGATTACATCTTAATTGTGAGAGCAAATTTACACTGACGATCACTCTGTGTGTAGCTGTAAATTTTACACTGACGATCACTTGTGTAGCTGTAAATGAGTGCAGATGTATCCATCGGTCCACAACCGCACATAGAAAATTTTAAAAATTGAATGAATGTTTTATAAATGAAACCAGCCATGATGGCAGAATAATCTGTCGTTACGCAGAAAGAGAAATAGACTCTAGGCGACATTCACAATCAGAAAGCAATTAAATGTGTCATTCATCACGTTTTTCAATTAGAACATAGTCAGGATAAGGTTTAATTTGCAACTAACTACAGATAACCAAATGATTTAATTAGAAATATGTGCACGAGTACCAACGAGCGTGTTGGAAAAGGTTCCTCAATAGGGTAGGTCGATAAACGCTGGTATTATCATAAACACAACACATCACATATATCAGGAAACCCATGTGCGCATATGTATGCATATATATATATATGTGTGTGTGTGTGTGTGTGGGTGTGTGTGTGTGTTTGTCTGTCTGTGTGTGTGCGTGTGTGTGTAAGCATGAATGTGTCTACATATATATTTATACTACATATTTATATTAATAATCAGGCTTATATATATATATATAATATATATATATATTATATATATATATATATATATATATATATATATATTATATATATATATATATATGTATTATATACAATTTTGGGGGATTAATTGATATGCGGGTAATCTATTTCAGATAATACAAAAAGAACCTGATGAGTATATCTTACAGTAAACTCAGGGAATCAATTTGCACCACAAAATAGAATACCTGCATATAGATTAATCCCCCAAAATTGAATATTGACTTTCAACAGGTATTTTGTATATTTATTGATTAATATATAAATATACGATAAATAAGACCCCCAAGGCGCAGGAGTGGCTGTGCGGTAAGTAGCTTCCGAGTTCAGTCCCACTGCGTGGCACCTTGGTCAAGTGTATTCTGCTATAGCCCCGGGCCGACCAACGCCTTGTGAGTGGATTTGGTAGACGGAAACTGAAAGAAGCCTGTCGTATATATGTGTATATATATATATATATATGTATGTGTGTCTGTGTTTGTCCCCCTAGCATTGCTTGACAACCGATGCTGGTGTGTTTACGTCACTGTCACTTAGCGGTTCGGCAAAAGAGACCTATAGAATAAGTACTGGGCTTACAAAGAATAAGTCCCGGGGTCGATTTGCTAAGACTAAAGGCGGTGCTCCAGCATGGCCGCAGCCAAATAACTGAGACAAGTAAAAGAGTAAGGTACGATATGTAAATGCCTACAACTCTATAGGGTTAAACCGGATTAAATTAGAAAATTGTTGCCCCAAATTATTTATGTAGATATATGTATAAAAATTTGCTAATGTAAACGTGAGCTCACGCGCACAAACACACACACATTTGTATATTCGATAAATGAACACATTTTACCCCAAAAAACTGAAACTATTACTGATTACATTAGTAATAGTAAGACACACTGAAATAGTGCAATACTAAGATGGGGTTTATGAAAATAACACAATCACTAATACATTTACATTGTGAACAAATTACATCATTGACTATATATATATACATATATATATATATATATATATATATATATATATATATTATATATATATATATATATATATATATATATATATGTATGTATGTATATATATATATGTATGTATGTATATATGTCTGTATCTATGTATTCATAATGTAAACCAGAGCAGGAACGAAAAGTAAAAAGACAAGCACATACCGGAAGGTATTTTGCTTTTCAGACACAGAAATTTGATAAAAATGTCACTAAGTTGCAAGATTCAACTGAATATTTTCTATTAGATTAGAAAACCTAATTGGAAAAAACATTATTATATATAATTCTTATAACCCCAATCAGACAATTTGTAGTTAGTAAATTCATTTAGCACATAGTGCATACACTATAAAATAAATTACACAGATCAAAGAAGGTTAGACAGATGCGAAAGCAAAGTTTGTCAGGTGCACATTCAATGACCACAGAAAAAGCGCAAGGAGAGAAAAAAATTATAGCTACAGAATTCAAAACAATTAATTCTTTATTTCGACAACATACATTCTTCATAATTAAATACAACTTAAATTTAGACACTTTGTATCGAGGAATTTGTATTATCTTCTGCTGGCCCTATTTCGATGTCTTTACTGACCTATCACTTATAATAACAACCTCGCCCTCTCTAATTAAAACATTTCCTCGTTGCACTACTTAAACAGCTTTTCAAAAAATCTATTAATTATTTCAGATAACGTAATAATTAAACATTTCTTTTGGCATGTATAGCAGTAATAATAGGATAAGATAGGAGGGCAAAATGTGGTCTGCAATACATCGATTCTTTATGAATCCGGCTAATTGTTGGCAGTGCCTGCTCCCAATGACGGGAAGAAACCAGCTGAGGTGTATCGCTTTGAATAGTTTGCTCGGTATGAATCCTCATTGGTTGCTGCAGACGTGTTTTTTGCACATCCGTTTCCCAAAGTAGTGGGAGTTACCTCCGGCTCAGTTAAGTATGGAAGTCGTTTTGACGGCAAAACGTGGTACATGATGCGAATTAGTATTGGATCATATTCTCTCCGACTGCTCCTAAAATTGCCGCGGTATTACTGCAGATTGCCACAAGAATAATATCCAGCCAGGGCTTTACTCCCATTCGAATAGGCACCTGCGGGTTAGAAGAGACCCATTTGTAGGTCCTATCTAAGGCAGCTTCCCGTGGGGATATCACAGCAGAAAATGTCTCAAAATCTGGTGTACTTATATATGGAGACGACGTAAATTTTGACGTTACTTGATCATATATATATGTTTTCATCCGTCTTGCCCGCCTAATTGTTCTGGTGTCCGCTGAACTTTCCTCTAGAGAAACATTCTTTGTAGTTTGATCGTTGGTGATCTATTTCTAGCATACTGCCGACTACCTTGTGGTCTTGCCCTTTGGATATACACATGTATTAAACTTTTCTCTGATTTTTGTATGCTAGGCTACAGGTTTTAAATTGATGTTAATTAAATTGATATTACTCCATCTCTCTCATTATTCAAATATATATATATTATATATATATATATAATATATATATATATTATATATATATATATATATATCTACTTATATATATATATATATTTATACGTGTATATATATATATATATATGCACACATATACACATATATAAACGCATGTATATAAGGAGAGACAGAAGAGTAAGAGAGAGAGCATATGAGTCATTTAACTCATTGGTGACCTAAGTGAATAGGTACGCTGAGTAATTGCTAGAATTGGTCACCCGATATCGTCTATAAGCCTGCACCTTCTTTTGTCTCTTGTATGGGTGTCAGAGCGATTCCCATACATAACTGGACCCGGGGCAACGCTCTCCATTTCTTGTAACGGAAGTGCGAAGATCTTTCTGCAGAAACCAACGAGAGGTCTTCCCTGGCAAACTATTCAATACGATACACCTCAGCTGTTCTGTTCCAGCCATTGGGAGCAGACGCTGCCAACAACTAGCCGTATTCATACCGAATCGATGTAAAGAAGATCATATTCTGCTCTCCTATGATATCCTATGACTAACGCTATACATGTCGAAAGAAATGTTTATTTATTACGTTACATGAAATGATTAATAGACTATTTGCAACACTGTTAAATTAGTGCAACTTTGATATGTTTTAATTAGAGCGAACGAAATAGAACCTTTGTTATTGAAAGTGAGAGGTCAGCAAAGACAGAACGAAACAGCACAAGCATAAAATAATAAAGATTCCTGCATAGAAATTGTCTATATTTAAGTTGCATTTAATTATGAAAAAGCTATTCTGTCGAAATTACTAATTAATTATTTTGTGTACTTTAGGCAGAATTTTTTCTCTCGTTGATCTTAGTCTTTGGTCATATAAAGTGCACCTGACAATCTTTGCTCTCGCATTTTTCTAACCTTCTTTCATCAGTGTAATTTATTTCATAGCATATGCACACCGTGCTGATTGAATATACCTAGTACAAATTGTCTGGTTTGCGTTATAAGAATTTTATATAATAAAAGATACAGAAATAAATTGTTTATTCTAACACACGTGATAATGCTAATAAGCAGCGTGATCTGGATAAATTATCCATACATTGCAGTAAAATACGTTATCGGACAGTTAGGGACTCGAACTCACATCTCTGTGATTACACGTCAAGTGATTTACCATTAAGTTAAACTACCCACTAACAAATTGTTCTGCAATTTTAGAACTTATCAATTTAGCTTCGTAAGACGCTAACGTTGAATTTAACTTACAATGAGTGTAAACAAACAAAATTGGTTTTAGATGCGTCGAGATGTATTGAAAGATACAGAAATATAATTTTTATTCTTAAACGCATGATAATGCTAATAAATAGCGTGATCAGATTAGATTATCCATACTATATATAATAATATTTTTTCCAATCATTTTTCCTAATAGAAAATAGCACTATCCCAATATCTGTTCAGTTGACTTTGCATCTTCGTGACACTTTCATGAGATTTCAGTAGGCAACTGGTACTTAATGTATCGACTCCGTCAGGATGAAAGACTAAGCCGACTTCGGCGGAATTTGAACTCAGAACGTAAAGCTTTTCGCCCGGTGTGCTAACGATTGTGTCAGCAGGCCGCCTTATGAAGAATACATAATTTAAGGTCTAAATATGAGAGTATGCAGAAAAAGGAATACAAAAAAGAAACTGAAATGCAGCCTAAAACGTAGTCTTAAAAAATGAAATAAGTTAGATTATACCTCGGAGAAAATATCTGATTTAAATTAGTCCTTCTTGGCCTCAAAAATAATTTTAAAACGGCTCCGTAACCTTTGCGCATGCATTCCTTACTCTGACCCTCGAAATATCTTCGAACACATCGTTGGTGTAAGCTACCAATTCTGTAGCTCAGATATGTTTTTCACAAAAGCACCTAACACAGTAATCGATGGAATTACAATTTCGGGGATCAAAGGGACAGGACTGGTGGTGGATTCGTATAAATAGTCTAAGACTGAAATATGATTGTCGGTGGGAATATGAGAAAGAGCCGAATCCATCTGCCACACATGTGGCCTCCTAGAAATAGATATTTTTCTCAATTTCTGACTAATGCAAATTTGATATTTCAGAAATAGTTTTCCGGCTGAATTCTGTATTGCTCAATTTGTATAAAAACAAGACTTCATTCCAAAATGACAAATGGCATGAATGGGAATTTCATAGTGATTTCGATATACATTTCTGGAAGCATCGTCCGCAGATCTGAGTTTTCTGTATGGAAAATATATTTGAGGTAGATCGTTGTTATTATTTAAAATGCTAAGATATTAACAATTACAGTATGATCGGTGTTTGGCTATAATAACTGGACCAAAATCCTAGCTTTATCGTTTGCCATCTGTGGATTGATTGGAAAGAGCATTCAAGATTTTTACAGTATTTCGTAAGGTCTTTTTTACAAATCCTATGGCGTATCTTGCACATTTTCTCATATGCCGACACAGACAAAAATAAATGCTCGCACAAGAATATGGCTGTTGATGTGATTATACACAATTGTTCAGCATATTTAATGCTTCAGAGAATTGATTTCCATGCTACCTATGTCCACTGATATATACACATATATACCTGCAAACCAACGCGCACGCACACATGCACACAAAAAACACAAACACACACATACACAAACAATCACACACACAAACACACACATATATATAGGAGCAGGCGTGTCTGTGAGGTAGGAAAGCGGCTTCCCAATCACATGTTTCAGCGTTTCGTCACGCCACTTGAGACATCGTGTTAGTGCCTTCTCCTATAGCAATTGGTCCCTACTTTAATGCTTGAAAGCTGGTGTTATTGATTTAACATGACTATAACTTCTTCAAAATTTGCCGAGAGAATATGTGCAAAGATTGTATAACTACCCAAGGCTCGATACATTTGACTAAAGATTTTGAAATGCCGTGTCCCACCATGGTCACAGTCTCAAGTCAGGGTAAGTGAAAGGTTAAAGATATATACATATATATATGACAAGGGTGCAGCCTTGATGGTGTGGCGCTTAGACATCTACAAGCCCGAAACTCTCCGCGAACTTGAAGACACATCCTTCTCCTGCCCTCTGCCCTCTGACGCCACGCCCAGCTGCCAACAGACTGCGTGCTCCACTATCCATGAACTTATCTCCTCCTCCAGTCTCCCCCGGCCGCCTCCAAGGTCATTGTCCTTACCCCTCGCAACTCCACAAATTTCTTCGTCACCTAAATCCACAAACTTAACGAGTTTGGCCACCCCATTATCTCCAGCTGCAACTGCCCCATTCGCCATGATAGATCGCTAGCCATTGCACATTCTTTATTTTCTCTCCTTTTTTTCTGTGTTATTTTCTGTGGAAGAGCATAGGCTCGAAAAGTTAAAGACAGTTTCACTTCCCAGCGTTACACTAATACATCTGTTTGTTGTCTACACCACATGTCTACGTCTTTTGTTTTCTTTGTGAATTCTCCCTATATATATATATATACATATATATATATATATATATATATATATATATATAATATATATATATATATATATATATATTAATCAAAATAAAAACATGATGTCAAGGATTCAGCGATATATATGTTTCGGGCCTTTATTAGACGGATTTATAACAATGCATAAGGTGCGTCCGTGGCCTTCTTCAGCCGCGCACAACTACTTCTTCAAGGACATGTATTACATCAAAAGTTCTTCGTTGGGGATGCAAATCCCCTCATTCGCGTACGACGTAATGCGGCAACAGCATAAAAATGAAGCGTCCATCTGGTTCTTCTCTCAATGTAGAATGAGGAAGTTTGGATGTTGAAGTAATATAAATAAATTAATAAATAAATATATACATATATAAATATATAAATACAGACAGACGTGAGGGAACCTGGTAATAAGAGCAAATAGAGATAAAGATGGAGGGGCGAGAATTCAGGACGAAGGATAAAAAATATATAAAAAGTGTAAGTATAGAAAAATATAAAAATGTAGAGTATAAAGATATAAAGAGATATAAAAGAGATATAAAAAATATAAAGAATATAAATGAATATAAAGGTATAAATTGATAAAAATAAAAATAAAAAATAATAAAATGTGTAAAAGAATATAAGGATAAGGGATATATAGTAGTTACGGACCAAACATGGTGGTCAGGAAAATGACAAATTCTGGTTGTAGAAGTCTTGGGTGTCATAAATCAATCGGGGCGTATATATAAGTGCACACATTAAAAAATATCGTTGTACATATATATGTGTATGAGTGTATGACTGTATGTGTGTGTTTGTGTGTCATATGTTGATCTCATAACAGAACTGTTAGGTAACTTTCTAATAATACGCATCTAAAACCAACGACTTTTCTGCTAGTTACACAAATTGAGTTCATTTCCAACTAACGTCTGAACGTATAATTTAATCAGACTTAGTGACATTACAATTACACACACCTTTTATTTAATAATTTTGTCTATTTATTTTTATATAACATTGTTTGTTCGAACATAGGCTCACATGGTTTTACAATGCTGCGTATTTCCAAATTAATTATAATACATTTTAAACATTGTTATTTTGAATGTGATACCATTAATTGCAGGCTGGGTGTATATTTCTTCAATATACCAAATACAATCCAAGTCATTAAGTGTTTCTAGTTTTTATCTGAGATAAACATGTTACAGCCTGAGTTACTAGTTTTTGTATTAAATAATAGAATCAATTCCACAGAAACTCGAGTCTGGTTGGTTTGCACCACACTTGAAATAATTTTCTTTGTATCTGCCGAGTTACGTACAAAAGGAATCCGTCGATTTGATTAGTTCTCATCGCCAACATTCACCTGACATTACTCTGCGACCATGGTGGGACACATATTTTCAATATTTTTAATCGATGCATATAACCCAGGATAGTTTTACAAACGTTGCATTTATTCTCTCAGAAGCTTTGGAGCAAGCAAGTTAAAACGACTCCAAGGTTTTCGAAAAGTCACAGTAATACGAAGTATCGTATTGAAGACATAATGTGTCAAATATGAAAGTATCAAAATCTTGTATTTCAAAATAGGGAAACCCAAACCTCTAACAAATTGACGACTCAATCGTTATTTTTTATTTCTCTCTGAGTTGAAATTCCGCTGATATCTATTTTCCGCCCACTGTATCCTTTTTGAGGCAGAAATTATATACCGGTTAAGTTCAATGAGAGATATAAATCAATGTGCACACCTTCTTGTAAATTCCTTATTATATGTTTATAAAAGAAATTATTCAAAACCTTATCGATAAATAAAGCTTATTGTCAACAGAAATCTCACTAGGAGGAATTTCAACCGTGTTTCGTGTTCTTTTAACACAACGGCTCCTTTATAAGATCCAGTTAGCTCAAGACATCATCAAGAGGAATCACGTCCGGTTTCGTCCCCTACTCCGCTACAATTTTGATGTGGAAGTCCCTCCCCTTTCGGAGGCAACTTCAAATCTGGTGTTGGGTGCATGTCTTCTTTCTTCCGTGTAGCGTCAACGAGTATCAGCCGGCGACTCACTGTCTTATCAATTTTTTTCTCATTTATTTATCTATTTTTTATATGTGTGTTACTTGCCTGTGTATTGGCATGTAATGCGCAAACTTCATTAAAACTGTTGACGAATTCCTTTTCTACGATACTAATTTTGAAATAAAATAATTGCGACCTACAATATAAAGTTTATGAAACTTTGACTCATAATGCTTTGTTAGATTGCACTACGTTCTAGCCAGAAATCTCTCTGGATTAATCATCTGTTTGAATGATTATAAGTTAGCCAAATCAAAGTGGTATCAGTATTGATTTGCATCGATCAGGCATCAAAAACGTCCTTTTTTCTGCTCAACTAAAATCAAAATTTATTGAAGTCAGATACAATAGAGAATTAACATTTGGTATGTAAGGCGACAATTTATGTTGGGTGATGTATTACACGTTACTCTTCTTATATATATATATATATATATATATATAATATATATATATATATATATCATGAAAATAAAACAAGGTAGAGAATGCTAAAATAGTTTTTTAGCATTATCCATGTTGTCCTCATTTGCTTATACATACCACTAGTGTTACTTTTCCCCTAGTATTGATGTAGCGATATTTGAAATTTTGTCTAGGTGGATGTAGTCAATGAGAACTAATGAAGTTTAGATTAACTAACGTACTTTGTGATAGTTTGCAATCTAAGACCTAAGTAATCGACATCTGACTCGTACATTTCTTAAATATTCATTCTACTGGTAAGATGTAATATTTTGATATTCGCCACATGCAAGCATTTCAGCCAGTGTATATATATATATATAATATATATATATATAATATATATATATATATATATATATATATATGTATATATATATATATACTGGCAAAAATGCTTGTGGGAGGCTCATTGATTTATTATCTCCCATTCTCCCGAGCTCTCCTGTGTGACCCTTCTGTGCGGCATTCGCCACGATAGATCGCTAGCCACTACACGTTCTTTATTTTCTCTCCTTGTTTATTTGTATGTTCCTTTCTGTTGAAGAGCGTAGGCTCGAAACGTTAAAAACATATTCACTTCCCAAGCGTTATAGCAATACATCTGTTTGTTGTCCACACCACCTGTCTTCGTCTTTTTTGTGTGAATTCTCCCATATATATATATATATATATATATATATATATATATATAAGTGAAGCTTTACTAAAGCATCGTATATTATCGAGTGATATTTCCAGTAAATATTAGTGCATTGTAATATCAATATCCTATTTATACTTAGACGTGACGATGATTTGTTTTGCTGAGAAGCAGCACGATTGCATTGCACTATTTAATAGTTTTCATTTTTTCTTTGATATGTATACATGTATGTGTTTTGAGAAATATATATAAAATTGCCAACACATTTTTGTGCTTTGTATGGTAAAACTGAAACGTTATTCCTATATGAAAATGTGGCTTGCATTATTTCTGATTTTTTAGCTATTGTGAAAAAATTGACATCAATGAATACAACTGAAATGGCGTTCATGAATATTAACTAATATGTTGTCAAAGATAAGATAAATACTTATTAGAATGATGCGCTCTATGACGTTGTTGACGTACAGCCAGATGGGAGGGAACATGATGTTGATCATCATGGTGATTTCGGTGATGATTTTGATGATGATGATGATGTTAATGATCATGATTACAGACAATTGTTAAGGTAAAGATGAATATGATGATATTTATGATGTACGAAGAAGTGTTGATGATTTGGAACACTTGCCACAATCAAAACAATGACAACTCTACGTTAGACCGTCAAAGATCACCAAATGCCTTATCCATGATTTGCTTCTGATGCGCCAAATCGTATGAGGATGATCGTGGTACTCCTCATAAAAGGGAATAGGTGAATGAGAAGATGTATTTGCAGGAGTAAATATTTACTGCAAGAGAAAGGAAATTGTTATAATCCTTACAATATTAGATTGTTATTACGTCCACTTCCATACAGGGTACACTTAGTAATCCACAAAGATTCAACCATCCCTGACCGCCTACTACGTACTCCGGTACTTTACGTACTTCTCTTTACTTATACTATCTAAGTTATTCCATACGCCACGTGGGAGGTATATACAGTTATTATTGATTCCCCAGATCTCACCTTTATTTTTTTCTTTGGATGTGTCATCTTATTTAGCAGTATTTCTTTTATCCGCCGCCACATCTCTTTTTTAACTTTTTCCCCTAAAACTATAATATTTTTTTTGCATGGCATCTATTCTCAGGACCTCTGTATGTTTTGTTTCTTCTCACTTGTACACCTGGGTTCAATGACCTGCAGTGGCTTTCATCCATCGCATATATTCTGCAACCATTACATTGTTTTCCTTCAAATTCTCCGGTTCGCTTTTCACGAATCGCATTTTCAGTTGGTTCCTGTGTCTCTTTTCTATGTCTTTCCTACGTTTTCCCATAACATCATTCTACTTAAGCATTTGATAATTACGTCATCTTCCCAAATCTGCTTTCAATATCTGTATGCCCTCATATACACCTTTTCACCAACTTTAAAGAATATTGTTATTTCCTCCCTGACACACTTTCTTGTCTTGCCGGATACATTTTACTTTCTTTGCAATCATTAGGTCCACTGGTGAACTGCCTGATGTATTTGGATTTGGTGTCATACCGTATATCTTTAAAAATTGCAGAGCTACCTAATTCATCAGTTCCTTTTTCAATTTGCTAAGGGCACTTTTAAAGGTATAGTGAAAGTGTTTAGCTGTCCATTAGATCTGAGGTGGTATGGCACTGTAGCTTTATGTTCTGCCGCGAACAATTCACAAAACTTTTGAAATACTCGTTACACAATTTGCAATCCATTGGCAGAAAATATCTTGTATGGGATACCAAATCTTGCAAAATGTTCGTGCAACGTTTTATCAAGTTTGAGGAGGTCGGTTTTTTACATTAACCAGTTGCTAGCTATTTCGAAAACCTATCAATTATCACTAAGCCGTAAGAACCTTTTCATCAACCAGCAAAAACGATGTGTAATCTCGACCACGGCACATGTACTTTTAAACGATATTTTCTTTTTTCGTGGGCAATTTTTTATTTCGGTTTGGCTTACATGCAGGCAATCTTTTTCTTTCGGTCTTTCAAGCGCATTCAAACGTTCGAACGAACCAACGAATGTTTCACACAAAACACGTATTCCATACTTTGAATAATTCCATTCACTCCCTGCCGAACAAATTAAGTGAACTTTGTAACGCATGCGTCTGTGCCGTTTGATCAGGAAATATTACCTTACATACAAATTCACTGAAAGTAGCACCCCATGTGCTACTTTCTTCAATTTAATTAAGTTCGGATTACGGACATATTTCCATTTTCTTTTTCTTTTATAACACTGATAATACCTACACTGTCTATTTTCATTTTAAGTGATGTATTTCTGATTTTCACCTACGCAAAATTCATCATCGTTATATTACCAATTTCTTCCGAGCACATTTATTCTTTTTCCTTCTATCTCACGTTGTGTCATCTCCATTCTCCAGTACGTCTTAATATGTCCTATATTTCCACAACGATATTACACCATGCGAAACATTGACTTATTTCCTGATTTTTTTTTCGGAACTACTTTATCTCTAGTCTAATTAATTCGATCTTGCTTTACTTCGAAACAATCTTTATGTTCAATTTCTTCCACTCGCCTTTCACAATTTTATGACACATCCTGGTTTTGTTCCAACTTTGTGAGAATTCTGGGTTTAACTTCTGCGTCCTTTTCAGCAGCACGTCCCTATGTAAACTGTAAACTCAGGCATTTGAACGTGTCTGGTGTTAATTAATCCAGCGTAAACTTTTCGCATTCCGTGTTTACTCTACCAGCGTATGTAATGTAGTCTTCATCGTTGTTTTTCTCTATTTCAACGTGTGTAGAACATTGTGCTTTTGCAGTGAGAATTTTACGTTAGATACATATTGTATCATTAAAGATTGTGTCCGAAAATTATTTTGGTTGTACATAATTAGTGTATCGTTCACGTTCTGTTTGTTGTCGCCTCTTTTCTCAAGTTTAAGCGTGTTTTCATTTCGCAATCCCAATCTTTATATTCTTTCCCGAATGTTTGCATATATTTCTGTACTATGATTCCAGGGTAACTCCTGCGTCAGGGTCGTATTTGAAGTTTGTTATGGAGTTCTCTGCAACAATATTGGAAGCGGAAAATGAGAAAAAAGAAAAGAAAGCTGATATAGAATGTAACCAGGATGTCATAACGAAGATATCGTCTAGCTGATAATTTCGATGGACTAATAATTTAGGCAGGTTTTAGATTTGGATACTAAATCGCATTGACATCAAAACAATTTTATCATAACTGGACTTCCTTCCTCTCACTTCTAAAATGTGTGAAGCATACTAAAATTGTATATATCAATATACATTTTACACACTTGTCAGGCATAAAAGTTATCATCGACTGAAAATTGTGAACGCTTATGTAAATAAGATATAATCTTTCAAAGTCCTTACACTAAATAAGGCCTGCGTTAGAAAGAGCATTTTGCAATTCGGTAATAGCATTCATTATGCACGATTTTAAGCTGGCCTTTCTACACAGGAAATTGCGCTATTTTCAGCAAATGTGGACATCACAAAACACTTTAATGATTTCTTTATCAAGTATATTTGTTGTGCAACCAACTCTTCAAACATTTGCACATATTTATGTTTATCTTGGTGGTGGATTTTGTACAAACGTGTGTTTCTGGTTTTGTGAGTGTCTGTCCGCTCATGTAAGTTTGTAGTATTCAGCAGGTGAATAGGTATAGGCTTGGCATTAGTGACCTGGCATACATGCACAAAATCACGCACAAGTACACAAACAGGTATATACGTGTATATATATATATATTATATATATATATATATATATATATATATATATATATATGTATATATATGATGGTGTGTGTGTGTGAGTATATGTACACACACATATACACACACAAAGACATATATACATATTTATATGTATAAAAGTGAATCTTTATCTATATGTGTATATTTGTACAAATGTTAATCCTGTATTCATAAATATTTCTCAATTACACAAGCTTCTTCGTATTTTAGTAACTTCACGCTTGCCTCAATGTAACTTAAGCCATTTCAGAACCATGCCTACCTTTAGAATCATAACACATATAAATAAACAATCTACCTCTTACTTCAAAATTGAAATGTTGAATGAATTATAATTCGCTTACTGTTATATTTAGATGTGTGTGTGGGTAAGGATGTATATATATATATATATATATATATATATATATATATATATGAATAAATATGCATATTTATACATATACATACACACACACCAACACAAACCCTTCACACATATATAAATATATATTAATAGTAAATTTAGAACAAAGAAATGTCAATTAAAATACAGCATTAATAAAATCAACGGACAGCAAGGTTTCTTGCACAAGTAATGTGGATGACATCTTGACCCTCGGTTAAAAGAATAAGTTAGACGTTTCGAACAAAACTCTTCGTCGGAAAGGAGTGATCGAAATCCCCAAATACTCACACACATACACACACGAGCATTCACACACCCATACACATACGCCTACATATACTAGATATGTTGGACTAAAGATTGTTGGACCAGGCTATCTGTAACATAAGGGCACCACATGATAGGATTAACTAGATCCTTTTTTTCAGTCTGGATTTGTTGTGTAATTGTCCATTCCAATAGGGACTCCTTGTTGAGTGAGATGTATGCAGCTATATGTGGCTTATCTGGTATTCTCTGAAGAAATAAATCAAAAGGTATTTAATTTCAAGCAAATCTTGTAAGTGTAAATAGTTTACATAAATAGTACAAAAAACTAGTAACTAAAGACTCTGCCTTACCTGGAACAGGTAAAGTAACTATAAGCCTAAAACTAGAATGTATATCTAAATTACGAGAGTAAGGTTGGCAAATATATTATTCTTACACTGTGTCCAGAGTTAATGAGACATGATAAATGTGAAGAAGATTTTTAAAAAATCAATAATAAATTCACTCATTGAAAATCGTAATTAATAAAAATAAAATGAAACTAGAACTACAAGGAAGGCAATATGTGGAAAATAAAATGGTTATCTGCTTGTCATAATATTATAGTGAATGGCCCCTAATAAGTAGCCGTTAGATGAAGAATGCCTTTCGAAGAACTAAGTTTATACTCAGTTGTTACAGATAAAGCTATTTTCTATTTTATAAGCTGTTGCGCAGCCTATTTCCAATCTCGAAATGCTTGTTCGGGATCTGGAAGATAACTCACGTAATAAGATTATGATACTGAATGGTGAATACTGAGCAGTAAAGAAATTTACAATTTAGGGGGAACACATTGTGTAGTTTGCCTAGAAGTCATTATTAATAATTAGAGCGGAGTATAATATCCTTAATGAAAGACACGAGCTAGCGCTATGATATATTTTTTGAAAAATAGAGATAATTTCTTTGTAAATTAATCATTTGAGAATTATATAACAACTGTGCACCTACTCAACACAAAAGTTTAGAAATAACAACATATTTAAATTTCGTTTTTGGTTTGCAAGATTCTTTATATGAGATCGTGTGTTGAAGCATATTCTGCTGTGTCAAAACTATTGAAAAAGTACGCATATTGAAAACTAAGAAAAAAGTGGAAATTTTACCGGTGAGTGTGTTATATTACAAGGCACAAAACGAAAATTACTCTGCCCAGACACAACACATTGCCAATATCATTATTGGCTCCAATTACAGATTTCTCTTACTCTAGTTTTCTCGCTGTATATTACGATGAGAAGATAACTATTTTATTTTTCCTCCATGGCTTTCTTTATGCTTCCATATTCACTTTCATTTTTATTGTTCTTTTTTATTGATTTTGCTTGTTTTAATGTTATTCTCATTTTACATTTATCTTATTCACTTAGTACGTGTATCAGTTAATATACCACGTTCCGTGAGAATTATACGTTAGCCTTACTATTACAGGTTTACCAGTGATATTTTACTTGTATAATTTAGGTTTATACTGTAGTTTTGGTATGGATTTCAATTTACCTAATATAGTATTTTGATAATACATAATTAGGATAAGGCGGCAATCTGGTAGAAACGTTAGCACGCCAGGCAAAACACTTAGCGGTATTTTGTCTATCTTTACTTTATGAGTTCAAATTCCGCCGAGGTCTACTTTGCCTTTCATCCTTTCGGGTTCGATTAGATAAGCACCAATTACACACTGGGGTCGATGTAATCGACTTAATCCGTGTGTCTGTCCTTGTTTGTCCCCTCTGCGTTTAGCTCCTTGTGGGTAGTAAAGAAATAGGTATTTTGTCTGTCTTTGCGTTCTGTGTTCAAATTCCACCGAGGTAGACTTTGCCTTTCATCCTTTCGTGTTCGATAAATTAAGTACCGATTGCGTATTGGGGGCCGATCTTATCGACAGCCCCCTCCTTCTCCCAAATGTTGGGTCTTGTGCCTAGACTAGAAAATAATACAAAATTAATATTTCCCCATTAGTGGCAACTGTTTATGCTAATTAATTCTTGTGAACTAATTATATTTTGATTCTCCAGGTTTAAAATACATAGCGGTACGCAAGCTGCCTACATGTTTGTATATTAGGAAATACAGCCCCTTCAAAAATAGTGGTAATCGCCAACAATCTATCCTGACCGTAAAGAGATTGTAAAACAACAAATTTCTTTATTGGATGTCAATATCCTTCACACGTAACAATCTTCATTGCTTAAAATAAACGTACATAACATCATATATATATACGCATAGACACACACATACACACACACATATATATTACTATAATAGAATTACACATTCATATGTATATAGTGAATTCAACAGAAATTCATCATCGAATATTTGGATAGGTTTGTTTGTAGGGAGAATAGACGGAGTCGATTTGTGCTCTTTTCTCTCGCGTAATATATATTATATCAATAGAAATGTTTCAAATAAAAAAACACATTTCTCTATATTTCGTAATATAGATTTACATGGACAATATATATTTCTTTACGTTATATATAAGCAACATAATATATTATTTAATATTTTTGTAAGTGGAGTAGAAAATTTGGCTACTCTTCTAAGACATTCCAGAATTTGATTTATAGCTTTGCTTGTTATAAAGGAGAAGGAAAGAAAGCGAAATACATAACGAGCAATGAAGGAAACCACTTCAAAAGAAACACGAAAATATACAAAAAAGTCATACTGATTGAGACAATGCAATTAACTTCAAAACACAATCAAAACACAATAGGAAAATAAATCACGATTCATTACTCACAACATAACCAATACCTGCCAATAGGATGCAAAAATTATGTGACAATAATACCTTCAAAGCTTACAGGCTGTAAAAGAAAGCAGAACAAATGGCAATGTATGCGGCAGGACTAGCAAAAACACAACAAAGGATAAGCTATAACAAATACAACACACGAACATCAGTGAAACATTGACTATCAATCCCAAGAATCTCCGTAATTAAATAGAAATGAAATAAAACAAACTGTGAAAAATTGTATCGGAGTAGTCTTCACGCTAGTTGCAATATCACCAATCAAGGAAAAGACAGTAAAACATCCATTTAAACGGCAAGCGAATAAAAAGTCTTTATTTCTTTAATTTCACTTTTTTATCACTCCTTCAATGTTTAGCTATGATTGATTACCCGATGAAGTGAACTAAATTAAGTGCAAAAACGATATATGTAAATTTATCACATTCTTTAAATACAGCTGAATGAAAGAAATAATGCGAGAAATAACTAAGAAAAACAATAAAATTAAATGCAAATATTTGAGAGCAATCATTTTATTTTATCATTTCTTTTGGTTGGCTAGATAGATTTACGTGATATTGGGAAGTGATTATGTTGAAGTGTATAATAATGTTAACAACTTGAGTGGAACATTGAAGAGTCTGTCTGTGCTTTCTACTGTAAAAGTATGAAACTTATATGGCACAATATCAGTAAAATAAAAAATAGAATGAATAAACTAAGACAAGTTTGATGTGTTTTAGAATCATTTTAAGTGAAACGAAAATATTATACAGACGCTAAACAGACACAAAATAAATAGTTATTGTATTTATATTTATTTTAGTTGTGTAATCTACTACAGATGGGTCCAAATTTAATCAGGTGCATAACATTTTGTGATTTCAACTAATTCCTTACTGAAGGCCGATGCAATTCTGGAGAGATGGAGTTAGAGAGTCAGTAATACTTGTCGTGGACTGCTAAACTTGTTTCAGTTCTCTGAAATATGGAATGGAGAAGCGATGTTAGATTAATTAAAATCCAAAAGATAAGAGATCCGAAACTGATATATCATTTCATTGTATCTGAATGATTTTGGAATGATTCTGTTTGGTGTTCTAAAGTTTTTGGCTGACTGTGTAACGACCCAGGATGTTCGTCTCCGTTAATTTGCTAATCATCAAAGGTTCATAGTTAAGATATTAATACAACTGATTTGTAATTCGATAAGATTACATTTATGAAATTATTGTATTTGACCCGCTACTAAGGAAGAGAAATACTAAAACATTGTGTGTGCCTATGTCTGTGGGTGCACGAGGGATTACCCAAATGTAAATGAGAACGTCCGCTCTGGAGAAAAACCCATTGTAATGATGGCTTCCACCGCTAGAACCCACTTCATGTAACTCTCAGTCATAAGTATGCCGACCAATATCATCGCGTTGGTATTACTGCCACATGGTAGATCGTTGGGTAGCAGTCCTTCTCCTTTGTTTTTCGATTTTAGTGACGGCTGAAAAGAAGGAAACGAGTACCTCCATGTGAAATTCTGTTGTCTGCTAGCGAAAACAGTGGCTGAAATAGTTGCTATGCTTTTAACAGATTACAAACATGTTGCCCTGAGTAGAACACAAGTTTCCGGGTGGTGTTCTCGCTTTGGAAATGGCCAATTATTTATTGAATACGAACCTCGTTCTGGACGGCCGTCAACCACACGAAGGAAAGAAAACGTAATGAAATTACATGGAATGATTTTGAAGGGCTATCGCTGAAACAATGAGGTAGATGTTGAAATGACTAACGTGAGCTGGAGCTCCTGTCAACGGATTTTGTGCAATGGATTGCGAATGAAAGGAGTTGCATCAGAATGTGTCCTTGATTGCTGACGGAAGATCGAAAGCAGCTGAAATCGTGGCATGAACGGAAAGGAGAGCTGGAAATTTATCAGGAAATTCTTTCGAATATCATCACCGTCGACAAAGGTTGGTGCTACGGAACTTGTAGACGTTGAAAAGGTGAAGGGAAAAACAACGGAAACGTTAAAATGCATCGCTTTATAAGAGATCCGGCATTGGAAAACGCGTCTGCACCCGATATATTGTTTTATTACTTTGAAGAGGACAACAGTGTAAACATGTAAAACTAAATGAATAAAATACAATGATAAAGAGAGAGAGAGAGGGGGGAGAAAGAGAAATATATATATACATGTATATATACATATCTGTATACATACATATATAAATATATATATATATATATATATATATATATATATATATATATATATAATATGTCCCAATTTGTGAAAACGTACGATAGTTTAAAAATCAGTATGACTTGACATGTGTACTGCTTTTTTTCTCAATACATTGATATGCATTCAGTCATTTGAACTGGTGATCTCCTCATCATGACCAAACTGTACAAACAACCGTCAATACTT
Source organism: Octopus sinensis (assembly GCF_006345805.1). Lineage (NCBI taxonomy): Eukaryota > Metazoa > Mollusca > Cephalopoda > Octopoda > Octopodidae > Octopus > Octopus sinensis. The sequence continues at coordinate 3,230,687 of NC_043015.1, forward strand.
CACCCATAGAATCTTGTAATGTAAGTGACAGGATGAATCAACATATAGTTGTCAAAATAGAAAGATGATAGGTTAAGAGAAAGAATGCAAGCAAGAAACTAAGAAAGTGCATGAGTGAAAATAATTGACGGTACTATTCAGATTTTATATCATTTATCGAACAGAAAAGAGTGGAAAATCATTTGGATCTCAGTGAATTTCGGACTCATTGTGTATTATTCTCTTTGGAATTCTCTGTTATGCTCATCGCCCATATAGAGTGTCTATGCATTCACTAGCTTATATGGTGATAAATTAGTTTTCTACTACTTGTTATTAATACACTAGCTACGCATTATGTACCCGGCAGTAATTTACTTTAAAACAACTGGTAACTTAAACATCGTGAATGATTATTCACTGTTACAGAAGCAAACGATTGCTTCTATAGGAGATCCCAAATTCAAGAAACTCCAACAAACCGCTGGATATCCATTATATCACACTCACGTTTTCCAAAATCTTTTTTTCTATAATCAGGTCCCATGTTCAGTAAGCATCGCTGCAACACTAGACTGAGTTGGAATGCATTCCTTGAGTTGTATATTCGAGTTAACAGAGCTATATATACCTCCATGTCCAATGATTTGAATGAAGGAAGAGCTAAATATTTCAATGTTATCATCAATCAAAATTAGAAAAGCGACACAAGTTCATTAATGGCCGAAGTATGAAGCGTTACACGGTCGGATGCTTTATGTTTATTTAAGAAATACTTGTGAATCTGCATTTGAATCAATCATACATTCATAGACTACTAGCAGCTAAGCCCGGCGGCACCCAGTCGGTTTGGATGATGAGGCTGTAAAACCTGCTCTGTGTAATTCTTCGTCGTGTTTGGGTGCACTTACGTTAAAAAAACAATTTAGAAGGACTTTTTTCTGTCTAAACGCTAAAAAAAACTGACCAACAAAAAAGAAAAACCAACAAGATTGAACCAAATCAAAAAATAAATCCAAATAGTAAGCGAAGAAAGATGAACCATACCACTTCCATTGAGCGCACACGCACGTACATACATAGAAGCACATATACGCTCACACACACATTCACATACCACCCTTTTACATACATCTTTTTTATATTCACACAGATTTGAAACGCTGTTTGATTAATTTGTTCAGCGAACAATCTTCATCATCGCACTACCAGGTATGACATCACCCCTTCTTTCCTTATTCATCTATTACCCTTTCCTTTCTCATTCATAAACACAAGAGTATTATAGTAGATTATCTCGGCAACCATGGGAGCTATGAGAAACATACAAACCCCAGACTCACCACCGCATAATTCTACACATCTATATAATTTTTCGCGCAATTCCACCCAGCCGTTTGACCGTGAATCCCAAGACAAGAAAGAATCGCCCATGTCAAATTTATATGTATGCATTATACGTGAGTTGCAAAGTAGTTTAATATTGTCATTCATACGCCTATTCATCATATTTGCGTAATTTTCTTCAGTTTGGCATTGCTTTCAGTTTCTTTTATTATGTAGCATATTGTCTTATATATTAGAACATACCTACAGTCCCTTTATATGAATGCGATATCAACAAATATAAAGTTGTCGAATGCGTCTCGGATTTCGTGTTCTATCAAATAGAAAATAGTATTCGTCATTGATTCTCGCTGCTGAGTAAGTATTACTGGTTTTGCTGATATTGCAACTTTTTGGATGTAATGTATAATGTATTATGAGTTATTTTATATGAACACTGTTCGTCCGTATGTCTGTCTGTCTGCCTCTCTCTCTATATATATATGTATATATATATATATGTATATATATATATGTATATATATATATATATATTTATATATCTTTGAATATATATGTATATATCTATATATGTATATGTGTATATGTGTATGTGTGTATATCTACGTGTGTGTGTGTACGCCAATATATGTATGCTGTACGTTTATGCCTGAATGCATGTAGATGGAGATGTATTAGTAAATTGTATCAAATCACGTAAATAATATCACGATATAAATATTTAGAGAACCGAAACCAACTAAAACAGCGAAAAGCATATGAAACATAAATTACATCTTATAACGCAAAGTTTAACTGGATTTTCTATTGCTTCGTTTAACTTACCTATATGGCACTTATGTAATTCAAACTATTGTATTATTCTCTCGCTGACATGAGATATAAACTCTAGATATGCGTACAAAATGTTCGAAAAGGTTATATTATTTATTGCACATACAGGTATCTTGTAAAAATAAAAACGTATATTAATTCTCTTGAAAATACACATATGATTCTTCATCGTACCGCATAAATTATTGTGGCCGTTACATACCGAGAAACAATTCAAATACTTACAAAAATATTATTTCGTGAGTGGTTTCGAAAGCAATAACATAAATAAAGCGAGAATAAAAATAGAAAGTATATAAGGTGGAAAATATTTAACGCAAGAAATGTATAAGCACAAGCACACACCTACATACACCCACACACGTAGACACGCACTCAAACGCACAGGGGTATATATATATATATTATCATATTATCACCTCCATAACGATATTTTGTTCCGGTAAAATTTAGAAAGCATTGTTTATTATGTAAATGAAATTATGTATTCCATTAGTTTCAATACAGCAATTTTAGAAAGCACTTAGGAATTGTAGTTTTTAAATATAAAATATACACTATAATGGCAGGAAAAAAACATATACGTATAGATAGAAAAAAAAATATCTAGAAATGCATAGACACACGGGAAGTTGAATTCACACATACAGTCTAACGCGTACACAACTTCACACAGGTAGACAAGTATGCTGACAGATCGTGTCTACCCATCGCTCTATCTATCGCTGTAGCTGCCTGGTGAATTTATCTTTCTGACTTTCTGTCAGCATACCTATCTACAATTCATTTTATCATATAAATCTTTAAATATCAATGAATAATTTATTCTCTACATATGTATAATTTAGCGTATATAAATATAAGTATATATATAATAATATATATATATGAATAGTAGTATGAATGTGTTTCATTCCTCCTATAAACTTAACTTGTATTGTTCTATTTTTAAAAGTGATGTATCTATATATGAAGGTTTTTTTTTCTTACACAATTATGCACATATATACACATCGAGCTAATTTATAACTGTCCAAGTTATCTTTCACTAAAAAATTTCGAATGGGTCGTACATTTTTGAGTTGCAGTTTCGATCCCATTATTCTATTTTGACTGCCATAATTAAATGTAAAATTAATGATTCCAGGTCATTATTACCACTTATCCCTATGACACAAAACGTCATATGTTGTAAACGTTAATGAAGTTATCACAATTTTACTTTAATTTTAAGAACAAAATATATTTTGTAAGGAAAAAGCTTAAATAAGTTGTATGAAATAAAAGAATATTTTTAAAAAACATATTTATATATAACAGTTTCGCCATGGTCTCTTAGGAGCACAGTTCGATTTGTTTTTTGCTCCGCCTCTGTTCTGTTTTTGTTTTTCCAACGGATTTCCTTTTTTCTTCCTGAAGAGAAAGACACAATATGGTCCCATTATTCAATCGGATTTTGGTAATTTGTGCCTTTCGAAACACGTGTAGAATGAAATAAAACGATTTCTGTTCAATCTGCGTTCAGCTCCATTTCTACAATTCACCAATTATGTATAATTCTAAGTTTTCAACACCACGTTTGTGCTCTTCCTAGCAAATCTGAACAGCAAGCACTTCACCATATTGCTGTACTAACGCTACTATATATTTGTAAGATAGGTGGATAGTAACGGTCAAATTGGACTCTTAGTTAAAGAAAACCGGCTGCGCTAAGGGTTCTGTGTTATGGCTGCCAAAACTAAGTTCTAAGTTCTAAGACTTATTTGCAATATCTTGACCGTAAATCTGCACGGAAATTGGAAGAAATAGCGAAAGAGGATACATTCGAGGATATCTCGATATTTTATTCAGCCATTGGTTCCTTCCGCTTACCAAACATAATAGGGAAATAGAAGGTATAAACAAATGCAACTCGGCCAAGGTATTTTGATTTATTGATCTTATAACGAGTTGTTGTCGATGACACATAGTGAAGCAGGTGGTGCTCTAACTTAGCTGTCAATTTTCCTTTTAAAAACAGCATGTGTGAATTCACACACATAAACACATAAACATTTAACTGTAGCTTTAATTTGCTCTACCCTTGTCAAGTGGTCCGGTCTGCTGCTAAATTTGTCCTTCGAATCCACGTGTTGTTTATTTTATTCAAGTCATCTCGAAATGTGAGAATTCAAGCGTTTTTTGTCTTCACCGTTTACACCTGGTAGAGAAAGTGTACAAATCCAGAGAGTTTTGAAATTCAGCCCATCCGTTAGACAGGAATGCTGTAAAGCGGAATCAGTGAAACGCTATCATCAGTTGACCTTATTGCAAATCCACTCTTCAGAGAATCTTGTTAATTCAGACGGTGTTGCCAGTTGAAGTCACGATCTTTCTTAGATACGTTTAATGAAATTAATTAAGTTTTCTTACGATGATCTTACCTAGACAGAATTGACAGCTAGACTCAAATTCAGGCCAGGTCGACTTTGCCTTTCATCGTTTTGGGGTCGATAAATTTACTACCATTCGCGTACTGGGATCGATCTAATCGACTGACACCCTCCCCCAAATTATCGGGCCTTGTGCCAAGAGTAGAAGAAGAAAAAAACGAATACATTACTAGACAAAATCCACACACAGACAATATATATTATCCGGGCAGATACCGTATTAGCACTCAGTGAAGTTCCAGTTGGAGGCTAACCGCCACGACCTGAATCTTTCATCTGTGACGATAGTCTGTTATTAAGCATTGTGTGAAGTCTTCCAATGGGTAGTTACTCATACATTTTGCTGGACGGTAAAATATTTTTGCGTATCTATTAGTATTAATAATAATCGTGTTGAACATATTGAAACATTTACATCCACAAAATTTGTTTTATAGTTATATACAGAATATCATAACGACCTATATTAGGAAGGATAATATCAACAAATTCGTCGAACGCTACTTTTTACTGATGAGAATAATAATAATAATAATAATAATAATAATAATAATAATAATAATAATAATAATAATAATAATAATAATAATAATAATAAAGAGGTGATATGACAGAGCAACTGAGACACCTCAGCTAAAGACTCGAGGATATAAGAATTAGACGAACAGAGACAAAGCTGGAGAATGTAAGAAGCTTCGGTCCTAACAATGTGAAATGTGCAACTCAAAAAGTTACAATAACACATAAGATATCGACTTTAGTAGAAAAATAAAATTCTAGGTCTTCATTTACATGCATGCCTGTGGCGAGTCACATCCGGTGCAACAAATTGGAAGGTGTTGCCTTATATCCCCATAGAATGAATCAAAGACGTTTGCGATTTAGACCGAATTTGAAAGCTGAGATATTTTGACATGCACTAAATGTACCAGACTTAATAACGCAATTACTATTACGCAATCTTCTAACAATTCTGATAGTCCGCCTCTCAGAATTAAAAACTATAATAATAATAATAATAATAATAATAATAATAATAATGAATATAAATATTTATTTGCTACAATTATCAGTAAATATAATGGAAATTGAAATAAATATAATCACATTTCACAAAATTATATTTAATAATTATAATTACTAAAATGATGATATATTTTATAATTATTCTTGTACATTTACTGTCGTAATTTATAATAGAAGATTCAATAATCCCGCACTGTTTATATCGTACAGATGTCTCATAATTAATTTTCCCCCTGACATTTATGTTACAAGCGTTATTCAATTCCATTACAATTATACACGGCTGCAATTATCTATTGTTTGATTATGTATTGCGGTTTTAAAATGCTTCAAAAATAGGTACTACTGAAAGGCATTTAGATAAGAATTGTGAGTTCCGGAATATAGAAATTCGAAATATACATTAATTCTCATTGAAAGCTAATTAGTATGTAAGGTAATTTCTCTTATACATACAAGTACACAATCTGCAGGAAAGGAACATTATTCCTCACCATCAGTATACTAGCACAAATGTAGTATAAGTACGTATAGGACTATGTAAGGAATAGAGGAAATTTGGATGTTAGCTAAGTGTGTGGCTGCAATACCACAGAAAAATGGCATAAAGTCAATAGAAAATGAGAATCACGAGATCTTGTCGGATCTCCCCAAATAGACCGGTCATAATATTGAAGCAAGAAGGCCACATGTCATAGACGACAATATATACCAAAAGTATAGGGTCATATATTTTGAAATTCCTTTTTATCACAGAGTTGATACTACAGAAATAAGATCATTGAGAAATACAAGGCTGTTGTCAGAGAATTAAGGGGATGGAAAGCCAAGACAATGGTTGTTCATGTAGTAAGTGGTGCACTTGTCATAAACGGAAAATGCCACGAAAAAACAAAAACTGATAGAGATCGGAATTGAAACTAGAAATCATGGTCAGCAGAAATGTACCAGCTTCAAGAATCTTAAGGAGGATTCGTCAGATTAAGGAGATGTGTTGTCAGCAAATATCATAGTAAAAATATATATACATATGTGTGTGTGTGTGAGAGAGAAAGCGAGAGAGAGAGAGAGAGACAGAGGGAGAGATCGTGTATATATATATATATGTATATATATATAAATATATATATATATATATGCGCATGGCTCAGTGGTTAGAGCGTCGAGCTTACGATCATGAGGTTGTGAGCTCGAATCCCGGACCGGGCTGCGTGTTGTGTTCTTGAGCAAGGCACTTTATTTCACGTTCCTCCAGTTCACTCAACTGTAGAAATGAGTTGCGACGTCACTGGTGCCAAGCTGTATCGACCTTTGCCTTTCCCTTGGATAACACTGGTGGCGAGGAGAGGGGAGGCTGGTATGCATGGGCGACTGCTGGCCTTCCATAAACAACCTTGTCCGGACTTGTGTCTAGGAGGGTAATTTTCTAGGTGCAATCCCATGGTCATTCATGACCGAAGGGGGTCCTCACCCTTTATATATATGTATATATATATATATATATATAATATATATATATATATATATATATATATATATATAATATATATATATATATATATATATATGTAGTTACACATAGACTGTTATCGATTTTTCCTCCTTATTCCTTTTCGTTTGGACCGTCCTATGTCTCAGGTCTTTTTTCTCCGCTATTTTAATTCAATATAGATACACATGTGCATGTCAGTGTGTGTTTGTGTGTATATTCTTTTATTCCTCTCCTTGTTTCAGACATATAACTGCAACCATGATAGAGTACACCGCATTTAAGGGCTTCAGTGGAACATATCGAACACAGGATTTATTATTTATAAGCTTAGTACTTTAATAAGAAACGGCAACACATGAATAAACATATATACCTATATATGACAGATTCTTTCCGTTACCCTCTACAAAAACCATGTTCGACCGGAGGCTATAGTACATGAGACCTGCCACAGTTACCACGCAGTGGAACTGAATCGGAAACCATATGGTTGGGAAACAAGCTTCTTACCACACAGACACGCCTATCAGCTATACAGACTAAGCCATATAATTCTCCAATTTTGTACAGCTTCTAGAATTAAGCGTAGATTATTATACAGTATAATCAATCTTAGAGAATGTTCGAGAGTATATAAATGATTTGCAAGTAAAATAGAAGTGCTTAAGTACAGTTTTAAAAGAATTGGGAGTCAATTAAGTGAGAAAACCTTCGTAAATAATATTTTAGATAGTATCACATTTTCATTTATAATTCTCTTTTCCTCCAAGTGTTACTGCTGTTTAGATTTAATAAATGACCACCAAAATTGGAATAAAATTACGTTGCTTAATCGAGAAGTAAGCTGTTTATATTGGTATATTTTGAGTCACGTATTTTGCGCTGAACGTTCAATTAAAATTTCTTCTAACTTGGCGAAATGCTCAATTGAGTGAGATGCTGTTTCGAGCATAGTGTTTCTGTAGTTCATAAAGGGAGACGTTTTGTTCTACATTTGATTACCATATTTTAATGGTAGTTAGTATGGATATCCTTTATGTTGAATACGTAAAAGCATGCAGAAACACCAAATATCTAAACACGCTCATATTATTTGATCTGATACTTATCACATAAAATGGTGAGGCAGTTTCGATTTCCTTGTTTTCTATAGCCTTCATGGAAATTTTGAATAATTACAGGGTTAAAATTCTTAAGTGACTTTAATTCATATCAACATTGATAATGTATTTTCTTACTTCCCATTCTTATGCGCAAAATTTCATACGCTTTGTAATGGAGCAACAAAGTGCAGCACATCAGGGATTGTGACCACTTAACATCTTCGTGAATATATTGTCACGTGCAACCATCTAATGAAGTTTTAATTTTGTAAAATAGACATTCCTCTTTATAATTACAGTGATTATGTTTATCATACTATATTTACAATACTTTGAATTCATCGGTGTATAATATAAGCGACTTCCAGTTAGATTCTATGTGATTACACGAATGTCAACTCTAGATATGTGTTGGGTAACAGAAATGTTATTCTAAGGTGAAATCTCGGGTGTTCAGTATTTCGAATGATATATTTAGAAAGATATTTTTTTCAGTCATATATTTCGCGTAAAACTTACGTACAGAAGGAGTATGAATTTTTCAAGATGAGACTAAAAAAATTCAAAAATAATTTTGGCATTTCGTCATTCTATATAAATTAATTTATGAATATGTAAGCAATTTTTTTACATCTTTATTCATTTCTTGTCAATCTCCAAATTATTTATATTCTAGTGAAAATCAGATGGATTTGAGATCTTCAGAATATAAAATAACTTGAACATACATAGCGGTATCAAAAGTTTCGCGGTCGATTTAGGTTTGATGAAAATTATATCGAGGTATTCACTTTACGCACTGCTACATCTGGTGAATAGCGTGCGGGCTGAGCCGATATCACAAGTGTGAACAGCTTGGTGACACGGTTTAGTACTCCCGAAAACGCTTCAGTTTGTCGCAGTATAACAGTATTTGCCTTGGGAAAGATGTTTTCTGTCGTGCTCTCTACAGGTCGTACCGTTAGACCCAATTCTCGTCACCGGTGTTGATCCTCGAGAGGAAGGATGGATCACGCTGTCCCATACGACGGACCCATACGACCGACCCGTACGACGGGTCAACAACATTAGCAATTCCGTTGATTGTCCTGCGACGACTCTCATACAGAAGCTGACATATTCTATACATATTTACAGAGTTGACGTTCGTGGTAGTTCTTCCAAATCGCTCATCGTCTTCCCCAGTTGTTCTTCCGCATTTAACTAGATGGTGCTACTTCGAAAATTGGGAACAACAGATTGGCTCCTCACCTTAAGCTTGCCGAAGCATGATCAATCTCTTTCGAGGTGATTTTCCTATTTAAACGCAAAACGGGATGTTTGGGCATTGTTTCAAATTCCTACCTATTACGAAATTGCTGACTACAGCATACACTTGGTCACAAATGACAAAGGGTACAATGCGTCATGAAGGCATATATATATATATCCATTTAAGTATTTATATATATATTATATATATATATATATACATTTAAGTATTTATATATATATATATATATACATTTAAGTATTTATATATTCATATATATATATATATATATATATATATATATATATATATATATCCATTTAAGTATTTATATATTCATATATATATATATATATATATATATATATATATATATATATATATATATATTATATATATATATACTAAGCAATAAGGGTTTAGCAACGAATTGCCTTACCACATACCGAATTTAGAAATAGCAGTCAAAGGGTTATAGCTATTTCTTCTACTAAAAAGGGAGATCTCAGTAAAAACAGCAATTGGAAGGCTGACACAAACAGGTAAGAGAGAATGAATTAACTGCAATCTATCAAACATTTTTAAAGTTATCTACGGACGTACGTTTCGAAATCAAGTTTTTAGGAAAGCATAAGAATTAAATATTAAATATTAAATAATTCTATCTTACCGAAACTTCTTTT
>NC_043015.1:3245834-3293334 GCF_006345805.1 Octopus sinensis
CATATCGGTCGGCTTAAGATACGGCATAAATATTACGCTTAAAGAAATTAAACTTGGTATCGATTTGTTCGATTTAAAACCCTTTAAGGTGGTGCCCCAGCATGGCTGCAGTGAAGCGACTGAAACAGTTAAAAGAATAAACAGAAATAACCGTAGTCAGTTCAATCCAAATCTCTCAGAAGAGATTTCGATTATTACTAATAATTGCTTTTTACGATAATGTGGAAGATGGCAATGAGGATGAGGAGGTGTAGGGTGTAGAAGAGGGAGAATTTCAGGAGTTGGAGAAGGTTGTAGATAAAAATTAGAATAAATGTGGGAGACGGTAGTGAGTATATGCAGAATTATCAGTGAAAACATAGCAAGAGTAAGAAATATAATAATCTACAAAATTATGATTAAATGATGTGAAATATAAAATTGATAGTAAAATATTGTACTGTCCTTGCAATATTATTGTCATAATTCAAAGCACGAATTCGTGCAAATTTAGGCAATTTATATTGAGTGGATACTAAAAGAAGTTATTTCTCAAACTGGATTAACATTTTATTTAACTACTTTTTTTTTTACTTCCATTTCGTTTACAATTTTACTTTTACAACACTAATGTTACCAGATAATATTGTTCATTAATTTTTTTCGAAAATGTTTAATATGGCTCCATGATATATATAAAAATCGATTGCTCTTTAATAGTCTGCAAGTCAAAGTAAATGATAGAACGAGAACAGTTTCATTAAGAATATTGTGCTCTAACCACGTAATTTGCTCCTGCACTCAACACGGTGAATGCAAAACAGAATGAAATTTCTATGTGAAGTCTTGTGTGTGTGGTATATTCTGCAATAGCCTTGGGTGGATCAAAGATTTACGAGAGTAGGTGGTAGATGGAAACTAAAAAAGTCCCGTCTTGTATACATATATACATTTATATATATATATATATATATATTATATATATATATATTATATATATATATATATATATATATATATATATATATATATATATATATACTATGTATGTACATGTCAACTTTGCATTTCCTCGTTTCGGCAATGACGATTTTTCTTTCCATAAGGCTGTCGAGAGAAAGGATACTCAACTGTTCAAGTATTTCAATTTCTGACGCCCATTTTATATATATATATACATGTATATATATATATATATATACATATATATATATATATATATATATGTATATATATATATATATATATATATTATATATAATATATATATATATATATATATATATATATATATATATATATATATATATATATATATATATATATAAAAAGCAATAAAGATTCAAGTTAATTTAAATGAATTTACTTGAATATGGTACCTAACTTAGATGCACCAAAAAAACTATACGGTTTTAACAATACAGTAATGTGGGGTGATTATAAGCGAGAAAGAAGCAACAGGAATGGATAGGTTTTTAGTACAATCGTTTCATACAAGGACAGGCTTTATTAAAAGTTGCAAAAATTGCAGCATATAAACGTGTCCCGTACTCATCAGCTAAAATACATGTGAGTTCTCTAGACATCCTAGTGGTTGAGGCTATACTCATGAAGTAATGTAGATAATTAAGTAACATAAACAGATTTCCAAAGTTCATTAAAGTTCTTTAAAGATGATGTACATAGGCGTAGGAGTGGCTGTGTGGTAAGTAGCTTGTTTACCAACCACATGGTTCCGGGTTCAGTGGCGCCTTGGGCAAGTGTCTTCTACTATAGCCTCGGGCCGACCAAAGCCTTGTGAGTGGATTTGGTAGACGGAAACTGAAAGAAGCCCGTCGTATATATGTATATATATATATATGTGTGTATGTGTTTGTGTGTCTGTGTTTGTCCCCCTAGCATTGCTTGACAACCGATGCTGGTGTGTTTATGTCCCCGTCACTTAGCGGTTCGGCAAAAGAGACCGATAGAATAAGTACTGGGCTTACAAAAGAATAAGTCCAGGGGTTAAAAAAGGCGGTGCTCCAGCATGGCCGCAGTCAAATGACTGAAACAAGTAAAAGAGTAAAAGATAGAGAGAGTCTTATCACAGAATTTTAAAAAAGTTTTAATAGCATCACAGAGAAGGTGACTTACTCCATAGTGTACATATGAATTTCCAGGGATATGAGTATGTAATCCCTCCTCATATCCCTGGAAATTCATATGTACACTATGGATTAAGTCACCTTCTCTGTGATGCTATTAAAACTTTTTTAAAATTCTGTGATAAGACTGTACATCATCTTTAAAGAACTTTAATGAACTTTGGAAATCTGTTTATGTTACTTAATTATCTACATTACTTCATGAGTATAGTCTCAACCACTAGGATGTCTAGAGAACTCACATGTATTTTAGCTGATGAGTACGGGACACGTTTATATGCTGCAATTTTTGCAACTTTTAATAAAGCCTGTCCTTGTATGAAACGATTGTACTAAAAACCTATCTATTCTTGTTGCTTCTTTCTCGCGTATATGTATATATATATATATATTATATATATATATATATTATATATATATATATATATAATATATATATATATATATATATATATAGGGAAGAGAGATAGAGAGATGTTTCTGTGGGCTTGGAGGTCCGAAATAGTTATTGTAATTGATAATACTAGTCTTCCTCACCAGGGAAGAGTTTTACATCTAAAGTTTTGACAGAAAGGAGATAAAAGTCATATATACGACTGACACTTGTATGACCTGTGAATATATTTGTATATAGTATTGTTATTCTACTATATTTTAAACTTACTTCTTATGTGAACTAATGTGTGGATTAACTAACATTTGTTGAGACAATGCAATAGCGAACTGTGATAATGATATTCAGTATTCTTAGTAAACGACCCTACAATTGACAGAGATTTTGGAGACTTTAGTTATCATTTTTGTGATGCATAATGAAAGACATTAACATACATATCTCCACTCTTAAAGTATATATTGGTAAATTGTTTTTCCTACTTATTTGTGAGAATGTAGAAATTTCCAGGCGTGTCTGTTAATGCCAATATTTATATCATTTTTTATATGATTTATTTTTCCATTTCTGCTACTGTATTTATTGATCTATTATATTAGAGATAGTATCACAAAAATGTACAATACCCAAGACGAATGAATTTGCTCTAAGTTTAAGTGTTATTGTTTATTTCATTGAACCAATTAACGACAGATTTCGTACTGATATACCATTGAAATTTGTTTGCTTATCAACATTATTTACGATGTCTGTACTAATCACATCTATGAATCTTTTTTCAGGATCTATAATATACATTCAGTGTTAAAGGTGAAAATACCTCTTTGGTCAGTTAGTGTAAAGTACGTTTCACTTTCACATAAAACTACAGAACGTGAGCTATAATATTTACCTTCCGAATATTTTATGTAATAAAATATTTTAAGAGTGTTGTGCTATTCGAAAAAGTTAAATGTTACTTCAGAAGGGAATATTTTGTCACATAAAGCAATGTTTGGACAGGAAGGAATTGCGTTTCTTTACGTCGGTTTAATGTGTGTATCAGTAATTAGTCGAGTAATTCAGAGATGTCATGTCATTGTTCATAACAGATGAAAGAATTACCTTGTATTTGGGTTTATTACTACAGAATGAGAAATGCGATATATATATATATATATATATATATTGTAAATGGTAAATTTGAAGGTTGACGTACCAATTTGAGAATCATTGATAATTATTATGCTTGATGATATGGAGAGCGTCAGATTATTAAATTAACATGTATTTTGTAGAGGAAAACACAAGAGTATTCGTAGTTCAGCATCTTATATTTTATGAGGCTATGTTTAAGTTCGAAATATACTGATCCTGGAACACATTACGTGACAATATGTACGATGAAACGTAATGATATACAGCATGGAATAAAAACAGTGCCAATCTTGTAGATTCTAAGCTTAACAACTCGCTATATGAAATTCAACTTCATGTGTATCTATGTAATTTCAAGTAATTTATTTACTATATATGATGTACAGCTATTAACTGAAACTTATTTAACTTGCAGATTTATATTTCTTGGAAAAAAGGAATTGTTTACTGCAGAATACATTTCAGAAATGAACTTCTTATCCATAAGCTGCACCTGCGCAATGAATTATAGAAAACATATCCCCTCTTGACTGAATTCAGGTTTTTCATCCTCAGTCTACCTTACCATGTAATATTTAATAAGAGTGAAACTGTAAATGATTTTTTTAAAAGCTGGCAGATAAGGAACCCGTGTGTACATTCATACATGGACTCATCAAATGAAGTCCATATTCTTAGTTCCATTTATAAAGATATTTTATGTAAATATCAAAAATGTTTTTGTATATAAGTTCTTCACAGAATGGTTATTTACAGAAAGACAATCCAATACCTGCACACCATCTTTGAAATCACGAACAAATATGCCATACATATATCAACCCCATCCATTGCTGGCAACACGTAAATGTCTATCGTTGTACACATAGCATGATGCCTTAAGTACTCGTGTTTATTAAACTACGGAACTTTTGATAGCAAGATCGTCTCGTTTACTATAAATGCTATAATACTAATGCAAAGTATAATTAAATCCAGCTTCTGCATAGAATTTTATATGCGCGTTAATATTCAGATATCCCATCAGCATAATAGGTTAGCTTAACAGCTGACAATTTTGCGAACGACCGAGACCCTTAAATATTTTTGTTATACTTAAACATGGCAGGAATTACACATTGAATAAAAGTGTGAATTGTATAATACCTTTAATATAAATTTATGAGTTAGTTTATACGATATGAATTTCAATGAAACTGTTTCACTACCCGAGGCTTGATTAATGTACAATGATCTTTAATTGATCTTTGCCACAACTAATCAATTCACAATCTAACAGTTTCCTCCATCTTGAATTGAACAATTCCTAATAAGAGTATTCCGAAAATTTCATTCTCAGGAAAATTGCATCTGAATAGTACCAAATAGCTTTACTTCATTTAAAGACAATAGATAAAGTTTTTAATTAGTCCGTTATGTAAAGGAGATAAATTTATATGGACATTTCAGATTATTGATGTCCATGCTTAAGTACAATCAATGCTTGCCTTTACCATCCGAAACCAGACTGCATAAGGATTTCAATAATGAAATACATGTTAACATATATTTCGTATCACTATTCTGATGTTTAGTTCAATGGAACCCCTATCTTGCACAGAACATTGACCTCCTGGAATCTGTCCAGAGACGTGCAACCAAACGCATACCCTCCATCAGACACCTACCATATTCTGAGCGCCTTGTTTCCCTGGGCATGGATTCACTGAAGCTCCGGCGTTTGGCGACGGACTTGGTAAACACCCACAAAGTTATCAACCACCTCACCAACAACAACACTGAACACCTTTTTGATCTCCATGTGTCTAACACACGTGGACATGCCTACAAAGTCAGAAAACAATACAGCTCCCATGACTTTCGGAAACATTTTTTCACGCTCAGAGTTGCTGAAGCATGGAATAAACTGCCTGCGTCAGTTGTTGACTGCCATGACACTGCATCTTTTAAGGCCCTCATGCTTTCCGAAATCCGCCGAAACTACACCTGATTATATATACACTTTAGATGAGTTGTAGTGCACCTGAGCACTGTACACAATTATTATTATTATTATTATTATTATTATTATTATTATTATTATTATTATTATTATGTCATTGGTGTTTCAAGAAATCTAAAATTCCAAGCCTTTCATTACGTGAAGGTTTAGCTTACCTAGAATGTTACAAATCCAGAGGGCAATTTTATCTCTAATATGCATTAATCTTGTAATTTGGTCGTGTCGTAGAATGAATGATAATTCTGTTGTATTAATAACAGCTCAAACATAAATATCTCTTTCAAATCAGACAAAATGTGGTTATATACGGACAACTGCTTCGAAACATCCAGCTTCTATATCAAGACAATGAATTCATATGTATACCAATAATTACTGGAGCACTAGGTTTTGTTAGTAAATGTTTAAAGGGGAACTTGGATAAACTCTGATTTTCAGAAAGGGAAATCGACCGGCTAATTCGTACATTACAAGTGCAATCTGAGAGTAGAGCAGTAAAAATGTGCACGGCTTTTCTCAAGTTCCAAATGTCAGTTTGTCTGTTATAAATACATCTGAAAAATGGAGTCTTGTATGTTTGTTGGAAACCGGATCCCTCCTCAGTGAAAGATTTATTATATATATATATATATATATATATATATATATATATATATATATATATATATATATATATATATATATATATATATATATATATATATATATATATATATATATATATATATATATATATATATATATAATATATATATATATATGTGAAATAGAAAGATGAATAATCTTGTTGCAGATTAATCAAAAGTTTAACCGATACCTTGGTAGCAAAAATCACACCAGAAGACAGCACGATTGGAGGTACAGCCATATGGTGTTGCAACCGTGCGTTGGTTCGGATAATTGAATTTTAATATTATTAGTGAATTGAAGAAATGGAGTTGAACGAAGATTGAACAGAAATCGTTTTATTGCATTCTACACGTGTTTCGAAAGGCACAATTTACTAAATTCCGATTGAATAAGGAGACCATATTGTGTCTTTCTCTTCAGGAAGAAAAAGGAAATCCGTTGGAAAAAACAAAAACAGAAACAGAAACAAAAACAGAACGCCTCTGTTCTGTCTTTGTTTTTTCCAACGGATTTTCTCTTTCTTCCTGAAGAGAAAGACACAATATGGTCTCCTTATTCAATCGGAATTTGGTAAATTGTGCCTTTCGAAACACGTGTAGAATGCAATAAAACGATTTCTGTTCAATCTTCGTTCAACTCCATTTCTTCAATTCACTAATAATATATATATATATATTATATATATATATATATATATATATATATATATATATATATATATATATATATGAAGATATTTCTTTCTAAATTCTGATATATTTCCACAGTGACTTCCTGAACTGCAATGAACAAGTAATTTTGCTCTGCCATTCTGTTATTTAGCATCTCCGCTTTGCTATTCCATTATCTTTTTCGTGTCCATATATATAATTTAGACATGCATATATAACCCAGATATTTTAGTCATTATTATAGTGAAAATCACTTTCATATATTTATTGCTATTTGTTTAGGTATTAAATAAATTTCATTGATGTATTTTATAATTTCTTAAACCTACATTGTTTCCCACCACAGTGATTCCCTTAAAATCGTTTTCACAATTGTGGAGGGTTCCCGAATGGGATAGGCATCACACGGATTGTAGAGGATTTTTTCGATACTGATCTAAGAATTAAACCCTCTGTTGCCATCGAGAAGTATATTTCTAAAAAACGCCTGTTGGATTATTAATATTTAGAATGCCTTAGAACACACATCCTGCAATTGAGAAATGTATAAATATCGGTCAAGAAATGTCATCTTTCCATCCTACATATGTATTATGCAAGTAGATTTTGGGAAAAAAATATCTGACTTCATACAAATCGCAAGCCAGGAAAAAACTGCTAATATACTAATGTGCAATACGCATGCGCATATAATGTGATTCATGTGAATTTATAATTTATATAACTACCTATGACACATACTCAGCAATATTCATGTGTGGAGAAAGGCTGTGCAGTGGGAAAATGCAACACACACTCACTCACATGCACAAACACTCAAACACTCAGAAACAGACACATGCAAATGCACACACAAAAACGCACGAATACGTACACAAAAACACACAAAAATATACACGTGCGCGCACACATACACACAAACAAAGACAAACACACACACATATATTCTACTATGAAATAATTGAAGATATGTATATATATATATATATATATATATATACACGGTCAGCGTGAGAACATTATAGATTATGTATATCATAAATTTGAGTTCTAAAACGGCGTTGATTATTCAGCAATACATCATGAATCATTTCCTCGAAAGAAATGGCATAAATAATTTCCAAAATATGATGAAACATACGAGTAAAACTTATAGTACATGCACGACTGGATGCCATCGAAAGATTAGGAAGGCTTTACATGTATTATGTTGACTGTGTGCTGGTTAATATATATATTATATATATATATAATATATATATAATAGAATCATCAGCAGGAAAGTTTGAGCGGTGGTTTTCAAAAATTATAGCTTGGAGGCACGTGGCATGTTTTGTATTGCCTCGTATTTATATGTTAATCTTGGCTCTCCCGCTGTGATTCCTGTGCCTAGCAAATTATTATAGCTTGAAACCATGGTACAAGAAATAGTTGGTGAATGTCAATTTTCTTATTCCCTTTCGAAATTACCCGTAATAGTGTTTTGGATTTTAACTACTCCTTCTTGCGGGTTAGATGTCCTATTGTGACCTTTTCCTTATTGTTTAAATGTACACGATATATATATATATATATAATATATATATATATATATTAGAAGAAATGAGGTATTCAGAAATTCAGATGGTTTTATATTTACAGATATTTGTTTGTATATTACATGTTTTTATACATCATATAACTTAGTCATATATTAGGGTTTTTTCCCATTCCAGTGTTTTTTTTTTAAATCGAACTAAGTTCCTATGTGAAAAGGTTTGACCATTTTATAGTGTTATTGAGTTTGTAGTGGTGGGGAAGAATATAAGACAGTACAAGAGGGTGATATATATATATATATATATATAATATATATATATATATATATATATATATTATATATATATATACATACACACACATACATTCATATCTAGACAGATAAAACAAAACCAGAGAGAGAGAGAGAGAGAGATTGGAAGAAATTTAGATACACGTGTAGGAACGTATATAGAAGACGAAAACAAACAAAACAGGAATTACATATCTTCACAAACGATGCATTAGCTCTTACCTTAAGCATGGAGATTATGGCAGTGTGATCTGCATTTGAGGATGTTATTCCTCACCTACCTGCACAATTGGGTAAGAAATATACAAGACGAGCATGAAATAGAATAGTTAGATGAAAGGGGAATATATAGATAGTAATATCGAGAAATATGAGATTGTTTTAAAAATGGAACCGGAAGGAGTTAGTACTATAAATTTAAAACATTACCTTGGAAATATTGGGAGAATGACCATGATTAGAGAGACAGGGAAGATAGCTGTAAAGAAATATCAAACACGCTTAATATTAGGTATGTTTTAGATGAGATCTACTGCACGATACTGATTTTATACTGTATAAAATGAAGCCAATATCATCAGATGATATCGAAAAACTAAATCAAATCCAGTGATTTGTACCTAATGCGATTTACTGATACTTGTAATGTAGTATGTTAGTACAATTACTATATATGTGTGAAATCATATCAATGTCTCACATTAAGGAAAACAAAACGGAATATATTCAATTTCAATTTAGTTTAGCTGTAATATCTTTTAAGTGAATCATTACAAATTACAATAACAATACCTGAAATAAAATTTTAAAAAAACATTCAAATAATCACGCAGATACATTCTCATGTACAAGTGTGCTGTATGTATGTGCGAAATATATTTTGTAATTATAAAATGCGTTACAACTTTTCTGATAGCGTTGTTTTATTTTACAAATAGAATTTTTTGTTTTGTGCTAGCACTGATTTGACATCCTCAGTAGTCAATTACTCACGTGAAATTTAATTCAGGTGTTGATATTCAATTTAATTGCTGTCTTGTCTCTAAATGTCGCGTGTAATTTTGTATAATTACACATTTTAAATGGAAATTATTGTCTAGAGAAAACACATCATGAACATATTGCCATCAATTTTCATTTCACTTTTTCAGAAAACTTCAGAGAAATGAAGTTATGTAACATATATTAAAATTTTCTGAAAAGTCAAAATACTTTTCGTGTCAGTTTCATCCTTTGCACTAACCTCTCAACAGGAATTAAAACAAAATACACAGACAGACGTACAACAATACTGTCCGTTCCCGAGAACTAAATAATCTTGGAAATTACTTATAACACGCAGTGTTCCATACAATATTAAGTTATTCAATAGTGGCTTAGTAATACGACGCATTAAGCAATCGTCGATACACCGAAAGACATATCTGCACCAGCATGTGTGGGAACAGCCGAGGAAATATCAAATGTTGTGGTCAAACCGAAATCGTAGATCGAATCTCATACGTAAGCAAATTGCTTTGTTTCATGTTAATGAAATAGCTTATTCTTCAAATAAGTTATAGTATATCATATAGGAGAAATATAAATCGATTCGATTCTTATTCCATACACGTCAAATACTAACCAGTGCATTGCTTCTTAATGTTACCGAGCTGAAATGCTTTCACCAATCTATCAAATGTGAAAAATCATTCAAAATCATGCCAAACTATCTTGATATCTCTACAAAACGAACACTTTGCATGACACAAAATTACATAGAATACAATTCGAAGCCTTTGAAATTCTTATAAAAAACAACACGTTACAATGAAAGAAATATGTTATTTTTCCTAGAATGATGAACTGCAGAGGCACCTGTTTACATACTGGTTTCAAATTTTGTCAAAGGGCCAGTAAGCTCTTGGTAATGTTCAAGTCGATAACACCGAGCCCAGTATTCAAAAGGCATTTATTTTATTGACCCCTACAGGCGAAATCGACCTCAGCGGAATTTGAACTCAGAATATGAAAATGGACAAAATACCACCAAGCATTTCACCTTGCATGCTAACGATTCTGCCAGCTCGCCTCTTTGCAGATATGTAAATATTGACACGCGCAAAGTCATGTATGCATATATATGTGCCAATGCTTTTCTTCTATTATATGTGTATATAAGTCTATGTAGATGAAGATGTACGTTCTATGTGGAGAAAGCATTGGAGAATAACATAGTTATTCACTGAAAGTCACATCATATGAGTGTTGGTATTACGTAAGGTCTTTTTTATGGAACCCGCTGGTTATGATATCCACCATTATGAAGTGCCTTGCTATTTTAATGCTTACAATATATTTGATGAATTAGGATGAGAACGTCTACAACCTCGAGCTATCTACAAGAATTTTTATCTGAATACAAGAGTCGAGATACTCGATATGATCCTAGATGTCACATATCGGCATTTTGTCGTTTTTGTCCCTATCTAAATTTGTTCAATCTCTTCTGAAATGGATGAAGAGAAAATAGACAACTACATAAAGGTGGCCAATTTATGATACAAAAAATTCATTGGAAGTGTATTGCTCTTCCACTAACACTTATCAATGAGCAATTAACTAAATAAATAAGGAATTAAATCCCAGGGTTTGGAAACATGACTGCTTGACGTTAGTGGCACTCCTGGTCAAATCATATTTTCCAACATAGTCACACTGCGAATGACACGGCGTTTGATTTGAATCTCATTTCTTTGCTATTGCGATCGAATATATCGTTGTTTGATGTGGTCGCATTTTTTATATAATATACTGGATGATATTCAACTATATCTAATGGACACTAGTTAATAAACAACACAAGATTGAAATGATTCTGATAAAATAAGTTAAAGTGCTTATCGAAATAGAATTAGGCATCGGGTTCTTTCATTTTGTTTTATCATTTTACAACGATCTAAGAATGCTTCAATTAATATATGTATTGGTTTATAGAGTATTAGATTATATCGACTCTTTGAATATAAGAATGTTTGCACAAAGATTACATGAACGGTTGACAATCAATTCGGGTTCACATGACATTTATTTATATGTGGGTCTGTATGTTGATGTGTGATTAGTTAGTATATGTGTTTTGTATATGCTTTTGAATATGTTACTACCAGTGGTGAGACCACAGATTAAGTTGTTTCTCCATATTGTTGCAGTTTCCTTAACAAAGAAATCTTAGGTTTCATATTAATTAGTCATAAAACCATTCCATAAGACTACTGGAATATACATGTATTAGCGTTTTCGAGTGGTATATATTCATTGTAGTCATACGTGAAAATATCTCAGTTATTGTGTGCTTCATAGCAGATCTCATAACGATGCTGAGGCGTACAAAAACGCCCAGAAACAAATTTATGAAAGGAAAATAGACATCAAATACTAAAGAAAAAGGAAGATAATGAAACGTGAGAGAATGGAATTCATTATTTTAAACTTAATATATAGCGCAAAATTATCTGCATCAGTACACATCCGTATTAACATACATACATTCAACTAAAAGTAAACGCCTGGAAAATATTTAACTCAGTCGATCTTTATTTGTCGCTTATTCTAAAATTATAAGCTACTCTTTTTTGTAGTTTTTCTGTTCTATGTCAGTTTCCAGTTTGGCATTTAGTTTTTAGATTATATATATATTTATAATTCGGAGTTCAAATTTGTTACTGATGTTCTCAGATTTTATATAGTAACTATCATACCTATCGAGAGAACCCTGATATTAATTGCTTACACCTGTGATAGAACATGACATGGACATTTCTTAGAGAATCGGTTTGAAAACAGAAGAAAAATCAAGCAGAAACCTAAACTTTAGTTTTACTACATAAGAGCAATGAAGGTAACGATAAACATTTTAATGAAAAATGAATGGAAGGAAAGTATTAGTAGACACTGTAAGAAATAGATTGGAAAAAAAGCTGTAACGACAAGTGCACTCATACAAACATCTTAAATAGTTATTACAATAGCAGTGTCATAGGTAAGGTAGCCTCTACTGTGATACAAGTATTCCAAAAGTATTGGTGGATTTATCAATTTTCCCGAAAAGGAAATATTTGGAAGCATTTCATTTCAAGAGCAATACGCCAAAATGAGTTATTTGGTTTTTTTAAGTGTCACCGATAGAGCTGTAATTAAAATGATTATTACACGACATTTCAGGAAAAAGAACGAGTCAAAGGCAAACAGTTGCAAACGGGGAGTGATATGTTACTAGAAACATGTCTTCAAAAATAGTAGAGAATTGAAAATGGAATATTAAACCTCATCAATTGGAGCCTATTGTATATGTACGATGAATATTATTTCACGCAAACTTGAAGGTGGTTAATCCAGGAAGAGAGAATAAACGTAATGATTTGCAACTCATTTGGACGAACATTCCAAAATTATCTATCCAACACATTCGGAAATTATAACTGCGAAATGTATTGCAGCGATACCAGCAATATAATTCGCACTTTATCTAGTGTACATTGATGGGTGTGATCTCTTACATGCTATGGCAAATTTAGTGGTTGCTTCATATTAAAACTAAAATTCATTATTATTCTATCTGAGAGTATTTGATTATCACTTTTCATAAAGTAATTACATAGCATGCCATCTGAGACAAGTTTTTCATAGACGTATAAATACTTTAATCTTCTGTGCAAGAGGAATTGAGATTGTTTAGCAAGTTTTATGTACGTACTTGCTTAATATCTGCAGTCAAATCAAAAATAAACTTCTAAAAGTTTCAACAGTTGCCAAAGTTTTATGAAGAATACATCATACTATCATTCCAATAATGTAGGAGACATCTGGGAATTGTTACTTTGGTAAGTAACTGATGCTGCTCTATTTGAAACTTAGCAGGATGCAACAAAGTGAAAACATAAAGCATAAAAGTGTTCATGAAATTTTCTTAATTTTCTTAAGAGAATTTTGGAACGACACGATTTAACTGTTCTTGATCTCTATGAATATACACTTGTTATTCCCTTGCTAAATAAAATGATGGTGATCATAACTAACTAGTAAATCTTTACAATGCCGCGAAATTTCAGAATGGAACACATGCGTTCGCACTAGCTTAAAAAACATTACAATATAAATATCGAAACTTATACGTTCAAAATTATATTATCGTTACATATACCAGATGATGGTTCAAGAAGTATACCACATGTTTTAGTTTATTATTTCGTTCCATTTCCTTACAATTTATTCTATTGCAATTTCTTCTATTGCAATTAGTATTGTCTTTCTTTGTGAAGTCTTATTACTGTGCTCTTTGGGATAATTGAATGTAACTGCCATATATATTGGTGGTACATAATTCATTTTGCACACTAATACCAGTGTACAATAGGAAATGGTTTATTAAATGGATTCACAAATACATAATACACACAGTTTAACAAATGTACACTGCAGATGTTCTTCGCGGAGTCGATATCAGCTATTTCAAATTTCCATACACTTCCCTAAACATTATGTTGTTACTCGTAAATTTTGAATAAAATTATATGAAAATACTGGTATATTGGGTATATAAGTTTACCTAAAATATGTTGATGTACAAATTGTCACTATGCTTAGTAGTTTGAAGCTATACATATGCTTATAATGTGCCTTGCAATATATACACACGTAATGCATATATATTCATATCCACGTATCCATTTATGTATGCATATATTTATGCCTGTATGTAAGTATGTATGTGCGTATGCACCACTATATAATTGTATGTATGTATGTGTGTGTATATATATATATATTATATATATATATATATATATATATATATATGGACATATGGATATGCATTCCGTTACTAGAACTCTTTAACGTATTTACATGTAGTTTTAAACGGCATTTTGTTGTTAAAAATGAAAATAAACGGTATTAAATAAATGCAATGTATTTAATTTTACAAAAGTCACGTATCGGTGATGAACACACCTATACACACACACACACACTCACACATACACACACACACACACACAAACAAGAAATCAACGAACAATACATATCTCATTAAGAGAAAATAAATCTGATACTATTAATAGGGTACCCATATATTTTAGATGTAGTTGAAAATACATATGGTCTAACTTAGGTGTTTCATATTCAATGATTATGCACATTGTTCCCATACATTTATCACCTTAGTAAAAATACTTCATGAATGTGCTGCTAGAAGGAAAATATGCAAGTGTTTTCTAAGTTAATTTCACTACTTGTGAATATATTCTATATAAATGATCGAACTGATACTTTGAGAGAGTATTGCGTATTTTTAAACAGTAAAAAATATATGGAAAACTAGAAATCGAAAGACAATGAATAAATTGCTTCCATGAATTTCGATACGTGGACTCATGAAATTTACCATCATAATCAAGTTATTCAATAAAGTAGGCACCTTTTAATATTCTTCTCTATATGAGGTGCATTCTAGAACTTTTGAGAGCTACTTGAGTGTAAACTTCTACTACTTTTAAATCGTATGCAACTCTAATCTTGCTCAAAGTCGGATCACCTCATTTAAATGCACTTGTTGTAGCACTCTAGGCGGTTGGTGAAAGCCCAATGGAAATTCTCAAAAGAGAGGTTTCCTAGGCCACTTGCTATTGCTTCTATCATAATGTCTTGAAAACAACTGCCCCTGAATATCTTCCTTAACTTGAGGATCAAATAAATATCACAGATGCATGTTCTGAAATGTAGATAATGTGAAACATTATTGATGTCCATTGCCCTAAAGTATTTGTTTACTCGGATAGCATTGTGGCAAGCAGTGCTCTGTGAAATGCCCGGTTTACTTGAGTATGTCCAAAGTATTTTTACAGATTTTTTCTTCACTCTGAAATAACTAACGTTGTCAGTTCGTTGAACAAAAATATGCTATCAATATACTGAAATTACAATAATCTATGACAACTAAAACTTCCTCTCCTAAGTAAACTCTTAAAACCGCATGAATACAAAACATATTTATTATTTTGTATTTCTCAGTCAGTGTAAAGAATCTTATACAAAAATAAAATAAAAAATAAAACATTTATTACAGCTTTCTAACTAAATACGTATTCCAGTCATTTGACGGTTATTAGCGACGGAATATAAAGGCAATACCTTTCGTGATGAAGTACAAATATGTAAATAGATTGCAAGTATATGATAACATTGCTCAGAATTAGCCTATAAAAACGTTATAAAACTGGCCAACTAATATATTTCATGAATCGCTTGGGTATAAATCTCTTTTAGCTATGATGTTACACAAAATATATCAATATTAAAGTCAGAAATTCAAATGAAATCCAATCTTAAACATAAGGAACGTGATTCATCGTATTCCATCAATAATTTCATTGTTTCTCTCGATCTAACGTTTGCTTACCTATATTTATCACCCATTATTTCCAGTAATTTTCCTTCATTAATTCCGATTGAGCATATAATTTATGACACGTTCTATAAGAGCATTTAATAATATATTGAGGAATTTATGTGCATTAGAAATCAGGGCAGAATAATGCCGAGTGTAATTTTATAAACAGATATCACAAGTATATACGCGCGAACACTTAGAGGACATTAATATTCCTGTTTCGTATTACATACAACATTTGAATATATACAAGGGATGACGTTAAACTGACGAATAATGTAAAAATATGTATGCGTGTGCACGTTTGTACGCATATAAAACACATACATTGACAAACAACATACACATATAATAAAAACATAAATGTTTATATATGTATATATATACATATATACACACATGTATGTAAGTATCTCTCTCTCTCTCTCTCTCTCTCTCTGTATATATATATATATATATATATATATATATATATATATATATACATGCATATATATATTGATATGGATATAGATAGATAGATTGATTGATTGATAGATAGATAGATAGATAAATAGATAGATAGATAGATAGATAGATAGATAGATAGATAGATAGATAGATAGATAGATAGATGTTGATGCGCATGGATTCATATTATCCCTATGGATGGCAGTAAGAGCACGACTACGTTGTAGGAAATAGCTTCTACTAAATCATAATTCATTACGACAAGATATCCCAATCCTTACTGTGAATTTTTTTGTTTATATTATCTGAGATGCTAAAGTATATTTCAGTGCCAGAAAGGTACGCACCAATGCAAGTACCATACATATTTATCCTGCCTATGTTTTTAATATTACATCGAAATTCATATTACATGAGTATAATACTTTCTACCTACCTACATTAAGATGAAATATTCATCCAAGGTTATCTTCCGAATTATAAAATATATCATTGTTAAAGGTAATTTATCCATTATATTGTTTTCTTATAAACTATAACGCATCTGATCAAGTATAAATTATACTTTTTATTCGCTCCCAGTATAACAAGATCTTATGCCCACATATATAAATTGGTGAAGCTAACAACACTTCGATTGTAAAATGTGGGCGGAAGAAATAACGGAAGATGATGTTGATCACAACATCATTTGATCAGTTTTACTAGTATTTATGAGTGTTAAAGCACACTACGAACGTTGACGTTCATAAGGTAATCTTCATCGATATGTCACTCACCTCTATGGAACCCGGAGTCATGCTGTTGCAACTAAATGCCCTTTATGAAACATGGTGGTGGTGACCCCTTCGGTCAGACACTGACCATGGGTTTGCACCTAGAAAGTTACTCTCTAAGGCACAGGTCGGGGCAATGTTGTTTATGGAAGACCAGTAGTCGCCCATGCATACCGTCCTCCCCTCTCCACATCACCGATGTTGTCCAAGGGAAAGTCAAAGGGGCCGATACAGCTTGGCACCTGTGACGTCGCAACTCATTTCTACAGCTGAGTGAACTGGAGGAACGTGAAATAAAGTGTCTTGCTTAAGAACACAACACGCAGCCCGGTCCGGGATTCGACCTCACAACCTCATGATCGTAAGCTCGACGCTCTAACCACTGAGCCACAAAATACACTAGTCTGGTAAATTTATTGTATTACGAACTCATTCTCAAATTCGCGAAACAGAATTTAAGAAGCGATGTTAACAGATATAAAGATAGAACTATACAGATAGTATATGTTAGATGAAAGCAAAGAAGGGATTTATCAGCGAGAAAAAATTAAAATATACTCATTTACATTTTTCTCCTACGCTGTATCCCACACACCTTTCGATGCATTCGTCACTATTTTACAGCATTAAACATGATATTCTATTATTTGCGTGTGTGTGAGCACGCTTAGCCCTACGTAATTGAGATTCGAAACCGAATCTATACATTTTCTTTTACACACCTATTATCTCCAAGCTGGGAGATTAATGAAAACATCCGATCGCCTAAGACATGTCATAACTCTATACAACTGAGAATATATCTCTCTCTCGCCCACTCCGGTTAACGCATAATAGAGATCACACAACTCAATTCATGTCAGCCGTTAACCAGGAGCAATAGCCTCGATAGCAGCAGCTATGGAAAGGGACAATTCAATTCATACATTGTTTCCTCTCTGTCTGTTGAACGCACAGCCACCAACTCATCGTTAATATTGTCACTCGCTATTATGTGTTTTTTTCCTAACCACACGGCAAATGAAATTTTGAATATTCTTCCTTTCTTCTTCGATGTTGTTATTACACCGTTTCATCCTGTCTTCCACTATTTATATGTGGTGACACTTCGCATCTAACCACAACATTTAATAACTCAGAAGTACTCTCACATTCGTCTGAAAGGTGAACAGGTATACGTTTCATGTAATACATCTAAACAATTACCCCTGATGTATAATCAACATATAGTACTTTCTGGAAAGGGGAATATATATGTACATATATATTCACTTTTAAGCCACCATTCGCAAGGGACATTTTCCAAGAGGTCACCGATCAATAATTGAAACATGAAATCGCATTATGCATGGAACCTAAATCACATTATTTCGAAAATAAGACTACTAACTATATTTCGAGTAAGTTCAGTCAATGCTCATGGGATATACGTCGGCGTATAATGCAGTTATGATGCTAAACATATGACATGAAAACTCACTAATGAAGAATCTGTCACAATTTAGGATATAACAACGTATATCGCTACCAGTCATCGTACGGTGACAGGAAAAGCTTAATTCAGCTCGTAGTGTTCTCTACCTAGTGTCTGTAACTGTTGAGGAGATAACAACTCAGAAATGCTAGTATCTCACAATTGAGATAGATGGCGCTGCGAGCTGCATCTAGGTGTATACACATTGTTGACAAGTGGGATATATTTTCTGTGACAAAACGCAATGAGAAGTTTGTTCCCTTGTCCGAATGTGCATCACGCTTATTCGGATCCATAACATTTAAATGTAGCTCTTCACGGTTTAGCACTCTCCATTTGTAATGTATGAAAAAAAAACTAGAATTTACGCGTCCGTAAGAAGTATGGAATTTTTTCCCTGATGTACCCTACTAATTGCTACCATATGTTCTATCAATTATAAAATGAGTGATAACCCACTTGTTTATCCCCATTTTATTCTGAGTTTCAACTGCCCATTCTTAATTATTTTTCTATTCAAACTTCAGAAGATATACACACTCTTATGTAAATGCGAGTCATCAACAAAGTTAACTATCCAGCACTCAAGTCTTTGAATATATGAGAGCAGATTCATTGATTCATAGATTCGCAATATGTAAGTATATATGAAGGAGCATGCTGGTATAATCGGAAGCACGTTCTGAAAATTACAGATTGGCATTTCGTTGGTTTTTACGTTTTCAGTTTAAACGCTGTCGTGGTTGGCTTAGACTTTCCTCCTTTCGGAGTCGATAAAATAGATAGCGGCTATGCACTGGGTTAGATTTAATCCACTTACTCCCTCCCTCGAAATTATAAGCCGTGTGTGAAACGTTTATCTTATAAAATATGTTTAAATTTGTACTAGGGGGAAACAGTACTTTATGAAGTACTTCTAAAGAAGGGTATGCACTTCATAATTTCTTAGTAAGGCTGGAAACCTAATGTAAAATAAATGCTATTCAAAATGTTACATGTGCAACATATTTCGTGAATAATATTTATGTCTATATCATTTATCATTTATACGATTGTTGCTTGTTTATTCGTAAGTTGGTGTGCGTTTTTGTGATAATTTGCCCGTAAGTAACTTTGTTACGTTACATAGAACAGAAAGATAATATATGCTATGGAAGTAATACCATGAATATCGTAAACGGCAGCAATTTTTTCTTTTTTTTCTATGAAAGAAAACAGAATAAGGAAAACTCAAATAAGAATTGTAATAGATTATCATGAACACCAACGGCACGAAATTAAATACAAAAAAGGAATTGAAGATGTCGAAGAAACAAGAACACTTCAGAGAAACGCAAAATCAAAAGAATGTTGTAAAAGCGCGTATAAGAAAATCATGGACTAATATTGTTTCCAAAGACTTCAAACAAGAGAAAATATTTCCTCTTTAAAATAGAAAGGAAAAAAAATAATGAAAATTATTTGAAACATTTTCTTCGTAAGGTTCATGCTGCTCCCTCTTTTCATATATATGCCTGAAACGTCAATTTTTATATGCTTTACTTTTCACTTATTTCCCTTTCTTTATTTATATATTGAAAAATTATTTCTCTTTTTTTCTTGCTTCGATTGTTTGTTCGTTTTCTGTTTGATAGTGAAGACTATTACTCTCGGTTGTAGAAACATTTATGGAGGCTATGATAATTTAACGGTGGTTGTTCATTCTTTACTTTTATTAAACTTTGAACAGAAACAACCAACACAATTTCTGTAGTAAAAATACCTATGAAAAAAAGCCAATGGAATTCATTCCACTCTTCAAGCCTTGAAATTCTTAATAACATGCAGACAAACACGGCAAAGACTGTTTAAAAAATATGTCTAAAAATATATATATATCAATGTCTAAAAATATATATATATCTCTTACATTATAGTTATGGGGTTTTTTAATTTATGGAAATTTTTTCTATTACGCTAAAGCATCTACATAGCGAAGACACATACAAAGTTTTGCCCGAAGTAATGTCTTCGGCATGCATTGTTGAATATTTCTGCAATATCACAGAAAAATCACTGGGCACAATGAACCATTTCCTTATATCTTAGGGACATTTTTTTATCTGATACATGATATGCATTCAGTATAGCTGTAAGAATAGTGAATACTGGTGGCACTATCTAAAACATATGCAAATGTGAATTAAACAATTTTATTTTTGCTGTCCGCAATGGATTTAGTAATCTAATTTGTATGCTAAAACGTCAATAGTCAATAGTCTTAGTAACTCAAGTACATACGTTTTGTTAAATTTTTACATAATTATTCATCGATCTGAAACATTGAAATGAATTTTAATAAATTTGATACAATAAACATTACCACTGTCTTTCTTACATATTATTTTCCTTTCGAAAAATTCTATTAATTTCTATTCCTGGTTATTTTCCTCCATTTTTATCTTCAAATCAGTTCTTTCCCGATAATCATGTGTGTTTGCAATGATAGGTTGACTTTTATAATCCCACTCGGGATATAATAATAAATGCACTACACCTTGTTCGTCATGATCTTATTTTTATTATCATATCCGCTTTTATGACGATCCTTGCCTTACTTCAGTCACATATCTCCGAAGTATCTTGTTGCATTTCTCAACAGGGAAGTCGTGTATCGATTCATATTATTATAAATTATATCATTTTGTTTCAAAACTATTTAGATTTAATTACTTCTTAAACAATTTATATATTTTAAAACATTTTTGAAACAAACGACAACTCACTTCAAATTTCTTGCTTGTCACTCTGCTCTCCGAACCCCTAGATGTCTGTATTCTTTCATTGATGCCAATATTTGCTCCTCTCGTATCTTTCATGTCAACACTTCTATCTTTCTTAAACATTAAAAGACTCGTTTAAGATATTCTTCCTTGAATTTCAAATGATAACTATTTGCATTCACGAAAGCATAACCCAATGAAATTGTGTCTCGTAAAAATTATGTATTGCTTTTCAAGCAAAATCATTTATTTACCATAGAGAAACTATTTCAAAGAATGTCTTCTACAAGCGTCTACGTCACTCGTAAGGGCAATGTTTCTTTTTATTTGATGGCACGACGTATTCCTTGTCCCCAACCACCACTTCCGCTTTCTCCGATGTAATGGAAACTATTTTTTTTTATAGCATTGCAATTTCATCTCATTTTAAGATAATACACCGTTGTTGCTGATGTATCGATTTACTGTGCCTAGAGAGATTAATATCAAATCTTTCTCACCATACATCATGAGCCCATCCAATGTTCTGACACGAGGATTAGATTTAACATGTGTTTCCTTATCGGGGAATACTTTCAACTGGTTATCTCAACATTTCTCTCTATCTAATTCTCTGTCTCTGTCTGTCTGGCTGTCTCTCTCTCTCTATATCTATTTGTCTATCTCTTATGCTCAGATAATTCCGGCACTTAGAAACAGTGTATTCACTAATTATATTGTTCCTAGAATTTTTTGTGGGGCTTGTGTTGTAATCAGTGAATTTTCTACCTCTGTCATCGTGTCACTTGATTATCTGTTAGTAAAGACCCCTAGGTGTCCGTCCCTACGGTATTATAATAAATTAGTACCCTGCTCTGTATCACAGGTACAATATTTATCTATAACTACTTAAGAATGACAAGTGCCCTACCACACTTGAAACATTTTGTGTGTGTGCGGAGGTCATTGGACCTTATAAGCTTATAGGCTCCACTCAAATTCCGCAACATTTATGTCCCCATAATTTAATGCGGTAGTATTCTTAGCGCACTTTCCCTCAACATGTGGTCTCCGTCGACATCTTCTTACGACACCTACGTTAGTTTTTAACTCATTCCTAGCAGATAACTAATGTAGACAAGTGTTATTTCTGCTTCCAGAAACTTGACCTTGGATATTCATATATTGTATAATGTGATACGATGAGGTCCCCATTCATCATTCAGCATTTATATTGTAGTAGAATGTGTTTCTAAGGCGGCGAGCTGGCAGAAACTTTAGCACACTGGGCAAATGCTTAGCGGTATTTCGTCTGCCGCTACGTTTTGAGTTCAAATTCCGCAGAGGTCGACTTTGCCTTTCATCCTTTTGGGGTCGATTAAATAAGTACCTATTACGCACTGAAGTCGATATAATTGACTTAATCCGTTTGTCCTTGCTTGACCCTCTGTGTATAGCTCCTTGTGGGCAATAAAGAAATATGTATTTCGTCTGCCGCTACGTTCAGAGTTCAAATTCCGCCGAGGGCAACTTAGACTTACATCCATTCGCTGTCGCTTAAATAAGTACCAGTTACGCACTGGGGTCGATGTAATCGACTTAATCCCTTTCTCTGGTGGTCTTGTTTGTCCACTCCATGTTTAGCCCCTTGTGGGTAGTATAGAAATAAGGAAGTGTTTCTAGTTACAGAGACTAAGTATTATTCTTTCATTCCCGATCTTCGATGGTACGATCCGGAAGAATAGTATTCTCCATTGTTCCATATGTTTACTGGGAATTTCATTGATTTATCAGCTACTTCATATTGACAGTTTTTGATGGGTGACAAAGCAACCGAACGTTATTCGTCTTCAATTCAATACATTATTGTTGAGCACTCATGGATCGTAATGAAGTCATTTATTTGGTTGCACTATATCTATATTATCCTTTGTGTATATCTTATGAGAAGAAAATGTATTTTTCTGCTTGGATTTTTGTCACAAAAATTCGTTTGTTGAAAGCTTTGGGTTCTGTTTTTGTATACTGTCTGTAGGGCGTATTTTATTTCATTCACGACTGTGTATGCAACTCGGAAATGAGAAAAAGACACAAACTGATGCAAAATAAAAGCAAACCTTCCTATGTTTATTTCAGTAAGAAACAAAACACGACAGGTTTAGAATATTTTTCTTGCAAAGTAATACATAATTTTAAGAGAAAAAAAGTCATTCACAGACTTTTGTTAAATTCAAAGCTTTTGGAACTCGAAAAGAAACATGTCTCGTTTATTCGATAAACAGCGATAAGTAAAACAACGAGAAACACAGACATCGGCAACACAAAAACAAAAAAAAAGAAATAGAGCAGCAGCTGCAGGAACAACAATATGAACAACAACAATAATAGTAAAAGAAGGAGTAGAAGAAAAGGAAGAAGAGCGGATGAGGAGGAAGGCAAAGAAGGAGAAGAATAAGGAGAAGAAGAAGCTGGAGGAGGAGGGGAAGATGGAGAATAATAATAATAATAATAATAAGAAGAAGAAGAAGAAGAAGAAGAAGAAGAAGAAGAAAAAGAAGAAGAATGAGAAGAAGAGGAAATAAGAAGCAGGAGAAGAAGAAGGAGGATGAGAAGGAGGAGGAGTAGAAGAAGGAGAAGGAGAAGGAGGGTGAGAAGAAGAAGAAGAAGAAGGAGTAGTAGTAGTAGTAGTAGTAGTAGAAGAAGAAGAAGAGAAGAAGAAGAAGAAGAAGAAGAAGAAGAAGAAGAAGAAGAAGAAGAAGAAGAAGAAACAGAAATATATGAATGAAGGAATGAAACAATGGGTGAGTGAATGAATGGAAGAATGAGTGAATGATGGAAATGTACGAAAAACCGAATGACAACACTGGATGGAAGAATATCAGATATCATTATAGAAAACAAAACAAAGGAACTATCACAGATCATACTCTTTGCTCGTTTTTATATTAGCGGATTTGGTGTCAGAATGAAGCGAGGAAGCTAGATCCTGATATTATTAATGTGGTCGATGGTGCAAAAGCTAGAACAACAAAAATGATTGTGAAGTGACGGAAAGGAATTGGAATTGATACACATGTGGTGGATATGCAGAACTGTAGCATCTTATATTCTGTAATAATAATAATAATAATAATAATAATAATAATAATAATGATAATAATAATAATAATGATAATAATAATAATAATAATAAGCCAGTTAATCATAATGGAAATGCAGTATGGTTAAAGGAAGTGATGGGAGCAATAGTGAGTGAGAAGCAGCCAGATCTTAGATTAATTAATGCATTGAAAGGCCCAGGACCAGATTTAGTTCAAGCAGATGGCTAAATAAATTCAGTAGTTTACATAGGAGGCTGAGAGAACAACTTGAAGATTGCCTTAATGGAGGAATAATACAAGATTGGATGACAATAAAAATCATAAAAGATGAGAGCAAGGGTAATGAAACCAGCATTTATAGACCAACCACTTGCTTATCAATATTGTGAAAGCTGTTAAAAGGAATGCTAAATCTCGTTAAAAACCATGAAAGACGTAACAAGTTTCATTCTGGAAAGGAGGGAGTCATATTTGCAAGGGAGTAACTACATAATACCCAGTTTTAACAGCATTTGGGAAGTGCGGCAACTGTAGTTACGAAGAAGGTGAACTCAAGAGCAAAGAAAAATTCCATTGAACAAATTAGCTGATGTGTAGAAACAAAATTCTCTGCATGGCAAATATGTCACCCGAAGCAAACAAGCTGATGTACACCAGAAGCACACCCATCAGTGGCAATGGAGCTAAGGGCTAAAAGCAGTGGGTGAAGGATTTAACTTGGCTGCTCCGTATTAGATTTTATTGACATGAAACTATCAAGCCAAAGTGATAAAAAAATGGTGTAGACCAAAAGTGCCGATACTGCAACGATGGGATAGAAACAGTCGACCAAATAATCTCTGGATGTAAGATTTTAGTACCTGTAGAGTACTAATCAAGACATCTCGATTTGGCCAATATCTACATTGAACAATGTAGCGTGTCGGCATAGTATACGCTCCACATGGTACACGGTCCACTCTCATGTTGCAACTGAAGGAGAACATGTCAGTATGTACAGACCCCGAACCATCAAGGCAAATAAATCAGATATCGTTTTGAAAGACAGAAGCAATAACATCTGGTTAATGACTCACAAGCGCACACCCTGTGACCATAATATCTTGGCAAAACAATATGATAATAGAAAATATATGGAATTGCTAATCAAAATCGGAAAGATGTGGCATCTCAAGACGGTTGCAATACCAGTGATACTAGGTGCACTACGAAGGATCAAAAATGCAACTGAACGTTATTTAAGAATGATCCTCAGCTTACCATCGATGCGGAACATGCAAAAGATTGTATTAACTTGTACGTCACATGTATTGAGAACATCATTGTCTCTGTGAATTTTCTTTCCTTTTTCCTGCTTTATTTCTTGTTTACTTTTCTATATATCTGTAATTTTCTTTTTTTTTTTTGTCTTCTATTTTTTCTCTATCACATGACTGTAAATTAACAATCCGGTGTGTTTGCTTTATTGGCGGCCAATGTATACAGTAGGTTTCTCTTCCCTAGGTACCAGGAAAAAAATAGACAAGAAATGGAAACAGGATTGAAAGATGCTAATGATGATGATGATGGCGGAGAGGATGATGGTGAGGATGATGATGATGATGAGAGGAAGAAGTAGAGGAAGAAGAAGGAGGAGAAGAAAAGAAGGTGGAGGAAGAGGGGGCGAATAGCTGTTCCCGGACACCGCAAATCTCAGCATAATTGAAATATGTTGATGATGATGATGATGATTATGATGACGACCACGACGATGTTGATTATGAAAAGAAGAAGGAGGAGGATGAGGGGGGAAGAAGAAGAAGAAGAACAAGAAGAAGAAGAACAAGAAGAAGAAGAAGAAGACGAAGAAGAAGAAGAAGAAGAAGAAGAAGAAGAAGAAGAAGAAGAAGAAGAAGAAGAAGAAGAAGAAGAAGAAGAAGAAGAAGAGAAGAAGAAGAAGAAGAAGAAGAAGAAGAGGAAGGAGAAGAAGAAGCAGAGTGCCCAGACTACGCAAACCTCTGCCGAAGCAACACAAAAAATTTCATTTTCGATTGTTACAGATACACTATCACACTATACTTGAAATTAACAGAATAAAAATAAATATTTAAATGAGCTCTCTACTGCTGTATGATACTATCATATTGCAAATATTATTTTAACCTTTAACCTCTTGAGGCTGAACATTATTTAGGGTGTTTATTAATAAAATAATGATTATCAATGTAAGATTAATTATTTAATTAATTACGCTATAATTATTTTATTGATTGGTATAGGATTTAGACAACAAAGTATATTTTAATATATATAGAAGCATAATAGCAGTAACAATGACTTATCGATATATCAGCGCTATACGTCATCATATTTCAAGTAATGTGTACACTATTAAAACATATAATAAAATAAACAGATAATTTGCTTTAAGATAAGGTGTGAAAATTATATATATTTTTTTTTAATGAGATACTCGCTTTAATTCTGATATAATCTTGGCTAGAAATAAGTCGTCATCAGTCTGTATTCAGAATAATGATGATGATGATGATGATGATGATGATTATGATGATGGTGATGATGATGATGATGATGATGATGATAATAATAATAATAATATAATAATAATAATAATAATAATGATCATAATAATAATAATGATAATATAATAATAATGGTAATGATAATAATAATAATAAGAAGAAGAAGGATGATGATGATGATGATGATGATGATGATGATGATGATGGTCATTATGATGATGATGATCATGACGACGACTATGATAATAATAATAATAATAATAATAATAATATTAATAATAATAATAATAATAATAATAATAATAATAATAATAATAATAATTATTATTATTATTATTCTTATTATGGTAATGGTGATGGTGGTGATGATAATGACAATGGTGATGATGATGATGATGATGATAATAATAATAATCGCCATTATTATCATAGATTTTGTTCGGATGTGTTTACATTGGCTTATATTTTGTTTGGGAAAAAATATTTACCGTAAATCTGTTGCTTAGTATAATGTTAAGTATCCCATGTTAACTTTAGTGAAGGGGAACCCGTCACATTATGCCTTAAGCTTTCTGCTATCTCTCATCCGTCCTTTTTTTAGCACAGTGAAGTTGATATTACGCCGCTTTCAGTTTCATTAGAAAGTGATGATAGGAGAATAACGACAACAAAAAACACAAACACAACAACATCATTACCATCACAAATGCAAGCAAAAGCAATTGTCCGTACATGGAAGTGACAGGAGAAGGCTAGTTCATATTCTAACAAAGGAGATTAGCAGAATCGAGGGCGGCGGGAAAATGGCAGCACTAAAAACAAAAACGAGTGTTCGCAAAAGAAACCATAGTAGCCATGGCAGCAGTACCATCGGTAGCATTTACAGAAGTTTAGGCAGCCCCATCAGTCATAGGAGGCAGCAACTGTGTCGGCAGCACCCGCGGTCACTGCTGCGAGGGTACCAGCGATATCACTGCAGTAGCACTCGGGGCAGCGCCAACATCAATAGCGATAGCAAAAGGAACGGAAGCAACAGAAATAGCGTGAGAAGCAAAATCACTTAACACATAACTAAGAACAACACTCGTCAACTTTCTTTCTCTACCGTGGTAACCACTCAAACCTTTAATAATCTCTCCTGCAAGAATAAACAATCAAATTTACAAGATGCAACTAGATTTGAGAAATTTGATTGAAGAACTGGGATTGCCCACATTCCTGAATCTCTAAGATCATCATCTGACGAATCAATATCTTTCAACTGCGTCAGCCTTAAACTTAGATTATAAAATGGCAAGTGCACACAAATAGAAATGACCCTCTATTAGATATTAAAGATTAAGTCCAATATGTCATGTCTTCGCTTGTACTCTTTCTGCACACGACTTCATTATTTTTATTATTTTTATTATTATTATTATTATTATTATTATTATTATTATTATTATTATTATTATTATTATTATTATTATTATTATTATTATTATTATTATTATTATTATTATTATTATTATTATTATTATTATTATTATTATTATTATTATTATTATTATTATTATTATCAGTAGCAGCAGCCGCACCTGCAGATTCATATGATCAACGTGGTTATATAGTCTTAATATTTACGCTTTGAAGCATCATCAACAAAATTCTGTTATTATCAAGGAATACAATACGAGGTTGTATTTGTGCATGCCTCTCGTCCGTCATTACGCACTCCCATACTCGTGTATATTTGCAATGAATTATCTTTTTTTCTTGTGAAATAGTTATGTCTCCGTGCATATCACTTTGCTGGTAGCTTACCGCATACTCTTAGGTAACGCTCAATATCTTTGTCTCCTTAACCACCGATCTGCTTTTCCTCTCTGCTATTTATCAAATGTTACCTTTTCCCGATGGTTTAATCGTGAGCTGCACCAAAAAGATTTTCAGTGTCTTACTCTGGAAGCTATCAGACGTTATATGATTTGATTATTTCATAAATTGGTCATATGTATCTGCTTAACATTCTTACTATTTGACTTAGTTTTATACCTTTTATTAATGTTTCAGAAGTCTATCATTTCATCGATATTTTTTCTGCATGCATTTTCAAATCCAATTCAGTATCATTGAGGGTGTTTTCTGATGAAAACACATATTTCCAAACCCTTCACATAATAATTTGTTTCTTGTTATTTTAATAATGTTTCAATTTCTGATATGGTGGTGTGCATTTAAAGTCGGTAGCACGCCGAATAGATTACTTCGCAGTATTTCGTCTCTGGTTCTTCACAGAGAACAACTTCCGACACGGTCGACTCATCCGTTCGGGTGCAATAAAATAATTAACAGCTGAACGCTGGTGACGAATTTATCCCACACAGCACCGCAATCTGTCCTGGCTTTTGTCCATAGTAGAATTGATTATCATCCAAAGTAGGAGAAATAGTAGTGGTAATATACGTGGTAGTGTTTTAAATAATTCCTGTTTTCTGTTGTTTAAATATATATGAGCGCTTCGTGAATGTTTCAGACTAAATACAAACGAAATACAAATTTTCCCAGACTATATACAGCTTTCCTCTTTCAGAACCGATTAAATCCAAACGATTCGATTTTTATCGCACTTAATTAATAGATAGTCGCATTTAATAGATGCTATTTTCAATCTACATCTTCGTTATATATCATTATTAGTAATTTCCGTGAATATACAATTTTATGGTATCCCATGTGTTGATAAGAAATGTATTAAAACCTACAATTAAAGCTTACAATGAATTGAATTGCCATTTAATATCTGTTCAAAATGAACAGAAAATTGTACTAAGAATATGTTTATACATCTGATTCGTGATGAATAATCCTGTCCTGAAACATATATTTTTATTCTTAGTGATGATCGTCATTTGCTGATTAAACACACACACTATTTTTTTTATTTTCATTTTAGCTTTATCATAATTAGTTTCAGCAGTTGTTCTCCAAGTTATTTCATCACAGTTACTGAGACGTCTTCAGCGATTTCTACCCACGTATTTCCCCTCTTATGCCTATTTCATTTCTTATTTGAAAATAATAGTTGCATTATTATGAATAGTTTCCGAATAGGCTCTGAGAGAACTGCGTACAACATGGAATTCTGGACGGCAAGCGATTCTATTTTAAGGCTGTCGCTGGTCCTGAAGCAAGTCTATTGCTGGTCCGTATACTATCGCTACGAAATGAAACGACATCTGTTATGTATTCAAAAGAGCACCTTTTCGCACGCATTTAAAATCGAAAGCATCCTTAAGTTACACGGATTCTGACATTTCTTCTCTATATCTATTCTCTAGAGTCTCAAAATCAGAAAAATAGGAGCGCATATCGCCTGGCATAATTAAACTACCATGTAAAATTGGCATCTAGTGCACCGGACAAGGATAGATGACACATTCATATTTATGAATTTAATATATTTTATTTCTCGTAATGAAAAACTGCATGTGCGTAAGGCGGGTAATTACTTGTGATTTTTATGCCAATTGGTAAATGTATTTAATTAGACTTTGTAATAAAAAAGAAATCTGTAATCGAACAATTTCCATAGCAGGTAACATAGACAATTTATATGCACCATATAACGCTACAGATAACCTAAAAGGGACAAAAAAACCTAAAGATGGAAAACAGAAAAATATGAGTTCAGGAAAATGATATAAATAACAATTCTCTAAATGTAAATGAATGCATAATAATGGGCATTCATAAATACATAAATAATTCAACGGATAACAAAATGTAAGTTTTCAAAAGAATAAAAGAATTAGACGATCTATTTACTGGGAATATTGTACAAATATATAGAGGAATGGAACGTGACAATAGACACAAAGTGGCAGGCAAAATAAGAAAAAAAAGTCGGCAATGTAAAAATGCAGAGGAGAGAGTAGAGAAAACTGGAGCGGTGAACATAGACGTGATGAGCGCGGGTGAAAAGAAAAAAAATTAATCAATACCGCACTTGTTGACATGAGATATAATTTATTTTGATTACTTTCATATGGAATTACCCATTAAGAGAATATCTCCAATTTCATAGATGACATTAAAGGGTAGATATGAGTACACTTCAAATCAATATTGCAACAATTCGATATGTATGTATATATATTGATATATGTATATATATATATAATATATATATATTATATATATATATTATATATATATATATATATATGTATATATATATATATATGAATACGTATATATATATATATATATATATATATATATATATATATATATATATATACATTGTATATATATATGTATATATATATATAATATATATATATATATATATATATATATACATATATATATATACATATTCATATATATATATATGTATATATATATATATATATATTTACATTTATATGTGTGTATATATGGGCGTATGCATACACTTAGACGCATACTTTTGTGTAGCCTACAGTATAGAGGTATAATTATACTTATATTTTTACACACACACAAACACACACACACACGAGATGCGTTTATATATATGTAACGCGAGAAAATATAAGGTGAAATGAACATAGGTATTCTGCATACGAACAATCTAACGGGCATTCTTTTCGTTTTATAGCGTTTATTGACGCATGATTTCTTTTTTTTTTAATTGTTCATTGCATCTTTTTAAAAGTTATTCATTGAAATTTTGAAAATATATATCATTTACAGAACGTAAGATACGATTGGTTGAGATTATCCGTATGTGGTCGTGGCATCAGTCATCCACACCCCCACGCAGAATTAATCATTTGTGTTCGTCGAAAGATTTTCTAAACTTTTCAAATGTATAAATCCCAGTAGATTTTCAGATATTAAATGCATATTTTACCGATGCGAGAAAACATGCTGCGCATCAGGGTTCATCAACATCATCACCATGATCACCATCAGCGTCAGCATCATCATCGTCATCATCTTCGTGGTCGTCGTCGTCATCATGATCATCAACGCCATCAATGTCATCAACAGTATCATAATCATCATCATCATGTAATTATTATTACCATTATTATTATTATTATTATTATTATTATTATTATTATTATTATTATTATTATTATTATTATTATTATTATTATTATTATTATTATTCAGTAGTTTTATTTTTATAGCGTGCTTTCACTTCACTAACGAGCGCAGCTCTGTGTGCCTTCGGTATTTGCTGTGATTTGTTGTGATGCTCTGATGGTTATCGTATGGAAAGTGCTCTGCGTAGGATGTGTGCAGTGCCTAGTAGTGCAATTTTCTGTATGTTATATGTGTTTGTAAGTCCTGGTGTTTTTGTTGCGTATTTGTCTGAATATTTTTTTGTCATGCCTAATGCACCTACTATGATAGGAATTGTTTCTGTTTTCAGATTCCACATTCTAGTTACCTCTATTTCCAGGTCTTTGTATTTTGAGAGTTTCTCCATTTCTTTTAGAGACACGTTGTCATCTGCCGGTATTGATACATCAATTAGAAAGCATTCTGTTTTCTTCATGATCTCTGACAACTATATCTGGTCTGTGGGCCTTAATTTCTCTATCTGTGTGTATCGGCATATCCCAGAGTATGGTTGCTTTCTCGTTTTCTGTGACATTTTCTGGTGTGTGCCTATACCATCTTTTTTCTGTTGTTATTCCATAATGCTGGCATAGCTTCCAATGTATGTAGGTTCCAACTCTGTCATGTCTGTGAATATATTCCTTCTTAGCCAGGACTGTGCAGCTAGAGATAATATGATTTATTGTTTCTCGTCCATCTCCACATATTCTGCAGTTACTTGTAATATTTCTTTTCATTACATGTTTTTGGTAATTTCTGGTGGGGAGGCTTTGGTCTTGTGCTGCAATTAAAAGTCCCTCTGTTTCTGCTTTGAGTCCTGAGCTTCTCAACCATTGCTGGGATTTTTCTTTGTCTATTTCTTTTGCGTTTAGTTTAGTCCAGTATTTACCATGAAGGGGCTTTTCTTGCCATCGTTTTATCATGGTTCGTTGCTGTTCTACTTTTAGTTTGGATTTCATTTGTTTTATGGCTTTTGTTTTTTTCTTCACCTTCTTCTTCTTCTTCATGTTTATTAGGTTGTATGATTTCTTGCTTGTATTTGTCAGCTTCCTTAAATACTGAGAACAGTTTTTTGTTTTGATCGTGTTTTGCCGCTATCTGGATCAGTTTTCCTTCCTTCTGAAGTAGATATTTTTGCAGTCGTATGGTGGTTATTTTATAGTAGTTTTCCAGCTGTATAAGGCCTCTACCACCTTCTATACGTTGTATATATAGTCTTTCTATGTCAGATTTTGTGTGATGCATCCTAGATCCTGTCATTATTTTTCTTGTTTTCCTATCTATTTTGGTCAGTTCATTTCGTGTCCAGTTAAGGATATTGTAGCTGTAACTTATAACTGGGACAGCTAAAGTGTTAATACCTATTATCATGTTTTTAGCATTGAGCTCTGTTTTTAGTATTGATCTAACTCGTCTATAATATTCTTTTTTATTTTCTCTTTCATTTGTGTGTGTTGTGTCTTATCTAGTTCATGGATTCCTAAGTATTTGTAAGTTTGGCTTTGGTCTAATTCTCTAATTTCATTGGTTTTATCTAGTGTGATGTTGTTACTCTTAACTAGTTTTCCTCTTTTCATGGTTACTTTGGCGCATTTTTCTAATCCAAATTTCATATCTATTTCTTTGGTAAATCCATGAACTGTCTTTAATAGTGTTTCCAGCTGTTTGTCATTTGCAGCGTATAGTTTTAGGTCATCCATATATAAAAGGTGGCTGATCGTTTTGCCGTAACATTTATATCCGCATCCAGTTCTATTTAGTATATGAGATAGAGGTGACAGTGCCAAGCAGAAAAGGAGTGGAGAGGAGGATGTCTTTGGTTTTCATGAGCCCCTCTTTTGTTTGGAGGTGTAGGACTGTTTGCCATTTATTCATAGAGTGTTCTATGAATTTTATGATTGTTGGTGCTACTTTCTTAATGGCTAGTGTTTCGAGGATCCATGTGTGGGGGATGCTATCAAACGCCTTTATTATTATTATTATTATTATTATTATTGAGTGA
Source organism: Octopus sinensis (assembly GCF_006345805.1). NCBI lineage: Eukaryota > Metazoa > Mollusca > Cephalopoda > Octopoda > Octopodidae > Octopus > Octopus sinensis. The sequence goes on from NC_043015.1 coordinate 3,280,221, forward strand.
GAGAGCAGTGCATGCCATCAAAGTGACACTGGGGTAAAATATACGAAGCCCAGCATACCCATCATGACTACCCGTCTGATAAGGGTACACCAGGCACATGCATCACAACCATATGTGCGCGACATGGTGATCTCATATCAAGATAAACAGCACATGACCTTGCAGGTGGGGCCCAGTTAGAATTTTCTTCAGGTCGAGTAGCCCATCCTGCTCAAAAGGTCCCTGAATAAGGGTTGCTTTAGGATGTTGAACGAAACACCCATGTTTCCAGAGGGGAATTATTCAAACTCCAAAGAATCCCTCTCAACACATGGCTATGATGCTCCCCCACTACTTCTGCTCATGATCAGAGATGCACGTATTGTCAGCCACTAAGGGACATGCTCAACTGGTTAAGGTCAAACAACTGACGAGCAAATCTGTGGTATTGAGCAGAATATTTGCTGTAGCCCATCTTTTATACCAAGACAAAACAATGTACATGATGACACTTCCAATCAGTTAAGATCAGAAGCCATGAGAGCCACTGCCTGGTACTGCATCAGGGCATTATTATTATTATTATTATTATTATTATTATTATTATTATTATTATTATTATTATTATTATTATTATTATTAATATTATTATTATTATTATAAAATATTCTTATTATTATCATTTTCATTTTTATTATTTTATTAGTATTATTATTATTGTTATTGTTAATATTATTATTATTATTTCTACTACTATTATTATTGTTATTATTATTATTAATGTGGTGAGCTCGTAGAATTGTTACCACGGTGTGAAAAATGTTTAGCGGCCTTTCAACTGTCTTGACATTCCATTTCCGCCCAGATCGAATTTGCCTTCCATCTTTTCGGATGAAAGTTGAAGTTATGAATAGGATGCAATGTGATCGGTTTTTAAACATGTATCGTTATAAAGAATGTCTGTCAAAACAAAAGAAAATTATTAGTAGTAGTTCTGAGTCAATAAGGTTTGATCTTGAGTAGTTAACTGAAAGCCTCCACTATTTTGCCTGTAAAACTCTGATCTGTAGTCACTGAAAAGTTTGTATTTGGATCTACATCAAAATCTTTGATTTTGTTTATGCTCATTTTCTCTCTGTCGAGCATTGTAGTCTATACGCTATGAGATAACATTTATCTGCATTTCTTCTTCGGTATCTTTAATAATTCTCTTTCCATGTTGTTTTACTGTATTTGACCATTTTTCATGTTCTCGTCTAAGATCAGTTTAACAAAGTTGTTAGTTTCTGTTTTGTATTTTATCGCCTCTTTGAGTATATAGAAAAGCGTATTCTTTTACGCGTGTTGATTTAGTACGTGCAGTAGTCTTCCACACTTCATTTCTATGTACTTTACACGTCAAAATCTAGTTAATTTATAATCGTTCCTTATCTGTTTCTGGCCACAGCTGCCTTCCGTGTGGAGTAGTTATATTATCATCATCATCATCATCATCCGCCTCATCATCATCATCAACATCATCATTGTCATCATCATCATTATCACCACCACCACCACCGTGACCATCATCATCATCATTATTATTATTATTATTATTATATTATTATTATTATTATTATTAGTAGTAGTAGTAGTAGTAGTAGTAGTAGTAGTAGTATATATCGACACCCGAAAGGACTAAAGCCAAAGCTAACCTCGGCCGAATTTGAACTCAGAACGTAAAAACATGCAAAATCGCTAATAATTTCATCCGGTGTGCTAAGCTTTCTGCCTACTGACAGCACTACACTCATTTATTAATATTATTCTACCAATGATATTATCACACTTTTCAAATACATGAATATTTTCCTTGTATGTATATATATATATATATATATATATATATATGTATTTAAGACGGACTTCTATCAGTTTCCGTGTATGAAATGAACCCACAAGGCTTTGGTCGGCTCGAGGCTATAGTAGAATGCATTTGCTCAAGGTGCCAAGCAGTTGGAATGAACCCGGAACCATGTGGTTGGTAAGCAAGCTACTTACCACACACCCACTTCTGCGCCATGTTTACTTTGCAAAATGTATCAGTATTTTCCTGCTTGCATTCATTTTACTTCAGATTTTGAATTTTGGATGTTCGTTTCTTATTGCATTTGCAATTCCATGCTGAGGATACAACACATAATGGCGGATATGGATTTGGTGATCTTTGACAAACATCGGTAGGGTATTAATAAGGTGGCACCAGCATGTCTGCTCTCACATAATTTGCAAGGATTGGCGATGCTGCCTCCCATTTGATAACAATATTTTTCACCAAAGCAGCTAGTGTCTGTGTGTGTCTCTGCCTATAGTGTGTGCGGAGATGAGAGAAATAATAATTCGTATACACAATTTTCATATAAAAGGCATGCCAATGAAATAAGGAATGAGAATGCAACGTTTGGCGGATAGCTGGTTAATTCTGGAAAACCAGACAGACAAAAACATCCTATTGGGAAATCGACAAAAATACAAATTACGGACGGGGAGAATCCATACACGAGTATGACACTTGCAAGAGCAATGATGATTATCATTATGACAATGATGGCGATGTTGACGATGATGATGTTTTTGATGATGTAGTTGATGATGATGATGATGATGACAGCGATGATGATGATGATGATGATGGTGGTGGTGGTGATGATGATGACGACGATGAGGAGAGGAGATTGATGACAGTGATGAATATTTGCTGCTGAACATTATTATTATTATTATTATTATTAATATTATTAATATTAACATTATTATTATTATTATTATTTTAATTATTATGATTTTTATTATCATTATTATTACTAATATTATTAGTATTAATATTTTTTTACGATTATCATTATTATTATTATTAATAATAATAATAGTAGTAGTAGTAGTAGTTGCAGTAGTAGTAGTAGTAGTAGTAGTAGTAGTAGTAGTAGTAGTAGTAGTAGTAGTAGTAGTAGTGGTGGGAGTAGTAGTAGCAGTAGTTGTTGTTGTAGTAGTAGTAGTAGCAGTAGTAGTAGTATGTTGAAACGTACAACGCTTTGAAGATTATACAATATTTGGCTTTTATTGACAACTATTATTATCAATGGATGTTGAACGTTATATAGCGTTGTCAAATACCTGAACTATTACGTCAATAGATTCGCGTCATTTTACAGACATCTAAAAGTGCAACGCGGGATTCGATCATGCAATAAAATCGAGGACACAACGCTACATACGATATATGGAAAGACGTTGCAAGCCGACATGTAATATTGCCTTTAGCGAATAAGGTAAAAAGCCGCAAAAGTATATACATACACAAACACGAATAGAGACACAAACGCACACACACAAACACAAACACACATATACATATATATGCATTGCATGTATCTTTGTATGTATATATATATATACTATACATATACATATATATATATATATATATATATAATATATCAACACACACAGACACAATATAAATTATTTATATTATATTATATATTATATATAATATATATACATATATATATGCATATATATTTAAATATGCTTATATATATATATACATATATATGTAAATATGCTTATATATATAATATAATATATATGTATTATATAATATATATATATATATATATATATATGTATATATATATATGAATATGTATATGTAAATATACATAAATATACATGCGTATATTGCATATATATATATATATATATAATATATAAACATATATATATATATAAACATAGATATGGGAATATATGAGCGGACATGATATATATCGTGGTAGATTATTTCAAACACATTGTATAAAGGTAAATAAACGATCCTTTTTATGATCATTTTCAATAAAGTATATAATTCACAACAAAGGATGCATTCATTTACTCAAGCGTCAATGAGTCTGCTGATATTCCTCTTCAATGAAACAAGCGTTTCATAAAATGGAATAGATCACACGAACTACTTCTCTTCCTTTGATCTTTCATAGTATTTGACATATTCTCTAAACTTTTCCAATATATCAACATTTTCGATAAATTAGAAATCATCGTGGCTATTATATGAAAGGCTTCACCCATTCAACGTAAATGCCATGGGATCATACTAAATAACGAAGGCGTAGTGAAGAACTGCATGGAATATACGTTTATAATTAACGAATAAATCACACAAAGACACCCACGCACACAGAGATGCTCGCGTGGACACACACATATATTTCTGGCACTTAAACTGAAACAACGATACCGGCAACCTATAATATAGTTAATAATAATTCCAATATTAATTGAAAAACTTTTCAAAATCGATGCTTGTAAAGTGTGTGATCTCTATTGAATATGTTTCAACACTGCACTTAAATTAGAAGTTCGTATTTGTTTTATAAGTGTAAGGCAGTAATATCATTAAAAAAATATTCCGCATTTTGTCGGTTAGTTTATAATCACCACAATGACGTTGAATTTAGAATGTAAATAAAAAATAATAATGCTTTAAATAATGTTAGACGACATTGTGAAGACCGTCGGCAACAAAATACACATTTTAATTACTGTTTGTATTACGTGAAATGTGCACATTCAGTGCATGTATACAGACACACTCTGGCATCAAAAACAATGTAATACTTACATTGTTTAATTAACTTACGTAGCATGAAACGATTGTACTGCACTAACTTTGGATATCCTTGTTGCTTATTTTGACTATAATCACCCCATTTGATTTATAGGGATAAACCATCCCGAATTCTTGTGTCTTTAACTTAAGTAACATATTCATCTGAATCTAAATATTTTATATATGTATATATAATCACAATAAAGGTGAAAAAATTGAATATTAATTAATAACATCAATTTAAAACACCAATTGGCCTAGCGTAAAAAAACTGGGGTACAGTAACAATTATTAATACAAGTAATAACGGAGAGACCACATGTGGTCACTCTAACGCTATACATAGATCTGCAAAGGGAATCGACCACTAAAGAATTGTTCTCAAGCATTAATTCTTGGCGTGTTGAATTAATGCTTGAGAACAATACTTTAGTGGTCGATTCCATTGGCGTATCTATTTCTAGCGTTAGAGTGACCACATGCGATCTCTCTCGTATTACTTGTATATATATATATTATATATACATAACTTTTCTAAACACAATTTGATTTCTTGGTGGGTAAGTGACGTTGATAAAATAAATGATCACGAAACCCTATACGGGGCTACGCTGAGAGGATTCTGGCTTTAAGTGTTGTGCGAAAAGCATGCGTGGAGACACACATTTTCGAGTTCTGCTACATAGCTTAGAAAATCTCATGGTCCGCATTAATAAATGTCTGAATCTCAAAGGGGAAACTGTGGCATAAAATGATTATTAACTGACCAATGTATATTTTCTTTTACCGAAAGCAAGGGATTCTTCAGCGGCCATTCGTAATTACCAAACATTGCTATTTTGTTGTCAAACATTGCGTACTGTATTTCACAGAATACCTATTCTTGTTCTTAATTCTAATACGCGCAGAGTGAAAGCACTGCAAAACGTTGACGAACAAATCTTCTGTTCATGCGAATATTGTTGATAATTTTCAGTCTGTCAATATGTCGGACGATTTTCTCTCTGTCTTACACACACACAGAAGTATATGAAAAGTTGAATGCGTATATACATGCCTACAATATGTGTGTGCGTTATATATATATATATATATTCAAGTATATGGATATATATATTTATTATATATATATATAATATATATATATATATATATATATATATAATATATATATATATATATATATATATATATATATATATATATATATTATATATATATATATATATATATATATAAATTTATATATAGAGGGCATTATACATAAATGCCAGAAGGCATTGTACATACATGCCAAACGCTAAGAGGACAATCAGTATTTCTACCAAAATATTACTAATCCCACCGAATGCAATTTTTCAAAGTAAGACATTTAAAAATATACACCTGTATCACAGTGATTTCATACTTAGTAATCATCAGCAGGCCTGAATGTATTATAAATAAACAACGACCCTGCCCCGCTTAAGCGATCAGCTAACTGATCAACATCAACGAAGCACATGGGTGAGTTTACATATATTACATCCGGGTAATGGCAAACTTTTACGAATTGCATTTCGGAGGAAAAAGTTTTTTCGGAATAAAAATTTAGCAAAATTTTTTCTCTTATGAGGTTTTTACGCTATCTATTCTGTTAAGTTTTCCTTATTAAGTAGTTGTCCTCAATTGCTATATTAATATAATATATAATATACTATATATATAATAATATATATATATATATTAGCTATATACATATATTATAATATACATATATATATAATATATATATATATATTATATATATATTTATTATATATTATATATATATCTATTATATATTATAATAATATATATATATATAGGATATATATATATTAATATATATATATATATATATATATATATAATATATATATATATATAATATATATATATATAGGCGCAGAAGTGGCTGTGTGGTAAGTAGCTTGCTAACCAACCATATGGTTCCGGGTTCATCCCTCTGCGTGAATCTTCGTCAAGTGTATTCTGCTATAGCCCGGGCCGACCAATGCCTTGTGAGTGGATTTGGTAGACGGAAACTGAAAGAAGCGTGTCGTATAATGTATATATATTGTATGTATATTATATATATATATATGTTTTGGTTTCTCGCTCTGCCATATACGACTATGAGGATTTACCTTCCCAATGAAACTCGTTATTTTTCCCAAACATTTTCTCAACACTGCTATAATGTAATATATGTCTTTGGTGTGGTAATTGAACGCGGCTGAAGAAGGCTGTTGACAATCACGTTATATCAATTATGCATATATATGTATTTATATATATATATATATATATGTATGTATGTATATACATATATATACACACACATACACATGGACATACATACATATTTCTATGCGTGTGTGTTTCTGAATATTGTTTTATAATTGTACGCATCATTTTTTTGTATGTAGTTTCTCTTAATATATTCAAAGAAATAGATGTAGTCTCTGTGTTTAAATACGCGTGTAAGATTGTCCTTTTTGTTATTATACAAATTAACCTATGGCATGCGGATTTTGTTCTCATTTGTGTGAAATTACATATTACTTGATTGACATTTCTTCTTTCAAGATTTTCCGTTTTATAACTTTTTTGAAAATTGTCTTTCTTAATAGATTGAACGAAATAATCCAAAGAATTTCCATTTTCCTTTGAATTTATATCGAATGATAAATACATTTTGCTTCTATTTTATATATATATATATATATATATATATATATATATATATATATTATATATATATATATATATATTATATATATATATAATATACATATGCATATACATATAACACACACACACAAAGGATGCCATTCGTTAAATGTATATTTCGGTAATTATGCCTATAACTGGTTGATAAATATGTAAATGTGCAGACGACTTAATGTATCTCGTGGACTTTTTTAGCAAACTACAGTACCTATAAGATTGATTTATTAAATATTCGTTTGTTTTGTTCTTTGTTCTTTTTGCTGTCGATTACTTATGCTTATCAGTGAAATACACATACCTGTATTGAAAAAGCAGTAAATATGTTTCACAGATTTTATTTCACTTATTTTATTTTATTTGGCAATTTAAACACCGAAGGCATAAAGAAATTTACATTTCCGCATAGAATATTAGAGAACAACGTATGTAAAAGAAACTATGACATATATAGACCATTTCTCTTCTAAGATAAATATTTGCTTTCACAAACAAATCACAAACACTCAGTTTCAGAATTTAACTCTTAGAAGCATACTGAATAAAATAAACTGACAAAATTCAGTATTCCACCGAACACTTGAATAATAATACAAGTGTATCATTAATGAAAAAAAGACAGTAGCTACAAAAAATCAAATGGTTTGTGAAATTACACGTATTAACTCTAATAATATAAACAACACTATATACGGAAAGTGTAAACTAGTACATTCGTCCTGTGTATCAAATAGAAAATACGTAATACTTTCATAAAGTGTTATATGGGACAAAGAAGTACGACAAAAGCTCAATTGTTCACACTCTGGTTTCAGGAGGAAATAAATTTTAAGAATACATTACTGAACACAAAACAAGACAAGCCGGAATTACATTTGAGAACATGTTATACATATAAAAGACTAAAGTAACCAAGGGGAGGATGGATGATGAGAGTATAGCCACAATAATTACAAACAACATCATACTGAGCAGGTAGTTAACTAGTCATAAACGAAACATATTCTATTTCAGGAAAATGTAAATTTGGAAGTGCTGAAAAATTATGTCTACGAGAGTAAAATTTTAAAAAAAATCGGTAATATTTACTTTGGTATCTAAGTAATTGAATAAATGAAAAATGTTACAGGCATGAAAAACTCTTCAGTAAGAAACGAGGACCAAGGAAATTTAGTGTGCCGCAAATTATGTTTGAGAGATTAAAATGTATCTTAATACAGTAAGAGGAACAATATATTTCAAAAGAGTACTATTCCTTGCGTAAATATAATTATTGATACGTGAGTCGGATTGTTTGGTATGAACGTGTGAAGATATTCGTATGTTTGTCAGAGTTCGGAGGTACCTGTACGCACGTATATCTGTGTGTATGCATGCATGTATGTGTGTGTATGTCATTTTTGAGAAAGTAGCATACACTAAGGAAGTGGCGCTGATGTACGAATATATGAAGCCCAATGTACCCATTGTGACTACCCGTGTGTTAACGATATACCGGGCACGCACATCATAAGCATATGTGACCAACGCGGTCACCTCATACTAAAATACACGGTGCACAATATCATATATTGTATTTGCAAGTGTCGTCCTTTCAGAATACGCTACTTAAAGTTTAGTGTTCCCCAAAAGATTGAGAAAACGTACTATGTGCTCTTAAGCATCAGAAATACCTCATCGTGAAAATTTCAGTAAAACTGAGGCCATTCAGTGGTAGTTGATTAAGTGCAGTTGTTTAAGAAAAGAAAGAGTTTATGAACAAATAGGTGAGGGGAAAGTTATAAATAGTATAAGAAACGCACGATGAAGAAATTGAAAACAGAATATTTGGACAAGTGAATTGTCTATAATTACAAAGTCAACGTTGAAGAATATAGGTAATTACGACGTGCAATTGGAATGTCAGGGGGGATTTTCCTTAAAAGACAACATTGATAGAATTCATATACGTATATTTTTATACAGCCCCCCACACGTACGCACATACACATACATACGCATATCTATATCTATCTATCTATCTATCTATCTATCTATCTATCTATCTATCTATCTATCTATCTATCTATCTATCTATCTATCTATCTATCTATCTCTCTCTCTCTCTCTCTCTCTCTCTATATATATATATATATATATATGAATGATCGTATGTATGTAGGTATGTATGTTTCGGACATTATGACTTGTTTTTTTATGATTCTCGCGTGAAAAGCACTATCGGCCTGTAAATTTGACATGGAAAATTCAACATACATTCCGAAAATAAGAAAGGTGGATCTTTCATAAGGCAACATGCACAAGACTGCATCGACGAACTACATATTTCGCTTACAGGAAAGAGTTTAGTTAGGAATATATACACCTGAGAATTCACATGTGAATTTGGGCTGGCATCGGAAAAGCAGCGTACTTTTAATAATGAAATGATAATATTCAGGGATAATTTCAGGTAATTCGATTTCGCAAGTGTTAATTCAATAATTGAATTATATTCGATTAAATAAATATCATATCTGATGAACATGTTCGAGTGTATCTATAAGTTATGGGTCATATAATACGCCACAATATTTCTCCTCATCAAACGAAGAGACAGTTGGAAAATATATTCCTTGGAGGATTACTATATGTTACACATATTTAATGTGCTTCTTGCTTTGATAACCGTCTTTTCGTAGAATTATAACTTTGAAGAAGCTGAAAGAAGCTTTGTATTTCTTAAAAAATTTAATACTATCGCATGAATCGATCATTCACATTTTCTTGAATTAAAGAATATTCAACAAAGTATCCACCTATCTATTTGAGAAATTCGGATAAATGATTTGCTCTCCTTACTAGATTTTCTTCTCCTTTAACTCACTGATTCATTAAATATTTATTTTATGTTTTGTAATAAATATAAGAATCTGCGCTGTATAATCGCTTGCATAGCATACTAACGTACTGCAATGAGAATATCATACTTACGCACCATTCGATCAAGGAGGACATTTTATTATAGAGGTATTGAACGAAATGACAGAGAGTCTCTATTGCAGGAAACAACAGGAAATATTACTTAGCCAATCACCAACATAATACTGTACCTATCTATCTGTATACCTATCTCTTTATCTATCTATCTATCTATCCATCTATTTTTCTATCTATCTATCCATCTATCTATATATCTATCTGTCTATATATCTGTCTGTCTATCTATCTCTCTATCTATCACATGGGTTCTATGATTAAATATATAAAGAAATACAATTTCAAGTGCACTGGTACATTTTTGGTCAAACTGAAGCTATATACCCATTAGCATAATGAACATTCCTACAGACATACAAGAAAGTAGTACTCCACTTAGACTTTGAGTTCAATAAATATCCATGTTACCTTATTATGTGTCATTATCTATGAAACATGCAGACATTTTTTACCCTGGTGAGCAGTACACGTAACTATTGCCCTGGTAAATTATCTTCCATATTATTGACAACGCATTTCATAGAATGGTTAACGTTAAATTACAGATGGTAGTTTATCACATGAGAAAATCGAGGGAAGGCATTTGAGTGCCAGATGTATTCATACGATATTCACTCCCATGTATTGCCAAGGATCACCGTTAACTACTATATGTGCCATTTCTTGCTATGAAAAAGACCACTTGATCTCAATAGTTTTCCAAGTTGCAGGAACGCAAGGCTGTTCATAAAAGCAGCTTAGTATAATCAGATTAGTAGCTTAGTAACTCCCACTGCTCCAGTCTGTATCAGGCTACTGCTCCCATACTTAGTGGTGAGTACTTAGTAAAATGAATAGCACCATTGTTATTTTATTCCTTAATTTCTTCCACTGCAAATGAGTTAATGTGTACGTAAATCTGCGGGAATCATGCATAAATTATTGTCTGCATCTGCGCTAGCTAGTTGTAATAAGTTGATCCTAAAAGCGACTACCTAGTGCCAGTGCGCGTATGCAAATTAATAGATGCGCACGAATATATATCAAATAGAATGTTTTTAAACAAATAGCGTTTGTTTAAAAAAAAGTAAATAATTTTTTTTCTAAACAAACTAAATACATTTTTCCTTGATTTTCGTTATCAAAATCGCATTGGTTGCTTTCATTGCAAATAAAAAAACAATCCCACCGTCCTTGCAATTCGTTCGAACATGCCACCAAACAATGAAATAAAATATTGAAGTTGATTTGATTACTGGAATGAGAAAAAAAAAACAGAACACATTTTATTTGATATATATTTTCGCGCGTGAGTTTTATGCGCGCATGTGCACATCTATTAATTTTCATACGCGCACACGCGTTACGTTGTCGTTGTAGGATCGGATCGATAGTCACTACTAGCCAGCGCGGATGCGCGAGTGCGCGTGCCGGGACCACTCCTCTTAAATATTACCGCATTAAATACGTATGTAAGCGAGAATGTCAATAATTAAAAAAATATAAGAAAAAAATAATCAAATAAATATAATTCAAAAACTAGTATAACTGCTATATATATTCTTACGTAATTTTTAAAATATGAATCTAGTCTAATAATATTTCTGCCCATTATATTTTATATGTAATAAATCTACATAACATGCGAAGAAATTATATCGTTAATTATATCGTTAAATCTCAGAAAAGACAAAGTATTGTTAATCATAGTTAAATGTAATAATAATAATAATGATAATAATAATAATAATAATAATAATAATAATAATAATAATAATAATAATAATAATAATAATAATAATTATTATAATAATAATAATTATAATAATAGTAATAATGAGGGTCTTCTATTATGGCCTCGGGCCGACCAAAGCTTTTTAAGTAGATTTGGTATACAGAAAGTGAAAGAAGCCTGCCGTTATATATATATATATATATATATATATTATATATATATATATATATATATATATGTCTGCATGTATATGCATATATGTGTGTGTGTGCGCCTGTGTGTGTTTGTATGTATGTGTCTATATATATATTTGTATCTCTCTGTTTGTTCCCCCCAACATCACTTGAAAACTGATGCTGGTGTGTTTACATCCTTGTAACTTAGTGGTTCGGCAAAAGAGACCGATAGAATAAGTACTAGGCTTACAAAGAATAAGTTCTGGGGTCGATTGTCTCGCCTAAAAGACGGTGCTCCAGCATGGTCACAGTCAAATGGCTGAAACAAGTAAAAGAGTAAGAGAGTATATGATTTCACCATGTGCTGCACATATCGTTGTGATGCATGTGCCTAGTGTACCGTTATCAGACGGGTAGTCATGATGGGTATATTGGGCTTCGTATATTTTACCCAAGTGTCAATTTGATGACATGCACAGCTCTCTCACTCAATAATAAAAATAATAATATTTTATTTTCAATGGGGCAATACTAAATAATAATAAGGAATAATACTAAATATATTCCGTATTTATCATGACCTATAATGTAATTGCTATCAAAATAACAATAAAGTAGTTTTATTAAGAAAACAACTTTCGTAAGGCAAAAACAAAATGAAACTATAAATATGTATTATCATAATAATATACTTATAATATTATAATATTACAAATTTACTGATGTCAGTAAAAAAATAATCACTGAAATGTTTATTCCCAATACGCACAAGTCAAACAGTTTTATAAAACAATTTTTTAAATTTGCTGTTATGTATTACCTATACTAATATATACAGAAATAAATAACTGAATTACCAACAAT
>NC_043015.1:3295834-3313334 GCF_006345805.1 Octopus sinensis
ATATAATATATATATATATATATATATATATATATATATATATATTATATATATATAATATATATATATATATATACGTATGGATGTATATATGTATACACACACACACACACACACTCATACACATATATTTCTTCATACCACTGTAAATGTATCCCAATAAGTGTAACCCGAGTTCTCTTCACAGGTTGTCTCTTCTTTCAGTTAATCATGTCTTAAATACTTTGGATAAGAAAATGAAGGTGCCACAAGTTGTGTGTTATTGGGATAAGAATAACGAAATGTAACTTCATTTTTCTGACTGGAATTATATGCACTGTAATCTAGTGGACATGGAAACGGGAAGGGAAATTGGTATTAATTTTGATGAAGTGACTTTAATCCACATCAACTGTCACTTTCTGTATACGAATTTAAGCCGTGTTTGTTTAATGGATGGGATGAAACCTTCCAGGAAACAAGCGTTAATGAAATTAGTAACTTGTTTAAAATAATATGGCATTTGCTCAGTGACATAACGTATTGCTGTGCAAATTAGAACTTTATTTTAGTTACTACGGAAAGAACATAAAATTGAATTCAGTGCAACCAAATCCGAAGTGTAATCAATCAATTTGTTGACTACTGATTAAGTAATCTCGTCGAATATTCAGCCTTCTGCACTCAGTAAAAGAAAACAACTGATAACCATGCTAAGATGGTGAACCTAATGATTCCCCATTGTGACGCAAGGAAATGCTGAGATTTGCGTGGAGCTATATTCCATTTCAAGACGAATATATTTGACTTGTATTGTCCCAAGGGGACAGTGAAGAATTGCGTTACATTTCTGTTAGCATATTTAATGCGACAATGTTTAAAAAACATGATTAGAATTAAGTTGTGTCAAGGATTCACGCTATTATTGATGTTATTTAAAAAAAATTAAGCATCAAATATGTTTTGGTCAGAAAGACTCTCCAATAAATTATAGCTTTCTTAATACAACCCGCTGCAGCGAAAGAGCTATTTGTTGTAGGTTACGGTAGAAATAGATGCGAAGTTTCTTGAACCCAAGATAATTCGTATATCGCGCATATATTAGGCTGTAACATGTACACAGGAATTAGAGCAACAACTCTATTTTAATAGATAGATTGGTTTCATATCAGGTACACATTCGATTTTCTATAGGTTTAGTTTTAAAAGAGAAATATGTAAAAACTTGTAGAGTGGATGATCAGCCAGGAGAAATTTTGTGAAGCAAGGACAGTTACTATCCAATCTTATGTAAAATATGTACACCGTTTCTACGAAAAGGGCGCCCATATGTCTCTTGGGGTGCCCAAAACATAATAACTAAAGTTATTTAAACGAAGCCTAATGCGATATGTTAACATCATCAAACAGAATGGAGAATATGGATGTGACTGTGGTGTTCAATACTGCCGAACTAGATGTGTAGTGGGAAAATTGTTGTGGAAAGCATGATAGCGTTGCTTGTGAAATAAATATAATGATATCTTTGAAGCTAGTATTGCTTGTTTTGCCTACGACATTTGTAGGTCAAGTATGAAGTATTCGATAGCTGAAAGCTAACTGTGGATCAATTAAATTCAGTCATTGTGGCATTGACATAAATATTTGAAGTAGTTTGCCGAAGTTTAATCATAATTAGCAGTAAATTATTTTCCTATATTCTTCGTCAAAGTGCTTCACAGCTAAGTACTTTAGACCCTTCCACCATAATAGGCACCACTCCAGTCTACTTATTTCATGTATTCTATATCGTAGATCCTTGACTTCGGACTTTCATTTTCAAATGTAGAGTATATCAACAATCAAAGGTATGTTTCACAAATCTATGAATGCGGCGTGGTTAACAGCAACGAACCAAACACAAATGATTTCTTGTTCGAACACTACTCATCACGCTGGTTTACTGTATTCGATTGTAGTATCTGACACACCAATCAAAGCAATGTGAATGGATATAAGATGTTAAAACTCTATGTAGAAACCAGTCAACGACCCCGTTAAATCTGTCTGTTCAGGGATTTAATCTTTCTCAACTTAAGGCTTCGAACGTACAAGAAGGCGAGTTTAGAGTACACAATTCTTACGCAACCATTTGATCAGGAAAAAATAACCCAGATTTATTTCTTGAGCTCTTTCTAGTAGTTACAGGGTGATTTTAATATTGTTATGGACAGAACAACTCATTCACTAAATAGGCAATTATAAAACAATTGAGTGGTGTAATATGGAGTTATTTCTAATCTAAATAAAGTCGGATTTGAAATTCTGCATATATTATCATTTTTGATTTCAGTAAACACAAAATTTAGCCTAAATTCTTCGAGCATTTTAGCTCTACATAGTTACAGATACATATGTATCATATTTCCTAATTTACATAACGCGTATATATATATATATATATATATATATATAATATATATATATATATATATATATATATATATATATATATATATATATATATATATATATATGTATATATATATATATATATATATATATATATATATATATGTATGCATATAATATTTCTCATATACATATGTACATATGTATATACATACATATATATATATATATATATATATATATATATATATATATATATATATATACGACGGGCTTCTGTCAGTTATCCTCTAGCAAATCCACTGACAACTATTTGGTCGGCCCGAGTCTATAGTAGAATACATTTGCAAAAGGTGCTACGCAGTGGGACTGAACCCGGAACGATGTGGTTGTGAAGCAACCTTCTTACCACACATCTTATACAAGGACGGTCGGAAGTAGAAGGTATATACAAATATTTGTAGCTAGCCAACGCCCTACCAACAATTTAGCTTAAAATAAAATAACAAAAAGCAACATAAACTATGCATAAAATATTTAGTAACCGTCATTAATAAAAAGAAATTATACATTGGATACTTTACTACACATGTAACGAGCAGCCCAACGACATAAGGAATATAGACAAACATGTATCCTTCTATAAAATGTACTACGCGCGAAATCAAAGTTTTTTACAAAAACAACAACCTAACCTGTTTTAAGAACATCACCTAACTTCGCACATCGACTACGGTTAAGTTGAGGTCAAGAGCATATACTTATAAATTACATCCACACCACCTCCAAAAGAACACTAAGTAATCAGTTCACTTGGAGAATGACAAAATGGGTGGAGCGTGATGAACCAGTAACGACTATACTATAATAATGCATGTGCAAACGTGAATATTCGCGGAGGCGAAAACAATTTTAATATATTTTATATAGGCGTAGGAGTGGCTGTGTGGTAAGGAGCTTGGTTACCAACCACATGGTTCCGGGTTCAGTGCCACTGCGTGTCAACTTGGGGAAGTAATTTCCACAATACCCTCACTCTAAACAAAACCTTGTCCGTGGATTTGGTAGACAGAAACAGAAAGCCCGTTGTATATAGAAATATATATGTGTGTGTGTGTGTGTCTGCCTTTGACCCCTCCTAGCATCGCTTGACAACCAATGCTGGTGTGTTTATGTCACTGTAATTTAGCAGTTCGTCAAAAAGAGACCGATAGAATAAGTACTAGGCTTACAAATAATAAGTCCTCTGGTGGAGTTGCTCAATTAAAAGCGGTGCTCCAGCATGGCCGTAGTCAAATGACTGAAGCAAGTGAAAGAGTAAATGAGTATAAGTATAACATAAATGTTGATGATATACAAGACTTGATTCATTTTAATATTATCAATATTACACACACGCACACACACACACACACACACATAGTTTGTATGTAGACATGTATATAAAGTAAGAGAGAAAGAAAGATTGGTGCAACAGACCGACAGATTGGTAGATAAAATAAAACTCTTTGAATGCATACTGCACCTAATATTTCACTTTCTTTATTTCCAGGCTCCTCGAAATCAATGAAATGAATATCAATATTTATACAAACATGCTTTTAATGTAGCACTTCTTCATTTCCATAATATCATGCTAAAATAGTTTGTATACTGTTAATTAGCATATAACGTATCATACTATTTCGTCAATAAACACTCTTACACATGTTAAATTTTATAAAGAACCTCTAAGATAAATAATCAGTATGTAAAAGTATTGAATTATCATTAACCATATGGCAGATCTTCTGGCTACATGTGACTAATACATATATATGCATCCTACATGAGTGTATTTCAAACGTTTGCGGATTTAAAAAGTAATCATAGCTACAACGACAATCGTATAGTAAGAAGTTTTATTCCTAGTAATATTGTTCCTTGTTCAGACCCAATGCGTTGTACCTTCAGCTAGTTTCTTCTTCTATAGTCTAGGGTCGAGTAAAGCCTTGGATTTGGAGGACGGAAACTAGAAACCTGTGTTGTGTGTGTGTGTGTGTGTATGTGTGTGTGTGTGTGTGTGTCAGCGTATATGTGTGCCTGAGTGTGCGTGAATGTATGTGTTTGTGCATATTGGTGTGCGTCTGTAGATGTGTGTTTGTGTTTGCCTCTCACTACCGCTTCACAAATAGTTTGGCGTGTTTACGTCTTCGTACCTTAGCGGTTCGACAAAAATGTGATATAGAATAAGTACCAAGCCTAGCAAAACAATTAACTAACGGGGTTCGTTCGATTAAAATAACTTTCAAGGTGGTCTTCCAGCCTTGCCATTATTAATTGACTGAGAGAATGTAAAAAAATAACAAGTAAAAGATCGTATCTGATATGTATATGAAGTTCTGTTATCAAAGATTATTGAAGCCGAAAATGCATTTTGAGTGGTAAATCTCCGCAGCCCTAAGTATACATCTTTACACCAGTATATTCAAAATCAGCAAATATAGTTTCAGTATTTAATTCACTGCATACATTCTTTATCACGAATATCATCAAATAAAACATTTCAAAAACTTAAGGGTTTACTAAGTGATGTCGGTGATCTGAATTCAAGTTATGATCTATCGTATGTATTCATTAATGGCGTCTTGCACTATCCCATGTATTGTAGAATTCCGCTTAACTTCCATTTCTATAAATGTTACATTTGTGATAGTTTGGTGGTGGCGTAATAAAACTTTTCGTAATTGATGAGGTTTTTGCATGTCCAAATGGATTTTCAATTATTAGGATTTCACCCCATTTTACTAGCATTAAGTAATCAATTATATGACATTGAAGGTTTTCACATTGAATGACTTCTCAGGATTTTGCTTTTATTTCCGTGGTTCTTAAAAATTGCTGCAGAACAAATAGATATGATTGTCACACAATCGCATTAATAATACTCAGGCAAGCAATTCTTTATTTTGGGGGGAGTTTTTTTTTTTTATTTAATACACGCCATTGTCTCTATTCCCATATCAGTAAAGACTGTTGAATATTGTCGATTAAGCAAAAACGATTCCGGGCATTAAGGAGAAACTATTATTGCAAGGAAGATTTTCAATTATATTGACATGAAATAATTATAGGCCTATAGGAAACTCTTTCTATTATGCGATAAAGTAAATAAGCACAAAATAACTAAATTGTGAGAATTATTATAAAAGCATTCTTTTTTACACCTTCATGTATTGTAATGTTCCTCTACACTAGTCTAAATTTAAACACTCGTTGATTCTCTGTCACGCACACGAACTGCGTAAACCAAAGCACGTGGTTAGGATATGTGATAAACTTCTGGAAAAAGAGTAATCAGGTTGATGTGACTACATTTCTGCAGTCCAGCAAAATCAAAACTCATATCTAGTTGATGTTAGTTGAATCGCTGAAAATATTTGCGTGAATGTGTATATATATTAGTGTTTTTGTGTACGTTGTTTATGTGCGTGTATGCATTTATGTATATATATATATATATATATATATATATATATATATATATGTTAAGCCCTCTTCCACACGCACATACAAACTCTCTTAGATACAGGCAAGCGCACCCTCGTTTTGGGATCACCACTAATTTATTATTTCCCCTTCTCCCTATATCTCCTATGTGACCCTTCTCTCCGTCATTCGCCATGATAGATCACTAGCCACTACACATTCTTTATTTTCTCTCCTTGTTTCTTTCTGTGTTCTCTTCTTTGGAAGAGCGTAGGCTTGAAACGTTAAACACGTTTTCAAATCCCGAACGTTATACTAATACATTTGTATATTGTCTACTCCACTTGTCTTGGTCTTTTTGTTTTCTTTGTGAATTATCCCCATATATATATCTTGGACATACAGTTTACCCAAGTTTTTATATCTACAAAGCCAAAGGCTTGTGGATAGCTTGTCAGACTCTATATAAAGAGAATAACAGTCTCTACGTCATTGACGTGAGAAAACGCTGGGAAAATTTAGAAATACGTCTTAAAATATCCATAACGAAGACATTTTGTCTTCTCAGAATAAGAGGATAAAAGAGCCCTTAGAGACACGAAAAGGCCTAACTAGCAAACGGGAAGATCCAATTTTCCAGTAGGTAGCTCTTGAAGTGGGCACAGTTTGAAAACACTTCTTCACGACTATTTAATGCGCCAAGTTTCGTATAGTCCTTAATTATTGTGACTCTCTCAGTGATACAGATGTTGAAACGGCCACTTTCATTAATATATGGTCGGGGATAATCTTTCATTTCCCTCTTGATATCTCACGGAGTCCCTTGAACTTTGAGGTGCTAAACATGTCGAGAAAGCGCCGTGACAAACCGTCTTTCTTTGACATTGAAGGATATATGGTGGTTAAGAAAGCGTTATTTGAAAGAAGTACTGTAAGATCCAATATATTTTCAAACGTGCGTTGTGGCCAAATTCGCACCACTGGTAATATATGATCATCGCATTGATATCGAAGATAATCATTTGGTCGTCTTCTGTGGTGGTGGTCCTAGGAACGCCGGATTCTCCATGTCGCTGGTCTTCCATTAGTCATCATCTCTAGGTGTGGCGATTGTACTGGTGGTAAGATATGATGCAGACCTGGTCGTTCTCTCTGTTTCTATGATAATGGTTTGATCACTATCTATGGCAGTGTCACTGGGGGCGTCGGTTACACTTTCTGTGACGCATCTACCAGACGCAAATATGCGTTTTTTGGGACGAGAGTTCTGCACCCCAGTAACGAAGAACGGTGTTATAAGTCGACCGATCACCAAGTGGTTCTCCCTGTATATATATATAGTTTCAAGGTGTTCATAAAAATCGGGCGCAATTATACTGGAAAATAAACCTTTATAGACTCAGTGAATATGTTGACGACTCAGCGTAATAAAGAAAACAACGTTAACTTGTATAGAGACCCTTGCATGAAAAGCATAATTCAAAAATAGTTTTATGTAACACTTATATATATGTATATATATATATATATATATAATATATATATATATATATTATATATATATATGTATATATATAGTAGATGTGGTTCTCAAGAAATTGATCTTGCTTCTTTAATATTAAGAAAGGGGTTAGGAAAGTGAATTCACTTTTAATGCAATTTATGCGGTAAGAGATTTTACAACTTTCAAGAGGAAGAAATTAAGAACATATATATTGAAAAGAAATTTATCACTAGAAAGTATATATATATATATATATGTATATATATATACATATATATATATGTGTGTGTGTGTGTGTGAGTGTGTTTGTGTGTGTGTGTGTGTGTGTGTGTATGTATGTACATGCATACATACATACATAGAGGGTGGTGCAAAATTAAAATGTGTGCAACATATACTCTTTTTGAAAAAAGTTGAAAGTCACTATAAAAGTATTAGCATCGTTATGATAAACGTATCATGATTTATGGCACTGAAAATATCAAGACACTTGTGGGCGAATAATTTTAAGGAAATAAGAATTATAATAATGAAGGGATACTCAACCTATACCTACGTTTCCGACCACCCGCGACTATATATGCATCTACATACATATATATATATATATATATATATATAGACGTGATATTCCGTGTAGGTTGTCACCTTTTTTATATTTTAATTTCGCACATGCTCGTCGTCTGTTTTTGGTTTTGTCGACTACACAGTATAGCAGCCACAGTTGTAGACCTGTTGTACTCTTTAGCATTCGCGCCAGAAGCTTCAATACGAACATTCCGGTGTATTCGGGTACCAATCGGAGGACACTGCAATCTGAACACAAGTACAGACTGTGATTAAATACAAACATCCAGCCAAAATCATGGTGTTTGGCGTGATCACTAGTGATTGCAATATTATATCTCCAATCAACTCTCCGCCCGACCTCAGACGCAACACGAAGGCCCACATGAAGCGCCTGGAGGAGCTATAGCTGCCTTGGTTTAGAGGGTGCCTGCTGTTAGAACCTCTGTCTGGTAACATGTCTCTACACCATACCGCACACGCAGGAGACCTTTCTGACATCTGGTCATCTAATTTCCGAGACTTTAACCGCCTTGATAATTTAGTATGGGCGCGTTTCAGCTGTTGAGATCAAAGAATCTTGTAAAAGCAAGGATTATGGCAGCAGTCACCGACTTAAATAAGGAAACCTCTCAGAAGAGTTGCAGGAGATTCCAAAGTCGTCTGGAGAACATGTTTGAAGCCAATGACGATTTTATTGTAGAAGCTTACTAATTAGTATTTCAAGATATTTTTATATAATTTTGGTAAAAATATCCATTAATATGAGATGTCAAGGTTATTTTTATCTTTGCGTAATTTAAACAATTCGCCGCACCCTGTAGATAGGGATGGACGGTTACATGGATGGATGTTTATGTATGCATGCATATATGTACGTATGTTCGTATATAGGTATGTGTGTTAGTATCTTTCTATGTATGTTAATCATTCAAGAACTGATCTTAAACTAAGCCTTGTGTGGCAGTCAACAATCCTTCTAAAGTAATGCAAAGTGACTCTAGTAACACAATTCCAGATCCTCTTCCGAAGCTTCCTTCTACATTGGAAACTTCTCAGCGAGTTAAGCCAAGTCATAGTTTGGCTTATCCAAAGAGACTTTAGTAGGATATTCTTTCTGTCTAACCACGAATCACTCAGAAGTGTATTTGATAGCTCAACTTTACAAAGCTTCGGACATTCAGTATATTCGAAATAATAGGAAAGTGGTCAACTGACATCATAAAAAAGTAAGGCACATGAAGCCTAGGAAAGGAGAGTATGTTAGTCATTGCTGCACTTTGTGGTAACGCTTCCGGATATGTCATTAGTAACACAGTCAACTACACCTACTAGTTATGTCGACGACCTAAATGTAGTACAATCATTATGCAATTTGATACAGAAAAATTCGAATTCTTCCGCTCTCAGTCACCTAAACGTCAAATTCATAGCCTAACTCGCGAAATTGCTGACGAATTGGTAAAGGGGTAAGTGGCATTATATTAACAAAGTACACTGCAGATATGCTTACTAATGTTTAGTAAACGAACCGTCAGGTAAGCAAATTCAAAACATTAGAGTTCACCGGTTAAATATACTAAAACACGGAGTAAAAGCAACCGTTCTGATCATTTTGGCCGCCATGGGTTGAGTAATAAATCATTAAATCATCCATAACTTTTGTATTATCCTCTCAAATTACACCAAAATCTCTGACAATAACGATTAATATTGTATTTATTGTCTGTGAAAATTATAGAAACTAAAAAAAAAACTTTGATAAAAACTAATACTTACTTTTCTGACGAAAATAATGCCGTTCTGAATATTTTGGCTGCAACTGTATGTATGTATCTAAACGAGTATATCCGGACTGGAATTGTCAAATTTAGATGGCGTATGACTGGCTGTATGGGTAGACTTCTACACATAGAGACATAGTTTTGTATATATGGATAAGAGTGACTGTGTATAAGTACATATATTCATACACATACATATGTATTTCATAGACGAGACACAGGGAGAAAGTGTGTATATAAGCTTAAGGTGAATATTGAATAAGGAGAAGCAGAAGGATTGAATGTAATTAATCTGGATAGATGCGTCTGAAAATATCTAGAGATTGTAGATTATTTTACGAATGTAGAAAAGTAAATGAGGAAAATGGTGATTTTTATCATCATTTAATGTCTAAATCAAATTAATGATATCTAAAAACCTTATGTATACAGACGTAAATATCCTCCATTATTTCATCAGTCGAATTCTCTCTGACATTCTTACTTCAAATGTTGCAAATATTATTGATACTGAGAGGTACTATACTTCTGACAATATATTTTCATTTTCTGTTTTACTTTATGTTACGTTCTTGGATTTTCTGTATATACATCCGATTAAAATCTATTGTTTAAATATATTTCATTAATAGTATTAACTTAAAATAGGTTTAACTCTAGCTTACAAAATTGTCGTGCTTATATTCCTATCTTTTTTATGCCTGAGAACAAAACGCCATATTAATTAATCTCAGACATATACAGGTATTGTTTCAAAATTTGCTTGTTTACTCGAACTAATAAAGAACAAAATATAGTGATCAAACTCCTTAGTAACTGATATAAAGAGGTAAACGGGTTTCGCAAGGAAGAACATTTAATTCAGCTATATAAAAAAAACATGGTATACATAGTCTCTAACAGTCATTTTTAAAAGGCTGCTATCATCATTTCAAGTGAGGATTCCATATGAGAGGGAAAGCCGACAAATATATGAAGGGAGTTTTCTCTGTGTTTACTTGTTCTGCTTTCCATATTGTACTTATATATGTATTTATATATATCATATTTAATATAATAAATATATATAGCACCAGGTGGGTCTATTAAGTTAGACATAACCTGGGCCAATAATGGCTGAAACCTATCAAAGTATCAAAGTATCAAAGTATCAAAGTATATATATATATATATATATATATATATATATATATTTGTGTGTGTGTGTATGTGTGTGTGTGTGTGTGTGTGGAGGCGCAATGGCCTAGTGGTTAGGGCAGCGGACTAGCGGTCGCAGGCTCGCGGTTTCGATTCCCAGACCGGGCGTTGTGAGTGTTTATTGAGCGAAAACACCTAAAAGTCCCACGAGGCTCCGGCAGGGGGTGGTGATCCCTGATGTACTCTTTCACCACTCTTTCTCTCACACTTTCTTCTGTTGGTCTGCTCGCTTTGCCAGCGGAGTGGCGTCATTCGAAGACTAAAACAATTCGAACGCATTGTGACCAGCGATGTGTAACAACATCTGATGGTCTAGTCGGTCATGTAATGATAATGGTGGATATATATATATATATATAATATATATTATATATTAAATATTATATATATATGTATATATATATGCACACACACATATATATATATATATATGTGTGTGTGTGTGTGTATAAATATCGATTTATATATGAGTGTATGTATCTACGTGTGTTTATCTATATATATAAAATCAGTACATTGACTGCGGCAAATGACATTATGTATAATAATTTTTTTCTATAATCTAACCTGATAACGTGAAGAAATATAATAGCATAATGCATACAACGCATATTTAAATAAAAAAATAACATAATGGCATATAATACCTGTAGGTAAGAAGTTTATATTTTCTATGCTAATAAAATAGCGTGCTTCAAGATTCATATTCTATATATAGATTATATTATTTTTCGCGGAATATATACGAAAAAAATTAAAACATATTCATAAATTACGTTGACTTCAACACGAAAGACTCGATGTCTATTTAAAGTTGATTATGGCGTATATCACCGAAACTATACAATATTTATTTATCTTTCAATGTAGCCTACCCATCATGTTACAATTATTTTTTCGTTAATTTTGCGTTAAATTATGCATCGTAGACACAAACCATAAGATAGATGCTACTTACGTCAAATGTTAAACAAGACAATGTCATTAGGAGTATTTGCTGACCTTTCATTTACTCGACGGAAATACAATAAAATGATGACTTGGGAGTCGCATATATTTCAAGCATTGAATTTACTAATGCACTCAACTGGAAAGAGGGAAAGGAACCAGTTAATCAATTATAACATAAAAGCTTATCACACATTCAGTCAATATGATTTCTTGTAAGACGTATGCATAATAAGCAGATCTGGTATATATAAGAAGCATTTTCCAATTGTATTTCAGCTGGTTCTCAAAAATATGAATAATTGCGATGTATGCGTATTGAGATTTTCATTAATATTGTTCTGAGTTATTCATGACTTTTCGACAACATATCTCAAACGTAAATTAAATTCATCAAATTTGGTGTGCAAGTAACAATGGTACGGAAAGTAGATGAAGTTGCGAATATAATTTACCATGAAGGTGGCAATAACATATATAACATTGGAAAATATATAAAAACTGAGGCAAAATTGAGTCATAGTGGATTAGGTGAACGAATTTAGCGTTTATGGAAGCCATCACGAAAAATGCGCGTTATGCGCGCCTTCACGATATGCATATTTCCCATGCAGTCATAATCACGCTTTGTACCTCAAAGGATAAATAATCACACCGAATAAGAATCACATCTGAACGAACATTAAAACAGGATACATGGATGCATTCGTTATTTCCTATATATATATATATATATATATATATATATATAATATATATATATATATATATATATATATATATATATATATAAAGAGAGAGAGAGAAAGAGTGTGAGAGAGAGATACATACATATATATATATACATATATATATATATATTAATTTTTATATTTATAAGGATCATGTCGATATTTAAATATCGATATTATTAAGTGGCCAGCATGGGAATAAATACCATACAAAGGTAATATTTTTTCACAACTATGAATAAGGGTATCTTAGAGACAACTCCATGTCGAAATAGCAGTCAAACCCTGACTCTAAATCCACCTAAAACTTTCATATCGCACCACAGGATAAGACAGAGATACAAAATAAACTAGCAAAAAGATTATCTAGTAAGATCTTTTTGCTAGTTTATTTTGTCGCTCTGTGATATATATTTACCATTATTCTTGAGTAACATGTGTTGTATAGTGAAACAATCCATTCAGTTAACTACTTCTCAACTCCTGTTCGTGTGCAATCTCTATATTTATATGCAATTTCTAAGGCAGTTAAGTTTAGAACACTAACTTCATAGTATGCAGTATTGCGTCTAGTAGTTGTGTATGGAAATTTGATATGCTTCCGTTTCCTTGTATCAGAGGTAGCTATACGTATTTTTCCGTTTCTTCTAGATTTCATTAGTGGCCGTTTGTTTTCGTTTACTTTCAAACTGACTCTTTAATGCTGTGGAATCTCTCTATAGAATCATGCCAATCCACGATATTCTATAGTAGTCAAGAACCCATTTTTTCGCATTTTTATAATCTGTTAATTATAGGTTACCAGAGATGCTACATAACCATGGCCTAGCTGGAGTTAAGTAATCACTATTCTCCTTAGTTAATGATATACGTGGCTGATAATGTAAGTACTTTGAATAAGGAAATTTTAACATGTATAATGCCTTTCCATTTTGCTCATATGTGGCTTAAATTGAAAGAACCCACTTTGATAAGTGTAAACTGAAGCAATGTGTACGTAACTAGACAGCATGTGCTGTCTTAAATTTCAAGAAATGGATACATCTTTCGGTTCAGCAGTCCACGCTTTCTTCAAAATTGTTGCTTGGAATATCTATTTATTGAGGAAGTTTCGGATGAAACCATTTTATATAAATCGTCACGTGTTATACACATATTCTCCGTTTTGTTAATGAGAATGGGTATCTGATAGGTTATAAGCGGCATAAGTTTTCATTGTATTTACGAAAATATAATATATGAAATATCGTAACTTTATGATAAATATAAATATTTCCGCGTGAATATTCTCACTGCAAATATAATTAAATGAAATGAACGTGTCTGTGTTGTCAGTAGAATCTAACCTAAATATTAATGTTCAAGTGTATTTGGAGAATGTTGAATACAGTCTTCTCAAAAATATATGTTACGTTACAATATGCATTTCGTTAAGTGGCTTTCCATTAAAAAATAAATAAATGCGTAGTGATATGGTTATGTATATTTACCAATCCATGAAAAGCTATTTTGCATAGAGTTGTAAAAACTAATTTCAGCTTTAAACCCCGAAGTACATTTGAGACTTAAAAGCTGGTATGAATATATCAGCCACATCTGCTTCCCACAGAATGAGCTGGTGTTAAGGTGTTATAACATAGATTTTATCCTTTTAAAAAACGTTCCCCATGACCAAAACACATGAGAAAATATTTTAAAATCTATTTCTATCATTCTTTTTACCTAGATATTTTGACATACAAAGTCAATATATTTTTTGATGTGTATGAATTTCATATCAGTATGTCATGCATTGAAAACATCGCTTCCAAAATTATAATGTAGTACAGAGAAAATAAAAATCATCCAGCTCAATGTTTATGCAGGTTATCCGGCTAAACTTCATTTAAACTAGTCACCATTCAACTGAGATTATACTGTTTGAAATTTATAAATAATTAAGCTTTACGGAACTCCAGCCGGTTTTATGGAAGTAAATCGCACAATGATTAAAGTTAATGAGTTCAAGGGAACTTCATACAATATTTTTCATCTCTAAGGTGGGGAAATATCAAACAAACTACATTCTAGTTGCGTAGAAGTTTGGGTACATGGTATTTCCCCATTTGAACTTTCATAAAACTTCGATTTTCACCAAGCCCTTTTTTTACCTGCGGTGATGAACATTTGTACGTAACGTAAATCTATTTCCACTCTGCCAATTCATAAGAG
The DNA here is from genome assembly GCF_006345805.1 of Octopus sinensis. Classification (NCBI taxonomy): domain Eukaryota; kingdom Metazoa; phylum Mollusca; class Cephalopoda; order Octopoda; family Octopodidae; genus Octopus; species Octopus sinensis. The sequence continues at coordinate 3,310,615 of NC_043015.1, forward strand.
AAATGATACAGCTTTCGAAATACTATCCTTAAGAAGAATATGCCTCTTAGTTAATGTTTATCTACTACGTTTAGAACAACAAGAAACACATTTGAAACACGTATTAATTTATATACAACATATGTACGTTAATCGTTTTATGGCATATATGCCACAATCAATTCAACAAATTAACAGTATTCAATTTCTCTGTGGACATTGACATAATAATATATATTACTAAAAATGGTATGCGTTGAAGTTTCCCTCAAGAAGATAGAAGAGCGGTGTCCCTTTCTATTTCTACAGGCAAGAAAGGGCTGTATAACATTATTCTATTTCCCTAGATTTACTGATTCCTCCGAGACGCTTCATAAACTCTTATCCAGGATGTCCGAAAACTAAATGATATGAATGTGTTTTAGATACTGGATTACCAAACGAGTTAGTGTATCACAAAATTCGTTTTACAAAACGCAATTTAACAGTCTCTAGTTATCCATGAGCATAATACGAAGCGCATCTCTAGATTCCTTCTCTCACAGACATATAGAATGCAGTTCTTAATGTTATTGATCTTGTTCAGAATCAATCCTGTCCGCAGGATTGTCTGTACTCATTGATCTTTTACAGTACCCATGTGTAAAACTGTCGAAACAACTCAGAGAATATTTTTTATTCGTCCGTCGATATTCATTTTGTTGTATAGTAAGAGCTGGGGGACAAATGCAAATTTAATGTAGATTTTGAAGTTGCAAACCGAATGAATACAACTTCAATAACATTTTGATTTTATATATTTGCTAAATATGCCACAACTACCATTTACTAGTCCACGAAAACTGCTATTTCATGAGACCCGTGTCGATGGGATATATACAATATTTAATGAATTATAATTATATAGAAATAATATCTGACATTCTTCTCAGGTCAGCGACAATTAAAGCTCTGACCACCCATCAGTTACAATTCATAAAACACTTGCTATGTTGAAAAAGGTGACGTCCATTTTTGTGCGGTTTTCGATAGATATAGAATTAAGCAATTCGCCATGTGGTATCATTACGGAATCAGGAAACTATGGCAAAATGTTTTGCTATGATTATATATATTTTATATATAAATGAATTTAACCTAGTGAAGAAGTTAAATTCTCAGTAGTCAACAATGTTTTCCTAGAAAGTAATAAGTAAACCATTCAGTACATAGCACGCCACCAGAAGCACTTCAATTTCTAACATCCAAACTGACCAAACGAACGAGGCACGCACACATATACACACGCACGCACATACACATAAAAACATGCACAAGCACATTGATGGGTACACATACATACATATCAACACACTCCTATGTATGTGTGTGTGTGTGTATTCTCAACACTTGTCTACTAATGAATCGACATGGGAAATACGTCATGCGTTCTGTGAGACCTTGTATTATTTACCTACTAACTCAGTTCAGGGCGATTGTAATTAAATGATTCCAATGAGGAACCTATTATCACTGGCAATAGTTTACCAGGATATATTAAATATACACCTCGTCTCAATAGAAATATAAATTTTCTGACACATCGCTTGCAAATCAATCAGTGCAGAATGATGCTGCAAAGAAAATTCTCAAAATCTCATAAGTGTCTGCACGCATAGATTAAGATCAAGAAGTATAGTTATACATTTTGGAAGAAATAAAACATTTACTTTGAAAAAGATTATGCGTAGAAGGGTCTATCGAGACCAAAAATAAAAATATACTTCAGGGACGTCAGGCGCTGATTGAAAATATCTCCATTAACAAAGATATGTCTCTATTTGAGAGCAAGGAAGGAAACGATGGAAAGAAAAGAGGACACAGGAAACAATCATTGAACAACTCCGTTGAAATTAAAGTGTATTTGTTAAGTAACTGCTTGACCATCTTCAAGAAAAAACCCGTTTCTTCCGTCAACAAAACATTTTTACATAAGCATACCCGTCCTCAGCGTGTGTCAATCACTAGCTACTGATGAAGTGAGGAAAACACATACGCTTTTGCGTATGTAAAACCTCTGCAATGCACCTGCTGGTGCAGTACTTACAAAGAAGCTTTCACCAGGAATATGATTATACACGCTGGATGATAATACATTTTGTCAAATTGGTAGTGGGATCGGTAACCCCGACACGATTTGCCATATATGTAGTCACAATCAAAATAAACAACGTACCAACACGTTAACAAAGAAACAATAACAAATCGCGCAAAGATATACGAAGTGGTATGCGTCAGAAGAGGACATTAAAATTGCCACAATTTTGGGACAAATATCTATGAGACACAACAATATCAAACTAATTATTAATAAAAAAATGAGATTATGTGTGACATTAGGGAAAGCTATATCTTGTGTCATTGCCTTGATAGTGGAAGGATATCGTATAGTATAGAACACGCACGTACACACACACCCATATAATTGATAACGAATATGTCTAGCTGTACATGTAGCAAAATATGTGTATATGTATATAAATACATATATAAGAGATATAAACAGTAGCGGTATGGAATCATAACATTTATTTGTCGACTAAATGTAGCTTCCTATACAGAACAGTGCTACTGTTATTTACAGCCCCAGTAAGATATCTCCCCCAACTGTGTCCGATTGAAATTTGCGATGGGAGATCATCGCTCTCATCTCTAGCCTTACGTGATGCATACGGGCTCGAATTTCTTGGTGGTTACCCGTC
>NC_043015.1:3318334-3330834 GCF_006345805.1 Octopus sinensis
TGCGCAGAGTTTATGATATAAATAACGAAAATAATCCGTTTACTTCTACGTAGAATCTTCGAATTCAAATTATTCGAAATATTATTTGGTTGAATGAGATATTTATTATTACTTTCTCCTGATTCGAACGGATTATTCAAATGGTCGCCAACCAAACATGATATTGGATTCAAAATTTGGCACAAGGCCAGAACGATGGGGAGCTGTGATAAGTTTATTACATCGACCCTAATGCTAAACTCGTACGTACATTATCGACCCCGAAAGAATGTAAATCAAAGTTGTCCATGGAGAAATCTGAACTCAGAACTTAAAAGACGAAACGTCAAGAAGCATTATGCTAAGATTGCTAGCGATATCGCCAGCTCGTATTCTAAAAGTGTAGGTAATTTACATAAACATCGAAAAATACAGTCACAGCACATTGGGAAAGATGTTTCATACAGGGAATTTTTGTAGTGTAAAAGCATTCGTTTCTCAATTTTCCAGATATATCTTCTATGATATATCTTATAACGTAGAGAAAAATCTGATTTTGGAATATTATTTACGATATATTTTGTACTTTCGGATTTATAATTCTCAGAATGTAATCTTGTTTTGACTTTCATAGTGGATAACTTCTATCTTTTCATGTTATAAAACAAGGGAATAGTTTAAAATTCCCATTCGCACATATACCTAGAATTTTAGAACACATTTCTCCATGTTGTCTACTTGTAAGGACAGATCAACGTACAATTGACATCAGTGGTGTGTGAAATACGAACTGTGAACGAAGCGTAATGTACATACAAGCCATGCAGGCATCGAAATGTGTGTTTATCTGGAGCCATATCTGGCTCATAAGGGCCGGTTTCCCCGTTTCCTTGGCATATAGGTTCCCAACCTAAATGGGACGCCGGTCCGCCGCACGTGAGCTGCATGATGCAAGAGGAAAGAGAGAGAGAGAGAGAGAGAGAGAGAGAGAGAGAGAGAATTGTGGCGAAACAGTCAGCAGAAGTTCGCCATTACCTTCTGCCGGAGCCGTGTGGAGCTTAGGTGTTTCGCTCAGAAAAAAAAAACATCGCCCAGTCTAAGATTCGAACCCGCGATCCTTCCCTGCTCTAACCACTAGGCCGTGTGCCTTCACAGGCATTGAATTGCTATACGTATATTCCTGCATTTTTCTTCTCCTCAGTATTTCATCTTATTCGATGTCAGCTTACTCGCAGATTCGTTAGCACGCCTTGCGATATTTCGGAAATTTTACGTTCTGAGAACAAATTCTTGTAAGGTAGAACTTGCCTTTCATCCTTTCTGAGTTGATAAAGTAAGTAACAGTAAAACACTGACATCGATGTAATCGATTAATCCCCTCACACTGGCCTTGTGCCGAAATTTTAAATCAATATTTGATATTATTCCAAAATAATACTTTCTGCTTTCCTTCCTGGTTTCTATCCAGTGAGCATCTGGCTTAATAGCAGTTCAATTAAACTCATTAACAGCATATTTAAGCTTATCAGTTGATTAAGGTATATTAATGTATTTTGCGTTTGGTAATCATAGCTAAATATTATATTCGGGCCATTACTACAATATTCGGTAGCTTAAATTTGTCACCGATTTTATTTTATTTATTTTATCAATTTATTTGATTTATTTTTTAAAATTCCCCTGTGATCAACTTAAAGTTAATATATCTTTAATCCTTTGAATTAGAACTTCTGTTAGTTTAACCCTTTAGTGTTTAAACCGGTCATATCTGGCCCAAATATTCTATATGTTTTATAATCAAACTGGGAATATCTAGCCCCTCAAACCTAAACTACATTGACCTTCTAAAAATAAACAATCACATTATTGAAACTTCAAAGATATAAGATAATGCATGGTTAATTCAAGACAATTTGAGTGAATAAGTATTACATTTAACAGAGTAATCTGAACACTAAATGGTTAAGTATGTTTTATACTCCTTACTTTCATAAAGATGCAAATTAAAACAGCACTACATGATGTGTGTAGTTACACTTCATTAACATTTGTTCAATGCATGGGAAATATCATCCAAAGTTTCGTATATATGCGTGAGTTGTTCTTTTAAAATATTTTGAGAGATTGCTTTTATTGATATTCCACCTAAAGAAGCACAACATACTGTGATATATCAGGGATTTAGAAACGGTGGGAGTACTTATTGAGCTAGGAGCGAATCAGAACCGTTAAATTCACGTTTGAATCTAACTCATTATTTGCTTAGAAGAATGAGGTGTGGTTATAATTTAATGAAAAAAAAGTGTTCTCGGTTTACACACGCACACACACACACACACGCACACACACGCACACACACACACACACACGCACACACACGCACACACACACACACATACACACACACTCACAAAGAAAGAAGCTAGCTTTCTGGCCCTGGGCTCCAAAACAGTTACGGCTGCGTAAGCCGAAGAAATCTACAAGCAATGCTTCTTGAATTAATTATGCCAAAACAAAATATGGTGAACATAATGATGTCATTCATAAACATCTCATAACAGACCAGGGCGAGCTGTGTTCCTTTTCCCTTACATAAAAGAGCTGACGTATTTAAGTTTTTCTTTTTTTATTTCCTTTTTTCTCTTCGTCTACAAAAGTAAATTCCAGTGTCATACATAGCGAATGAAATACAGTTAATATTTCCCAGAGATAAATCCTATGCAGTGGACGAACAGCATATGCGTGGAATGCATTTCATTTACCCGATTCCTGAACTGCCTTGAATAATGGATGTAGAGAGAGTATGTATTGAATCCGATATGGGATATTGACATTTCGAAGCGAAATCTCTTCATATACACAAACATTGACACTGGTGCATTCACATAGACAAATATATATGCACGCGATTACAATACATGCACATCTGTTTCTGAAATGTATTGTTCCATTGTTAATTTGAAATGTCAATACACAATGCGAATTTGTCTATGTCAGTAACATACAGAGAAAATATGTCAGCAATATTTATTACAGTTCAAACGGTCATGCCTGTCGTGCTTCTATTTCCTTTAAGTATAGAGAAGTAATGTTCGTATAGTGTTTCGATGTATGTATGACTTGTTATATGTACACTACGCTTCGTTGACAGTCCGTATCTTACACACCAGTAGTCTCAAATGTACATTGATCCATTCTTACAAGTAGACTACATGGAAAAATTTGTTCTATAACACAAATCGTGCTGTTAAAACAGCTCCCATGTGCATGTTCATCACAAACATAAGTGTGCACAATATGGATTGACACTTGAGTGCTTCGATTTCTTATACTGAATTAATTCTAGTTTAGCAAACCTTATCACACAAAAATAACAGTTGTTTTTTCTGTTGTGGCTAAGGAAGTTAGAAACACTCATGTCGAATTCGAGCTGACAAAAACGCAGAGACGTTTTCCCTCACTGAATAGACTAAGGTTATTCTTTGTTGGTTATTAGAATTTGATATGCCGCATAGAATGCCACTTATATTCCAAGAGGCGGAAGCATTTTGATACATATATGCTCTACATATTTTTATACATCAGGGCATCTGGGGATTATGGGGAGACAAACACATGACTTATGGGTACCGTTCGATGGCTGATTAGTACAGTATTAATTAGTACTCCACTTATATAATAATTATATACATCAGTTCCAAAGTAATAAGGATCAGTGGACCGATGTTTATCTTCATTTTCCGATATGCGCATGTTTATGTATTTGTGTGTGTAAATATATGCTTGCCTGTGTCTGTGTGTGAATATATACGTGTATCTACTTATATAATAATAATAATAATAATAATAATAATAATAATAATGATAATAACAATAATAATAATAATAATAATAATAATAATATAATAATAATAATAATAATAATAATAATAATATAATAATAATAATAATCAGTATTATTATTATTATTATTATTATTATTATTATTATTATTATTATTATTATTATTATTATCATTATTATTATTATTATTATTATTATTATTATTATTATTATTATTATCATTATTATTATTATTTTTTATTATTATTACCGTTATAATTATTATTATTATTATCATTATTATTATTTGTTATTATTCTTATTTTCTCTTTATTCTTTAGCATAAATTTTGTTGGAGCTTATTAGGTCTTGCATACATAGCGAGCTTTTTACCTGCAGCCTATGTTACCATGCTATTCGTTCTCTTCATCTATCTAGTACTTTCGTGATTAATTTGACCTTGCCAAGGAGGCAGCACTTTTTTAACAGTGCATTTTATTCCTATTTCTTTTATATTCCACTTTATTTATATTCCTCTTCATTCGTTCTGATACTGTTCCCAAAAACACAACAAGAATCAGTTGTACTCGCTATGAAATATATGTAACCCTGTTGATCCAGGTTTAGTCGATTTACATTTTGTCAAAAGTTTAGAGTCGCTAGTGTGAATTCACAGATTAAACTTCTCGTTATGAACACCATTCAACATGAACACCAAATTTATATGTCGTTATGTTGACAGCAAACAACACGTAATTTTCTCAGGTGAATTTTAACGTTGTTTATTATTATTGCAATATGCACTTAAACTGTTGCTCTGTCACCACTGTTATTATCTTTTCACCTGTTATTGTTTTAGTTAATGATGCTACCGCCGATTTAAAGTTGTTCTTGTTTTTGATATGGCTACTGTTGTATTTGATAAAGTTTACGTTGGGTTCCCGTTGTTATAATTCATGTTTTTGTGTTCGTATTGTTTTTATCCTAGTTGTTGTAATCACTCTGTTTTGTCCATCATAGCGAGGCTTTTTTATTCTACGTCCCTTTTAGCTAACGTGTGGAATTACAGCTCTTTTGCTACGCCTGTCACCGTAAGCGTTATACGATACTTATGCATATATAAAGCTTGTTAAATGAAGCAATACAAACAAACTTTCCGTCAATCAGACGTGGTGGGTATGGCTAGCAGTTTAGGAGGTGGTATGCATCTAATAAAGCAACAATTACTTATTGAACAGTCAGCATCGTAAATAGTAGCAGAGATTTTGAAAATCTTCAGATATATTCTATTCGAACTATTAGAGGTTCTGGAAGTAATAATTGTATTTTCAAAAGTTGCTCAACGCCATGCAAAAATCAAACGCATAAAAAACACGCTTTCGACGGTTTTATAGATATTTCGAATTATGGTGTTATGATGCAGGTTATATCTAGTATTTTATATATATATATATATATATATATATATATATATATATATATATATATATATATATATATATACAACTTTCCAATTTCAGTTTCCTTGTGCGAAGTACAATAACAACCTCTTGGCTGGACTGAGGATACAGTTAATGACACTTGGTCAAGGTTCCTACCTGAAAATTGTCGTTGAGAAGTAAGCTGCAATAAAAATAAAATATGCAATAGTGAATATCCGGTGTAGAGGGCTCAGAACGCGTCAAGAGTAAATCCTATCTATGTGGAACTTACAATCAAATTAGCGAGGCGATTTCCTAAAACTAACGGAAATCGACGCCCTTACTCTGTGGTGGATTAGACAAGGTAACCAAAGAGCACTAAAATAAGAAAATCTTTTAGTTCACTTGCTGGAGAATACAATTATATATTCGTTTTATTTCATTTCTTCTCTAATATTACCGCATTAAAAGTAATCTTGTGCGCCAACCTCACATTTGTAATTACAGATATCCACAATTAGGTTGATGATAATAATGACATACACGTCCAGGAAAAGATTTCCTAGAGTTAAAGTCGTATGTGATGACAATTTAAGGTGACAATTGCTATATAAAGAAAATAATGGTATTGGAAAAAGACATAAAATAGAATGTCGATATTGATAATGTTGCTATTATATACTTCGATAATGGGATTTAACGTTGTATATGCGCCCCACTTCATGTTCCTCCACCACTATCTTTCTCTCTCTTTCTCTCCCTCTCAGTCCGTGTCACTTTGTCTCCCTGCATATATACACATATGTATATATGTATCCCTACATATATACATATATATATATATATTATATATATATATATATAATATATATATATATATATATATATATATATATATATATATATGTATATATATATATATATTTATATACATAATAAATATATACATATATATCTATATATATGTATATATTTAAATATATTTATATATATATTATATATAAATGTTCGTGTACTTGTATATGTGTGTTTAGATATATGTATATGCATACACAAATATATGTATGCATATATACATATTTATACATACACATATACATACATGAATACAAATATATGTATTAGTATGTGCGTATATATATATATATATATATATATATATTTATATACATAAATAAATATATACATATATATATATATAATATATATATATATAATATATATATTATATATATATATATATATATTATATATATGTATGTATGTATGTATGTATGTATCTCTATAACCCTTGTAGTAATGGTGACATATTTACATACATTCGTATGTGTCAACGTCATCTATGCGCATTTAATGCTAAATAGGATTTGTTCTGAGTACCAATTTTTTTTTTGTTGCTATTACACTTGCCATTTCTTCTATAAATACTTCCTTTTATTCTCGTATAACACTGCATCAATCCAATGTTTCTGGATATTACTTAAAGAAGAGAGACTGATATGTGTGCATTACCGATAATGGTAATTTGTCTCCACTTAAAGGAAAGAGCAAATTCAATCAATATCTTTGCTACTACAACTTATCATATCTAAGGAGTGAACTCCCTGATTCTTTGTGAGTGTTTCTAATCCATGGATTGCAGCGAAATGTAACGCTAAATTGGTGAATGGTGTATTTTATAATACTTAAATTTATCGTTAAAATTGTAGAATTCTACCAAGTAATTCTATTTAATTGATTTGTATTTAAGACATTTGTATCATAGCATAAACTATTCAAATCCGCAGATGGCATATCATGTGAACAATAATCAAAACCACATATGCTGATAATACAACGTTTATGAATATCATTTGACTTATGCCTTAACCTAGTACAAATATTCGGAATCTAGAAAATGTTCAATAGCTAGTGTTAAAACTACGACAAATATGGAACCATTAATATGCGTCAAAATAAATTTCTAAATAAGAACTATTCTCGATACTGCGTAAAATTTTACACTCCTGTCGTAAAGTTTGAAAGCCCATGATGCACACTATGTATGATGCGGTAATACATACCCACACGTAGGTTTATTGCTGACATACGAAAGTCATTGAGTCACATGCTCACACAAGGCAAACAAATACGCGATCCACAGGCAGGTATACCCTTATTGCTTGTTCAGTGTGACACAACATGTATAAAGATTGACCCTATCACATACACGTACTACTCATGTTTTCCAAATCAGTGGACGGAAGAAACAGAAGACAAACTGTCTTGCTGAAAGACACAATGTGCGCCGTGAAACGAAGTACTCACCTTACGATCATAAGGCGGATATTTATTCTAAGGACATGTCCATGATTGTGAATACTGAGAAATAAAGCACGTTGGAGATCATATCAATGCTACGAAGCGAAAAACGATATTCGTTGTTTTTTCACGGAGTGACTTATGTTTAACCGGATAACTACGCACAAAGTTTTTAACAAATTGCAAATTTCCATGAAACATAACGTGGCTTTTTAAACTCAAACTGAATTAGGAAGCAGAAATATGCATAATTCTAAATTTAAGAAAAGAGATACTTGCTGCAATTTTCCATCAAACTATCAAAAATAATGTTAAAGATAAATTAATTGATAGTCGTAAACATTTTAAACTGGCATAAAATTTGCTTGTTATTAAATAGTGCCGGCGCAGGAATAAATTTCGTATTTTTATTGACTTAGATGATTACTATTTATGCCTTTGGAATGGTTACTAGTGTTAAATACAAGTCCGTTTGAGCTATTTTGGTTTTTACATACACATATTGTCTAAAATACTATACACATTCAATGGTAACAGTCATGTGCCTTAAATTCCGAGAATTAGATTTCTACACACAGAATATGTTGATGTGGACTCCACGGATTAAAGCTCTCTCACCATGCATAAATCTTTCCTACTTGATCTAACCTTAACAATCTTTAAAATGTCTTTGAGAATAACGTAATCTTTCAGTTTCGATGCATATTAATTCTGTGACATTTTGGACAAACCTTGTTTGAAAACCATATCAGAATTGTTACAGTCATTTGATTTGATCGGATGACACTGCCAAAAGACACCTCTGTGTGTACTTTATTATTTATGAGACCAAATCGTAATCCCTCACGTTGTAAGATAAATGCCTCTGCAATATATGCATATCGTATTTGTAGATCGCTGATATCAATTTCGTCATAAGAAGAATGGAGCAAAGTTTACAACTTCATAATGCATTGTGTTGCCTGATTCGACGTTTATTCGGGATTAGAATATTTCAGACGAAAATCATAGCAAATACTCGCTGATAAAATTACAAAAGTACACTTCTTCGTAAAGTGCTAATATCCCATAATTTGTCAGACAATAAGCACATTCTATTTTACGTTACATCTCTTGGAATATATTCAAAGTATTAGATTACATTATTTCTTATCTTAGGAATGATAACTTTTATGTTATAGTAAAGTTTTCATTGGAGATAATTATTGCATTACGAAAGGCACCGACATAAATCTGCTGTTATGCCAACATGGCTTATTTAAATGTTTATAAATATACGTGTTCAATTTTCATTAGTTAGTACCTCTTTCGGTAACGTATTTAGATTCATATATATATATATATATATATATATATATATATATATATATAATAACATATATATATATATATATATATATATATATGTATATATATATATATACATGCATACATATATATGTTATTATATATATATATATATATATATATATATATATATATATATATATATATATAATATATATATGTATATATATATATATATATATATATACATGCATACATATATATATATATATATATATATATATATATATATATATATATATATATATACATATACATACATACATATGAATATATGTATGTATGTATGTATATGTACTCGTAAGAAACCAGTTGTATACAATGTGCATTACATACAATTCCCTCCTGGGAGCAACCTTCCCTTACAGCTGTTCCTACTAGTCATTAGATTTACATTCACGAATATTTTACTGAAACAAGCTATTGCTTTGTGAAATGTGGTAAATTACACGGCCTAAGAAAATTAATGCCACCTCCGTTAGGGCATTAGTTGTCTGAGTTCATCCAATTTACCTCAAATGATCAATATACTAGTTGAGTTAACTTACATAGCAATGTCCATATTACACGAATTATATGCAATGCCCACCATTTTAAACTTGTTACTTATACACCACACCGTAAGCATAGTACGTCTGAAGCCCATCAACGATGTTTCAATATAGAACCGTGATGAACCATAGTGTGGAACATTACTAAAAGATTACTGGCAGTTCTTCACTAATCTAAATAGTATTGTTAGCCTGGCGTGCCAAGAGAATGCTTAGAAAGTATTTCATAATTCCATAGTATTTGTACATATATATTTGTGCACACACACACACACACACATATATTCATGGATATATATATGTATATATATATATATAATATATATATATGTGTGTGTGTGTATGTCTGTATGTGTGTAAATATTCATCTATGTATATATTGTGCATGTTTACTTACCTGAGTAACTTTGTATGAACCTACTATAGTATCTAAAAACGCTGTGTCAATTAGATCGGACTTTTTGAAATATGTAAAAGAACATTCGAACGTCTATTCTGTGTGAGGTCAAGAACTATTCTCACTTACATATATATCTGTATTTGCGGTAAATTTCAGACCTCTTTTGTCCTCAACTGTTTCACCTGATTTACCTATCTCTCTCTTTCTCTATCTCACTCTTTCTCGCTCACCTTCCATCTCATGTACTCTCATTCTCTACTCCATATGCACTTCTATATCCTTCAGTAAATTTATATATTTACCTCACTCACTTTATGCTGTTGACATATATCTTTATACTTCGCTTGTATCTCCAACTTATTTCCTGTTTTATTCTTTGTCCCTCCTTTTTTCTTTATTTCTCTTTTCTCTTTTCGGTTTTGTTTCACTTTATATTTTCCTCATTATTCTCTATAAAGCCATATTGTCTGCCTTTTATGTCACCAACTTTACTTGTTTCTTAATACTTCCTTATCGATCTCTACTAATTGCATTTTTCTTAATTTCCTCTCAAGATATTTAGAAACTGTCTTGAGATGTATGCAAATCTAGATATTATTTATGTTTAACACAATCAAAGAAAGTCTGCCCAGGTGATCCGTAGTGCATCAGCAACCAATTTCAGTTTCAGCATTCTTGGAAGTGTCCCTTCCAGTCAAAAACGTGGAACATATGTCGGTACAAAATTTATACATTTGTTTTCATCTTTATATCTCGTCTCTCTGATTCCATCGTCCACAAACTTACCCACACACACGGGCGTGCCTGTACACATACAAATGTACGTAGTTGGGGTTAAAATTAGCGATTTTTGTTCCCATTTTTTCCAGCAGATATTGGTACATTGCTGAATATTCAACGGCGTTGGAATTCATAATGTCGAATGCTGTAGTTTGGAAAATATAGCTTACATCCAGGTCTGGAAGTCTTCTTAATACCAGAAAAGCGTCAGGTTTACCATGATAATACGTGCCGTTTATGGAAATGCCAAAATCGTGAATATGGCTCAGTCTCCTGAAAACACTGTAAACTATGTAAGATCAGACAGCATGTAGAAAGATACAAAAAATGGTTTCAACTGTTGTTATGACTGCGCATGCAAGCAGTGTTTTATGGACGCATCTTTGAACAAGGCTGTATACGTAATTCAGACGTCCGTCTATTTGAAGCTGGTGAAAACTGTGGTCAATCCCTGCCTCAATATGTCTGGTACTGTAAAGTTTATAAGTGAGGCGAGGCGATTTCGTCCCTTTCCATGTATTCTGTTACATATAACACTCGTGGTTATCGATGGATTTCTCCGAGTTCACGGGTCTAAATTTATTGGCATCTTATTTCTCCGATCGGTATCCCATAGATTATATGGAAGGTTCGGATGAAAAAATGACACCGATTATTCTGCCTTAAAAGCAACATCGAATTGGTATCCAAGACAAAAGGCGGCGAGCTGGCAGAAACGTTAGCACGCCGGGCGAAATGCTTAGCGGTATTTTGTCTGCGTTACCTTGTGAGTTCAAATTCCGCCGAGGTCGACTTTGCCTTTCATCCTTTCGGGGTCGATAAATTAAGTACCAGTTACGCACTGGGGTCGATGGAATCGACTTAATACCTAAGTCTGTTCTTGTTTGTCCCCTCTGTGTTTGGCCCCTTGTGGGTAATAGAGAAATAGGTATCCAAGACAAAAGAATTGTTTAAATATCTTTCCATGAAATGAGTGAGAAAACGATGCATGATATATCATAGCTGTCTTTAGAACCTCGTGAAAGTTGAGGGCCAATAATTTCAGTAAAGTTTTATCCCCTAATCGTAATATTGTTTCTGCTTTTTCTATTTTGAATAACTTTTAATTATGGGTAGGATTTTGCGTTCTTCTTTTCCTTTAATACAATGTATCAACTGTAGCGAGAACACCCACCAAATTATGCTTGGTTTTCCTAATGAAGGTTTCCTACTTTGAAGCTAAAATGTCGATTAATTTCTAAGATATCGTAACTTATAGAGTAACAGTACACGTATTTTCATATTTACATAAAGCCGCATGAATTATTAAAATTAAGTGTATTATGAAGGGCATTAAGAATTATATTTGAAGTATCATTAATTATGAAGAAAGTATAATTGCATTTCCATGTGTCTACAAACAGCATGGATTAGAAAGGTATCTATTAGGATATTAGCAATTATAATGGCATTAGCGAGAGATTGTCTAGTGCAGTTCTTACGCAATACAATTTATGGATAGAATATGTCAGTTAGTCGAAGCGTCTGAATATATGAGATAGCTGTTTAGTACTGGAAAAACCTTTGGAAATTCTGAGAGAATACATTTGATAAAAGTGTTCGTGTGTGGCAAATTGAGTTTTCTTTGAGTTGCCAAGCACTTCTAACTTAAACATTTTCTGTTATTCTCCTGTAACTTTATTGCTATACCCCCCAACAGTATGACTCTGCTAAACACTGAATTACTGTTCAGGTCTAATATTTGGAAAAACCTATTCTAAATACATGCAGGTATAATACTCTGAAGAGTTATAAGCGGTCTCTATTTTTTTTAAATGGAATGGACGTTCTTGTTTGAAGTACATTGGGATGTAAGCATTGGCGTTTTAGACGTTTTCTATGGTATGAGGATTAAAGCAA
>NC_043015.1:3335834-3345834 GCF_006345805.1 Octopus sinensis
TATATAATATATATATACTTACATTTATATTATTGTTAGTGAAAAAGCATCTCAAATACAAAGCCTTGAAACGTAAAAACAAAACTGAGAAAAAGCGACTATTATATTTGAATCGCATTTTGTGTGTTTGAGCTATTTGTACACACAAGATACGTATCCACAAAAGGAAACGCCTCAGAGAGTTGTTTGTATAGCTCATATTTTCTTCCATTTTCCCATTTGTTTCCTTTGTTTACAGTTATGGTCTTGTCTTTTACTCTGATGAAACTCTGCTGCCTTTTCGAATTCCCTATGAAGATGAAAAAAATTATTATCGCATCTATTTATTGACACCATTTTGGCAACCGATCAGAAACGGCCGTAAGTAATGTTACGTCTCCTCATTTTTTATGCCTTGTATGAATAAATAAACTATAACTGTGGTCCAATCGATGTGGTTGTTAATCCGTGATTTTCTCCATTTTCTAATTATATATATATATATATATATGTATATATATATATATATATATATATATATATATATATATATGTATATATGTGTGTGTGCGCGCATGTGTGTATATGTGTGACTAATAGCACAAACACCAGGCGTTTCCCAATTTAAAGAAATTTAAAAACGCTGACTACATTACGCAGGTCTCAACTGCTAGTAGCTGAGATAACAACTTTCTACATAACTCTGCAACCCATGCCATCATGGAATATAGACATGAAATGTATAGAGAATGTTTTCAACTCATATATTTATATGAAGTAAATACACGCGAATTGTGTAATTAAATGTTCAGCAAGAAGAACGGTTCCATATATACTGTAGAATAAGGAGAGGGAATAAGAAACAACCTTCCTCCTGTGAATGAAGTTTACATATTCCTGTTGTGATAGGAGATAGGTACTTCAAAAGTTTACATATACGGAGCTCGAGGCAGTGTTGTCACATATATGGTAACGTACTCAGCTGTTTATAGATGTAAAACTGATTCTGTTATTATATTTCGCAGGAGATTTTCAATTAACAGGCTGATAGCCGCTCTAGATCATGTAAGACGGTACACAATGAGCTGTTATCATAAGCACAAATCATCACAAAATTTCTTCCTTCAAATAACAAAGAAAGCAGGTGATAGTCTTTAGTTTCGTTTCTAAGTGCTGCTTCATTATGGCTGACAAGACAACCCAAGTGAGAATATTTTTTTTCTGTTTTTAGTCACAAGTTTCCGACTACTTCTCGCCCATGAAACACAAGGCAACCACATGTGTCTCAGAATGTTGTATTCAAATACGATGTGTTGAACTGTCTGTTATCGCTAAAGTAGAAGGTTATTCCACTTAAATATATACACCGCCCAGTGTATTATGCGTCTACATATGCGTAGACGTGTGAAAAATCCATATTCAAATATTCCCTACGCAAATCGCGTTATAGGCGGTGGGAATAGGTGTTAATTTCAACAAGCTTTCATAAGCACCGATCACCGAATTGATTTTTAGCTGGATTATAAATAAATCCTCTGAATTTAGCTCCTTTCTATTTTATGGCTGACGAGAAGTAACGTATTGAAACACCAGTGTCTTAACTGGTCTGAACAATCCGTCTGACAGGATAGAACGTATCCAAACATAGGGGGCCCATGTAATCATTGATACGAGGATTTGTTAAACGCAGCGTTGGCTTAAAAGGGGTTATTCATCTGAGAGAAAATTCTACAACACACAACTGTAAGGACGGATTTTCACTGTTGCTAAATAAGCACCAATCCAGCATTTTGTTTCGACGTATATGCATTATTTGACTCATAAACAATTCAATTCGCTTATATAAGTCTCATTAGAGCTACTGTTTAACGATAAGCGAAATCCCGCGTGAAAGGGAAGGTGGATCGGGAAAAGAGTCGTTGAAATACCTATGTATTATCAGTGTCAGTATTAACTTTTCAACTAAATAACATTTACATTCAAAGAACAACAAAATTATAAAGGATAAAATACTATCTACAACTACCAAAATATATTTCAATATGTCTGAAATATTATTAATCCAAACGTGTTTAGGTCGAAAACAATCGTTCGCTACGTAATAACAAAATATGAAAGCATATAAATTTAGTATCGGGGTCTTATTTAATCTAGAGACTGCAATGAAAAGTCTAAAAAAAATGATAATATACTTTTATATTGGTATTACATAGCAACTCTTTATGTAAAGATATTGATATAAAAATATTGTTTAAAGTAAGGAAAAATGCTCTTTATTTATTTAATTTATTGGGGGAATAATTCCGTAATAAATACGAAGATAAACCTAAGATGTACTTTACTTAATTTATCGAATGGAGAATCCCGTAATTCTGAATATTAACTTAGATCTACAATAAGTACAACATATATTGCCCAATATATATATATATATATAATATATATATATATATATATTATATATATATATATATATATATATATATATAATATATATATATATATAGAGAGAGAGAAGAGAGAGAGAGAGAGTGAGGCTATAATAATGATGAGACGTATATAAGCAAATTGAATAGTTCATAACACACATAATGTATATAAGTCGAAACATGTTGTTGGCGATTTTCGTTTTTTAATATTTTATGTTATGGTATCGTATATTATATTATAAACATATGTTATGTTATATTATGATATAACTACAATGTTAGATAGTCAACTCTATTTCTCTAGTTAATTTATTCTTTGTATATATATATATATTGTAGATATAACGATCTAACTTTATCATTTAGCGTTTAAGCATATATTCAAAATGACTTGTAATATACTTATTTTGGACACCGTTTGTTTTATTGAATTTCCTTCTCGGGAAAAGAGTCAAGGTTAGAATTTTGTGATCACTAGCGCAACATAACCAAATTATTCTCCATATACAATATATGAATGATGTCATGACTCCTTCTTATTTGCAAACTATAAATATCTTGCTTCATTCTGCAATATGAGGATTTGGATAAATGCAATAAATTCTTTTTTACACCTGATTTGCACAGCTTCACGCATTATAAAATAAGTTATTCCGAACGTTAACCTAATGTATATTGGCGTATATGAATACATACCTTGTAACAATCGTTGATAAATGATATAATGTCATAGCCTCACGAGAAAATCACAAACAAACCCATTAGAACCGAAGAGCTATATCAATATTTACAAGCTGAATAGAAAGAACATTTTCCCGCTTTAAGTAGTGAATCTGGTGAATACAAAATGAAACATAAAGATGTTGGGTTTGGAAAATATTAGAAGTACACTAAACGAGATAAACATAATTTCCGAGTTACTGGTCAGGTTTATTCAGAGTGCACTGATACATATATGATTCTAAGCACAGAACACAACAATAAAAGGAATAGTCAAAAGGTATTATTTTAAACACCGTATTCAGTCGATTATATGTGTGTATATATGTGTATATGTATTTGTGGGCCGCTGTTTCTCGGTGTATGTATATTGTGTCTACAAAAAAGCGGACGCCTGCAAGTGTTAAGTATAAGAGCCCAACGTAAATAATGTGCACCGAGTATTCTCCTGGCGTAAGTAGAGGAGGGATTTCTATAATTAGAAGTACAGGGTATACTATTTTACTCTTTTACTTATTTCAGTCATTTGACCGCGGCCATGCTGGAGCACCGCCTTTAATCGAGCAACTCGACCCCGGGACTTATTATTTCGTAAGCCCGGTACTTATTTTATCGGCCTGTTTTGCCTAACCACTAAGTAACACACCAGCATCGGTTGTCAAGCAATGCTAGCGGGACAAATACAGACACACAAACACAC
Source organism: Octopus sinensis (assembly GCF_006345805.1). Lineage (NCBI taxonomy): Eukaryota > Metazoa > Mollusca > Cephalopoda > Octopoda > Octopodidae > Octopus > Octopus sinensis. The sequence continues at coordinate 3,339,663 of NC_043015.1, forward strand.
ACACGCATATATATATATATATATATATAATATATATATATATATATATATATATATATATATCATATATATATATATATAATATATATATATACATATATATATACATATATACGACGGGCTTCTTTCAGTTTGCGTCTACCAAATCCACTCACAAGGCTTTGGTCGGCCCGAGGCTATAGTAGAAGACACCTGCCCAAGGTACCACGCAGTGGAACTGAACCCTGAACAATATGGTTGGTAAACAAGCTAATTACCACACAGCCACTGCTGATAAACATAACAAATGTAGGCGATATAACGATGAACACAAACTTCTTGTTGACCCTGCATTCGATTCTCTTAGTGCAGTTGTCTGATCGGGGATGATCGGGGAGGTAATCTGAAACATTTATATAATTAGATACGTACATGCATACATATATACGGAAACAGACACACAGAACGCATGCGCATATATATGTATGAATGTCTTCATGTATATATGTATGTATATATATATATATATATATATATATATATAAGTAATATACATATGTATATGTACATACATATATACGCATATATACATATATATATATATATATATATATATATATATATATATATATATATATATATATATATATACCAGAGTAAACACATAAATGTGAAACCAGGTGGAAAAAAGAGTACTCAAATACCAGTGGTAGAGTAATATGCTTTATTTTAAGCAGCAGAAAATTCAACAAAATCTGTTACTCTGAGTTTCTCGTTGCCGTTCATCAGACAGTTTTTGCTAGAATGGAACCGATATATTAATTCAATCTAGACTCTTACAAACGCTACACCTTTAAAAAGAAATGGACTTGTTTGATTGGCCCTTTAGAAAAAACGGTCAATCTTCGAGCGATAAACAAAAAGGTCAAAAATATATGTATATATATATAAAAACTTATAGAAATTATAAAATCCGAGGAAAAACCTTACATTGAATAAAATACATATTGACGTTAATGAAGAAAGTATAAATTAATGCATAGAAATTAAACCTGTTATAAATATTACACTGCAACACATATGTATATTAAAATGTACATATATATATCAACATACACAGAAGGATGCGTGGAAACGCCATACATATACATAATCTAAATATATACATAAATGCATGCGTACATATATTCACGCAAACCATCTCGCACGCAAGTTAAAAACATCTATGTAGCGATTCTCATATACTGAGTAAGGGGCGGGGGAATGAAAGAAAGGAAGAAGAGAAAAAGGAACGAAGGAGGGGTGGGGAAAAACGAAATAAGAAAAAATTATGTATACAAGCTGTGTAACGGCATTATTGACATATATGGAGACAAGTTACAGATACACAAGTTCGAATGGATACATATACATACAGTCGTGTATATGTGTGCTTAAGCACAAACATACGTTCAATTACACATACACAGATACGCATGCTTACAAATACATATCCATGGCTATACACATACTTATATAAACATTCTAATTTTTGACAACATTGCTTTTTTTAAAAAAAACATTGCTTCTTTTAAAAAAAATGGGTGCACTAATAAAAATATATACGAAAGACATATAAAACAAAATATAACACCCTATTTCGATCATTTATAAATAATCAAAGTAATCCTATACAATACAATAACATGAAATAAACAAAGCCGAAGGTTTTTCCTAATGTATATGTAGAAACATAAGACTTTGCTATGCGGATTAAAATCCGTATAGTTTGAAACAAAAACAAAATCCATCGTAGCGCTCACAGTTCAAGAGTCAAAATCAAAATTTCAAAAATCAAACATACAAAATATATATTCTATCCATATGGTATATTTAGATTCGACATTTTAAATTTAGCCGCGTGCCTACATAAGTTCATTAGCTCACTTCTTTGATTCAAAGAATTATTGTCTTTGAATAAGATGTACATTTTCTCTAATAGGCAAAGATTGCACTTGAAATTATTTTTGTATGTTCCATGCCTGTATGGTGCCGCCCTGTCCAGAATGCTCCGTGTCACGTTGAAAGGTGGGGTTTCCTTTTCTTTTAGTTCCCAGACATATTTTGCTAGGCTGGTCCTCTTCCTATTCTCTGGGTATTTAAATGCATTTTTATCTTGTTTTAAATGAATTTTCTGAAGCCCCTGTGTATGTCTTGTATTCCGATGAGCCTTCCACTTGCACCTTGGCTCTATAAACTACTCCTTTCACTAGATATTTCCCTTCTAACGGACAGGAGCTTTCGTTTTTGAAATTGCATTTCTTAATGGGCTCGGCACCATGTCTAATCTCAATTAGCTTCCTATTATGTTGGCTAATGTAAGAGGGGAAATTTCTGCAACAAGAATAGCTAACCTTCAGGGTTCTTCTATTAAATATCCTATAGAATTTATGACCCTGCTTAAAATACTTAGAGGCTAATCTCAAAAATTCCTTACCTATATTAGTCTTTACGGCCAAATTGAAAGCCGGCTTGAACCACAAAACTTTCCTGGTCCTAGTTCTTCGTGCAGCATTATTATCAGCATTAAGCTGGTTGTACTGGATCTTCTCAGAGAATCCACTATTCTTTAATGCGCTATCGTAATAAGGTGCAGCATTATGGAATGCTGCCTCGTCCGAAGAAATTGAAGATATTCTTCTACCTACATTGCTGACTAAGTTCCTAAGGATAACTGGTGGATGGTTCGAATCTTTGCTAATATACGATAGCTTTTCATTGGGCTTACGGAAAGGTTTAAATCTATCCGACCTTACATTAACATTTACGTCTAAAAAATCTACACTATTCAGGTTAGCATCTATCGTAACCCGTAAGACCATCCTTTGAAAGAAAGCTATAAGGTCCTTCCTAAGTCTATCTGATTCATGGCCGTTTAGATTATGCGTGGCTATAAGGCCGTCATCCCTATATAAACCTGCATCTATAAATGGGAATTCTATTTTTAGATTATGGAGAATAAAGGCTCCTATGAGCATACATAATTCAGCCCCGTCGTATGCCCCCATCGGTACATCGAAAAGAGAATCCTCCTTATTACGATAGCGCATTAAAGAATAGTGGATTCTCTGAGAAGATCCAGTACAACCAGCTTAATGCTGATAATAATGTTGCACGAAGAACTAGGATCAGGAAAGTTTTGTGGTTCAAGCCGGCTTTCAATTTGGCCGTAAAGACTAATATAGGTAAGGAATTTTTGAGATTAGTCTCTTAGTATTTTAAGCAGGGTCATAAATTCTATAGGATATTTAATAGAAGAACCCTGAAGGTTAGCTATTCTTATTGCAGAAATTTCGCCTCTTACATTAGCCAACATAATAGGAAGCTAATAGAGATTAGATATGGTGCCGAGCCCATTAAGAAATGCAATTTCAAAAACGAAAGCTCCTGTCCGTTAGAAGGGAAATATCTAGTGAAAGGAGTAGTTTATAGAGCCAAGGTGCAAGTGGAAGGCTCATCGGAATACAAGACATACACAGGGGCTACAGAAAATTCATTTAAAACAAGATTTTATTCTCATAAAAATTCATTTAAATACCCAGAGAATAGGAAGAGGACCAGCCTAGCAAAATATGTCTGGGAACTAAAAGAAAAGGAAACCCTACCTTTCAACGTGACATGGAGCATTCTGGACAGGGCGGCACCATACAGGCATGGAGCATACAAAAATAATTTCAAGTGCAAACTTTGCCTATTAGAGAAAATGTACATCTTATTCAAAGACAATAATTCTTTGAATCAAAGAAGTGAGCTAATGAACTTATGTAGGCACGCGGCTAAATTTAAAATGTCGAATATAGATATACCATATGGATAGAATATATATTTGTATTTTTGATTTTTGAAATTTTGATTTTGACTCTTGAACTGTGAGCGCTACGATGGATTTTGTTTTTGTTTCAAACTATACGGATTTTAATCCGCATAGCAAAGTCTTATGTTTCTACATATACATTAGGAAAAACCTTCGGCTTGTTTATTTCATGTTATTGTATTGTATAGGATTACCTTGGTTATTTATAAATGATCGAAATAGGGTGTTATATTTTATTTTATATGTCTTTCGTATATATTTTTATTAGTGCACCCATTTTTTTAAAAAAAGCAATGTTTTTTTAAAAAAAATGCAATGTTGTCAAAAATTAGAATGTTATATAAGTATGTGTATAGCCAGGATATGTATTTGTAAGCATGCGTATCTGTGTATGTGTAAGTGAACGATGTTTGTGCTTAAGCACACATATACACGAATGTATGTATATGTATCCATTCGAACTTGTGTATCTATATACTTGTCTCCATATATGTCAATAATGCCGTTACACCACTTGTTACATATTTTTTTCTTATTTCGTTTTTTTCACTACCTCTCCTTCGTTCCTTTTTCTCTCTCTTCCTTTCTTTCATTCCCCCGCCCCTTACTCAGTATATGAGAATCGCTACATAGATGTTTTTAACTTGCGTGCGAGATGGTTTGCGTGAATATATGTACGCATGCATTTATGTATATATTTAGATTTATATTTATACGTCTGTATATGTATGGCGTTTGCACGCATCCTTCTGTGTATGTTGATATATATATGTACATTTTAATATAAATATGTATTGCAGTGTAATATTTATAACAGGTTTAATTTCTATGCATTAATTTATACTTTCTTCATTAACGTCAATATGTATTTTATTCAATGTAAGGTTTTTTCCTCGGATTTTATAATTTCTATAAGTTTATATATATATATATATATACATATATTTTTGACCTTTATGTTTATCGCTCGAAGATTGACCGTTTTTTTCTAAAGGGCCAATCAAACAAGTACTTTTCTTTTTAAAGGTGTAGCGTTTGTAAGAGTCTAGATTGAATTGATATATCGGTCCCATTCTAGCAAAAACTGTCTGATGAACGGCAACGAGAAACTCAGAGTAACAGATTTTGTTGAATGTTCTGCTGCTGCTTAAAATAAAGTATATATATATATATATATATATATATATATATACATCTAAAAGTGATGTGTTCTCAAAAAAGAATTCAGCAAGAAAACACAGTGTAGAAATAAGCAAGGCTAATGAACATATACGAAATAAAAAACGATTACCTATGCTGAACACATTCTTCGTGGTAATTGGCCAGGTTGACGTCGGTGTCTAACATACTGGTTGTCCACTATTAGTTGTCATTCCTCCAAATTTTGCATGCATAAAATTTTTTATCTTCGGTTTTTTTTTTATATATGCTAGGCCACTAGTTTTGATTGATTAATATCAATTTCTACACATATTTAATTATATATATATATATATATACATATATATAGCAAACCGTGCGCAATGTTTTACCATAAAAATAAGAGCTAGAAATAGGAGCTAAAAACCTTTAATGCTGTAGCTAAATATATATAATTGTTTACATATTGTGTGTGCTGTTCACAAAATACGCGGCAAAATTTTTAACGTTTCCAGTAGTATGGTCTTCTCATATTGGCACACGCCAGCGCATTCGTGGCTCGGTAATCCGATTACATGAACTCAAATATTGAATACCTACTTATTTTATGTACCCGGAAAGGCTGGCAGACAAAGTCCAGCGCGACAGCGTTTGTAGGTATTAAGTGAGAACGAAGACGGTTGAAAGAAGGTTAAACATTTTCGACGCTGTCCAAAAGCTTCAGCCATTCCATCGCTTTTGCTTTGCACTAATATTTACGTATTAGTTATATGTGATTTTGTTCTGAGATCACCATGTATAACATTCTGGTTTCAAGAATATTAAAAAAAAAATCTGTATTCTTCTTTAAGGACTCGGTTATATAACAGATAATGTCTGGCGTTACCACCAAATGTGTCGTCCATACTGATACGAACAACATTCGAGTGAATATCTAATAAAAAGTATTGTCTGTATAGATACTTAAATAGTATTTCCAGCAAAATCACATATATACATATACTTGTCATATTACACATCGCACTATAATTTATTACAAACAAAGGTATCTTAGAAATGAATTGCTGACATTTTTACATTGTGTATTAATGAATAAGGGAAGGAATACTTTTACTTGTTTCCTCTTCAGGAGTGGCTGTGTGGTATGTAGGTTGCTTACCAACCTCATGTTCCGAGCTCAGACCCACTACGTGGCACCTT
>NC_043015.1:3350834-3368334 GCF_006345805.1 Octopus sinensis
GTGCTAGAATTTTTTCCCGTAAATTTTTTATAAGATCGTTCATTTTGTTAGAGGATGCTATCTAATCTTCCCATGCTTGTGACACTCCACAATAGTACTACTAGTTAAAGAAAACAACCTGTTTGTACAGTTAACTCATATTGGATACGAAACATATTTTTGATAAATGCGATGTCAAAATAACCTCTACTAACAAGATATACACAGATTTAACTTATTCTGAATTTTAAGTACTCACATTACTAGCATAACTATTCTCTAAGCATTCCCAACAAATCAAAGGCTATTCGAATATCAGCATATCAGCATGCATTTGGCATCTGGGTAAATACTACATGGCAAGCGAGTGACGGAGGGCATATTCACTCTGCACTGTCGCATCACATGAGACGTCACCCTCTGAGTGAATTTTTTCAGGTACATTTCAATCGTGAGGAAATACTGAACAAGAATCTAACCTTTTAAGCCATATTGACTGTCACTAGGTTTGCAATATCTACCCGAAAGTGTCTATGTCCCAGCGGCGACGAATCACACTAAAATATGTGACAAATATTGTTTACATGGGTATTAAATATGAATAAAAGCCCGCAATTTAAAACAAATTTCCGGCAGATGAGCAAAGTTGCAAACATGTGTCCGTAAATTGAAACTGTTAATTAATTATAGAGAAATGATCCTATAATGTCGTCTATAAAACCGCTACAGATCCTACACACGTGCAAACAAACACATTAGCACACACAAACACATATACATGCTTGGATACATACATATGTTGTGTGTGTTTGTGTGTGTGTGTGTGTGTGTGTGTGTGTGTGTGTGTGTGTGTGTGTGTGGTGTGTGTGTGTGTGTGTTGTGTGTGTGTGTGTGTGTTGATTTTATAGTCCGCTGTACACACATTTAACGTATGATTGAAGATATTCTTTTCATATCGAAAACTATACGAAAAAGATCTAAGTATCACAACATCATAAGAATTTATTATTTCAAGTGTACGACATCAAATATACTTTTCTTTATTCTATTATGAGCATTAATCTTTTCAGTAATTGCACTTATTTACACTGTTCATATATGTATATATTATGTGTATATATATATATATATATATATATATATATATATATATATATAACATTATTGGTGAATTGAAGAAATGGAGCTGAACGCAGATTGAACAGAAATCGTTTTATTTCATTCTACACGTGTTTCGAAAGGCACAAATTACCAAAATCCGATTGAATAATGGGACCATATTGTGTCTTTCTCTTCAGGAAGAAAAAAGGAAATCCGTTGGAAAAACAAAACCGAACAGAGGCAGAGCAAAAAACAAATCGAACTGTGCTCCTAAGAGCCCATGGCGAGAGTTTCGCCATGGGCTCTTAGGAGCACAGTTCGATTTGTTTTTTGCTCTGCCTCTGTTCGGTTTTTGTTTTTCAACGGATTTCCTTTTTTCTTCCTGAAGAGAAAGACACAATATGGTCCCATTATTCAATCGGATTTTGGTAATTTGTGCCTTTCGAAACACGTGTAGAATGAAATAAAACGATTTCTGTTCAATCTGCGTTCAGCTCCATTTCTTCATTCACCAATAATGTTTTAATTTCAATTATCCGCACCAACGCACGGTTGCAACGCCAGATGGTTGTACCTCCAACCGTGCTGTTCACTGCTGTGATTTTGCTACTAAGGTATCGGTTAAACTTTTGATTAATCCACTACAAGATTATTCATCTTTCTATTTCACATAATATATATATATATATATATATATGTACATATATTCATACATACCTGTATATATATATATATATATATATATATATATATATATACACATATACATATATCTGTAAAAGTTTGTGCCTATTCATCTAGCAGTATATATATCTATATCTCTAAATTAATCAATCTATATATCTGCCTATACATCTATATAAGTATGCATACACTCAGAGACACATTTATTTGTATGCATGATTCTGTATAGACTGCAACGAATATGAAATCGAGTAAAAGAAATGCAGTGAGTCTCTCCCACAGGCTATGTATTATGTGAGTGGGAATAGTTTTCTTCACTCTGTTCTGTGTTCTGCAAACACGACGTTACGTTATAAATAACAGGTAAACATAAATGAAATGACGCACGATTGTTTATAGAAAATGAACTTATTCACGGCATAATGAAGAGAACAGGAAACGACAGAGGCGTATAACAAATGTTATGTAGATACACATTCTGCAATACAATAACATAGACGTGTTTTCAGATACGTATACGTAGGCACAAATATTGCAACGTGCTTCGATGTTTTTAAACACACACAAAAAAAATCGTATGTATATAATTTTCAATGATTGGGTATATATATATATATATATATTATATATATATATGTGTGTGTGTGTGTGTGTGTGTATCAATATATACGTGTTTGTCCATGGGTGCGTGCATGTCTGTGTATATCTGCATACAAGTACAGATTTAAAACACACTCATCTATTTATTAAGAATAAATTAATGCGCTGTTTTTAAAGCCTAGTAAGTCTCATGGGCCCGGTTTCCCGGTTTCTATGGCGTATGTGTTCCCCAGCCGGACGGGACGCCAGTCCATCACAGTGTTACTCATTTACCTGAACGATAAATTCAATAATGGCTAAAAATCTCCGGTATGAACAAAGACGCATATTATGTTACCTGGAATGTACAAATGTAGAGAATTTCTATTTTACGGAAACATGAGATGAATATCAATATCAATATGTATTTCTATGAATCATTGTTTTAGATATATATATATATATTATATATATATATATATATACTCACTCTTGGAATGTATAGTGAAACCAAAGCCTATATAGTATATTTTTACTCTCATTTGGCGAATTAGATTACGACTGGAAATGAAGTGCAGTTCGTCTGAAATTACTAAAGAAAAAGGAACGAGTATATGTGTATGTGATGTAGCTAGCGTTATCTCCTGTTTAAATGTTCAAATAATTGAACGCAGCAGCATCGAAATGAAATGATTTTTATATAGAATTAGTGGATAAAGGCATATTCAAAATGAGCGGTATAATAAAGGAGATTGTAATTCCTTTCGTCTCTAGATATCCAAATTAAGAGATTTTCAATAAAACACTACAGTATACAAAATATTATTTCGGCAGGGCTAACGCACGACAAATACTACATAATGGACGCAAAATAAAACAACGCGGTTTAACGCACAATCATCAATAATAGTGGACATAACATACAGTTAGTTTCCTTCAAACAACATAGCCAGTTATACGTTCGAGCACTCTACAATGACGCTCGTAAGCACATCATCTGTCTTCTCTCTCTCTCCTTCTCTCTCTTTCCCTCCCTCACTCTCTCTCCCTCTCTCTCTACCGAACTCTTAGCTTTTGTTTACCTGCACTTATATTTTCAAGGCGTTTCTTTTTCATGTGATATCATTTGGCCTTCCACCATCGCGCCTTCTAGTTTTCTAGTGAATTTCCGCTCTTTAAATGACAAAAAGTTGTAATATATCAACAAGAGACAACTTCCGTATTCTTCAAAAGGTTCACATCTTATGGTGTTACTAAGCGTTTGCATTTCTCGTTTTTTTCGGTTTTTTTCTGTTCAATATCACACATTAGTTATTTTTTTTCATTTATTCATTTACGTACCAATTTGAAATTATATGAGTTGTCTCAGGAAATGCCTTGCCATGGACATTTCTATCATTTCTATCCAGAATTTCTTTGATGTTTTCTCCATTTCATACAATGATTGATACCAGATATTTAACTATATCGACTTATTTAGAAGTTGTTTCTATATTGCTCACTTTAAAAGATTTTTTTTATATCCGTACAAATTTTCCTCTTAAAACTTTGGTCTGTTTGCTCAATTATATATACAAACGTACGAACTAACATTTCTGTTTTTTCCGCAACTGTTGTTACAACGATTGTATGAAATTTGTTGAAAAGAAAATGTATGAGGCTTATTTCATGAAAGGCATATTTTTTAGGGTAACGCTTTTATTTCATTAGGGTATAATAAGCGCGTGTATTCACATTTTAATGAGTTTTGTTCTGTAGATAATAATTTATGAAATAGTTTTTCAAATTCATATTGGTGTCACCGTCTGAAGCCGAATTCCGATGGTAATCATATCTGACATTGTATGATATATGAACACCAAATGTACATTTCAATTATGTAAACAGCAAGAAATCGTTAGTCTTGCTGTCCAATGGTTGTTTATGTGTCCGGACATAACAAGTATTCACTGTATCGTTTCGATGGAAAATCCATTCTTCCCCATAGACATCTGTATTTTAATAAGCACATTTTACTAAGAGTGAGATTCTAAAAATAATACTTAGGTGTACTCCCAAGTAACTGCAAGAATATTTACAAACCAGTTCGAGTCAGGTATCAACTTGATCAAAACAACTCATTCATAAGCTAAAGACGGTGACTAATATTGCTGAGTGGAATCCCCATCATCTCTCTGCTTTCTGTTCATCATTGAATAGTAGACATTTCTGGGCAAGAATATCATACGTTATTGAAAGGTTGGTACTCAATAATCTTCTCCAGCAAGAACGACAAGGTTTAACAAACAATGAAAGAAGAGAATCGATCCACAAAATTTTATTGCACCCGAAAAGGGTTTGGTTTTTTATGTTTAATGTCGAAAGGATAGCCTGAAGTGTGAATCCGAAACAGGTGAGGTAATGGTGAAAGATTTAAGTATTATAACTAGTTTACCTTTGCTTCACAACTTGATGACATTACACCAGTAGGGAACAAAATCAATAGTATTCTGATAACACAAATCGATGCTGACAGTGTTATAGGCCCGGCTTGCTGAACTTGTGAAGATATACACATGGAAAATATTAAACAACTCCATTCCATATAATAAAAGATGGCAAATGAATATTTATGATTATATCTCTAAGACCGAAATTAAATTAGAAATATATAATGCTACAACTACTACAAAAATAATAACAATCTCTTTAAGAGCACCTATGTTGCAAAAGGTTGAACTAAATCGCTGACGCACCAGAAAAAAAGTCGTAAATGTATATTGTCATTAAAGATTTGTTTTTAATGTTATTTTCATAATTATTTTTACACTTCAAAACTATATTAAATAATTGTCATACACATCCAAATACACATACACACACATAACTGCACGCACACAAACACGCACACGCATACATACATATATACATATATATATATATATATATATATATATTATATATATATATATATATATATATATATATATATATATATATATATATATATGATTTACTGTTCCGTTAATGCTAAATCAATAGAGTGCGCCGACTAGAAAAGATAAAAATATCTTTCAAAGTACGCTGTTCCACAATTGAAGTGCTAATATTTTCCTACTCTCAAGACACATCGTTGGGCATGTTTTTATTACAGGTGTTGCATCTCCCAGCTCTGTCCACCCTCTGGACGCATAGTGTATTTAATTTGAACCATTGGCCACAAGTACAAAGCAAAGCACTGTAATAAAATAGAACGATAGAGTTGATTCACAACGTGGAATTACATTACAAAAATTTAATAAAAATGGAGAAAGAAGGGATAAATAAACTTAATCTGGAGATAGACCAAGTTTATTTGTTGTCCGTCAGTTCACCAAAGGAAATGTTATCCATTTGCTGGACCTTTCGAATCTGACTTAGTCATGTGTTAGATTTCTGTGATCTAAAAGTAATATGACATTTTTCACATATACATAAATTGCATGCATTAGATCCATTGACCTATGACATAGATTTATCCACGATAATCTACCTCATTGTATGTGGAGGGCAGTTCTTTTCAAATTTCATCCATTGCTAAGCAATTTGATGCCACTACTTTTTTCCATATGGCGGAAAGGAGATTCGTGATTTAAATAATGTGTTTTGAAATTGCCTTCTTAAATCCGATAAATGTTCTTTCTTTTATATTATTTTGGAGCGTCACAGTAACGTATCCACAATAGATTACATAGATTACATGTACGCGATATCAAGCGGCTAAGCTTCAGGGTCTCGTTAATTGCAATTGGGCTGGAACCTTTGATGATGCATACGAATGATAATGTTCTTCATATGTCTGTTTGTGTGCATGTGTGTGTGTGTTTGCGTGTGTGTTCGTGCGTGTGTTTGTGTATGTGCGTGTGTATTGAGCAGTAGCATGTAATACATGGTACATTTTAAAACATATTTATAATACATGCGTGTTTCTGTATGCGTTTTGATTGTGTATCTGTCTATGTATGTGTGTGTGTCTATGTATATATATATTAATGGATGTATATACCCATTTGTATGTACGTACGTAAGGCTGCAATAATGCAGATCAAACTGAAAAAGACTTAAGTTTTGGAAATTGGTGATTTCTAAATCTATATTGTTCTTTGTAACATTTTCGAGTCAGTTTTACCACTAGATGTATTCCTTTCATTTAATGATATTTTTATCTGTAGCACTTACTTCAATGACTGCCTTTGTCTTAGCTGCTATTTATGTAAATGCATCTGTGTTCTGTCTGGAAATTACCTAAAGAATTATTTTCCGTTACTTTATATACATACATATATATATATATATATATATATATATATATATATCCTGATGTTTTCGTATTTTGTTACGTCTCTTTTCAAAGTGCGGTGGCAAATGGATGGATTTTCTTGAAATACTGATTAAATTGGCTCCATTAGTTGCAACGAAATTTCTATTTCAAGATCAGATCTAACATATAACATACATACAGTAAAATAATTCCTGAAATATTTCATTGTAATAAGAATTGAGACTACCGACTTTAGGCACACCGTATTTGAAGAAGATCTTTATGTAGTGATAATTGAAATCGTATGACTTTAAATGGTGTTGGATTCAGTTCTTATATACGTTTTATACATTTCGGTATTGACGTGAGAAAATTATTCAGTCACATTTGATAATATATGAGAATATAATTTTTAGGAATATCAAGTAAATTACCAACATTACTTCAACGTATTCAAAATAGAAGTGCTTATTGTTCCAGGAGTTTGAGATGCGTATTCATTCATATATACAGAAAACGTGCAGAAATCCGTGCCCATAATTATCTAAATAGCTCCACACATCGCACGCGCAAATACAGACACACACATTCACCAATATTTACACACACGTGAACACACGGTGACGTGAAAGTATATATATATAGATATATATGTATGTATATGAAGATATGTATGTATGTAAATCTATATATATATATATATTTGCAAGCATACATGCACACATGTGCACACGTCCAATTTTTGTAGAAAGGCAGGCACGTGTGGATCCCTGCAACACTTCATTCGATTACAGTAAATATCTAAAAAATATATTACTCTAAATAAAGAATATTTATACATAGTTTTAAGAAGTAACTTATGTGGAAAAATAATCTTAGGAAATGGTGTTCTTAACTGAAATACGTATATGTATGCACACCCTATGAATATAGGTATTCAATAATTTAAGAAGGGACAGACACTACCCAGTTCAACTCATAGATGATGGAATCAGATTTGCAATACAAATAATGTTGATACATTTGATTATTACACACATACTTGTAGATCCATTAGAAAAAGAAATGGACAATTTATCGCAAATGCAGGTATGATCTGCAAAAGCTGAAATTTGATGAGGTGCATCATATGCCCAAATTGCAAGTAACTATATAGTGATGAGAGAAGAAATGCATTATCGGAACGCTCACGAGTTCAAATACAACAAATTCCGAACTGTAATGTTCGCAAAATTCTATTGGTTGAAACGTGTTCAGAAAATACCTCTAATTTCTCCTTTCCACAAACTACATGACAGAAGTGAAGTTGGCAGAAAGACAATAGAACAACGGTTTACTAAAATATTCAAATCTGTTGTGAATAAAAAAAAATATCGTTAACATATGAATATAAACAAATGTCAACCTGAAGCAAAAAAACAATCATGTTTATACACAGGCAACTCGTATATACAAAATATATATATATTCTTTATATTTACGCATGATTTTATGTCTTAACGTGTGGAAAAAGACGTTCATATTCATATTTTAACAAATAAATCTATACATATCTCAGTTGTTCGGTTTTGTAACACGATTTCAACACTTTTCTTAGAAGCACGATGTTTTTAATTATACGAAATAAATTTTAATGGTGAACTGTATAATGTTGTGACATTAATTGCGGAATCCATACAAATAACGATACTTAATAAGTTTTCTTTTGCTATTCTGCAACAAAATTTTAACATTTTTTATACTTTGATTTTTGTAAACTTCTCCGTGCTTTATAAGTTCCTGAACAACATATTTACTCATCTCCAATAATATATATATATATATATATTAAGCTTTCACCTGGTATTCAAATTTTACTCAAGAATCTAGCGAAATATATTCAATATTTATGATTACTAATTCATCTCGTATTGAATTAGAGATTTGACTTCATAGGAAATACCGTGATGATAAAATATTTTATTTATATCTAATGCAATTCCATATACCGTATTCGTTTTGATCTTTCAACATAACGTCTTTTGCAACGGTCCGAATCATATTCATTAGATTGGCATTAAACTGAAACGTAGTTCATTTTCCTGACACACACACACAACATATACATACACCCGCCCATATATATATATATATATATATAATATATATATATTATATATATATATATATATATTATATATATATATATATATATATATATTGATTGATTGATAGATAGATAGATACATAGATAGGTAAATATATAGATATAGATATATATTTCTTTGTGAGTTTCAGGTTGAGAAACCGACTAAAGCATAGTATCTATCCAATATACTGCTGGTAGTGTACCCTATTGTTCATAATAAAATGATAGTTATTGCATGACAACCTCGCAATTGAATGGATAAATTACGTACCGGTTGCGTACTGGAGTCGATCTAATCGATGGCTCCCTCCCCAGAAATTGCGAGCCTTTTGCCTAGAGCAAAAAAGAATACAAAATGCATACCCTACTGCGTTATAGCTACAAATTATATGTGAATTCCTGTATATATTTAATTGTTTAATAGCATATATGTGCATGGGAAAACATTGGTTCACCCATGATTTATACGGCAAATAACAAAATGGAGAGTACATAAAATCGAGAGACATCAGCCAGTTAACATTCAAGTATGTCATCCGTCAGTTGTTCAGGAACAGGAGAAAAACATCGTCAAATCTCTGTGCGGACTTCAACGAGGCAAGTACTTCACAAATGTCAACCGTAACTGTTAGAAGGCGTATAGAGTTCGGTCTGAAAGGCTATAAAGCCAGGAAGAAACTGCTGGTTTCTGAAGCGAATAAGGAGAAACGTCTTCAGTGGGCCAAAAAACCATTAAAATTCGACCTGTGAGGAATGGTGAAAAGTCATATGGCCTGAAGAGAGTAACTATGAGGTAAGAGAGTACATGTATTCAATCAACATATAAACATAATGTAACTAGTTTTTTGCCCAAAATATATAAAAAAAAGTATTCAACATACAACTATATAATATTATATTTCATGTTTTTACTCAGGTTTCCGGTACGCCTGATGCAACTTTCGTAGGTCTCAGAATTGGGAGGGCATTTAAGGCTGAATGTCTGGTACCAACTGTAAAACATGGAGATGGTTCTATTATGGTGTGGGCCTGCATGTATGCCACAGTACCGGGAGGAATATTTTTTTAATTATCAGGGAAGGATGAATTCAGCTACATATGTTTCTATGTTATCGTATGTTTCAGGGATATCAATTGCTAAATTGCATCCAGGAGTGTCGAAAAAGAGTGTTATTTTTCATCAGGACAACGCTCCATGTCATACAGCAAAAAAATACTCGTCAATGGTTTGAGACACAGAGTATTATCCCTATGCATTGGTCGGTTCAAAGTCCCGATCTATATCCAAACCAACATCTATGAGAAACTCTTGATAGCTATCATCAGGAACACAACAATAAAAAAGAACATCTGTAACAATACTTGAGAGAATTATGGAGTAAAATTGCACCTAGCACCTGGAAGAAACCAGTTGATTCAATGCCTAACCGTAGAAAAGCGGTGATTGATGCTAAAGAAGGGTTAGCCAGATATTATACATATATATATATATATAATTTTCGTTTTAAGATTTGGTTTACAAGGTAATTTATGTGAGTTCGTGTGTTGAAGCATATTATGTTGTGCCTGGGGAGAGTCATAATCTTTTGATACCTTATAATTTAACACAATCACCGGTAAAATTTCCCATTTTTAATAGCTTTCAATAGTCGGATATGCGTGTGCGCGACTTTGTATGTTTGTGTATGTATATGCATTTATTCATGCATGTACATGTATGTGAATTTCTAGAATAATTATTTCCACATTAGGCACGATGGGATGAACATTACTATTAACATTACAAGCATTCAATAGTTCCTGGAAATCTCATGTACTTTTACCGAATACAAAATAAATTATATTCTGCTTTCTTTCCTATTATTACAAAAACAAAATTTTAATTTTCTAGACGAACATTGAAGAGAGTAAAAGAGTATGCTATACAAGAGTTAGTCTCATGTTTTCATACTATGATGTAATCAATGAACAAATCAATCTTCATTTTAACTGTAGAAATAGAATAGGAAGAAAGTGTGAACTGACAAAATTTATTGTATCACTGTAGAACATGTAATTCATAATTCAGACATAATCGTGAGAATGTTAGAGTAAAAGATGGATTAATATGTTATCAGCAAATACTTAATCACTTATTGACTATAAAAAAAACTCTGTAGTAATGTTTGCAATATAAGATTTAGCTTATATATCTTCATGTCATATTTCCTGCAATATTTTTTTTCATAAATGCATTACTGTTCAAATAGGGTTCTTGCACACTCACATACATCCAGTCATACACACACCCAGGCAAACACACATACGCACGCGAACATACACTATACAGTAACATATTGATTCGATTCCATGCTACTACCATTTTCCTAGACACACGGTACAAATGTATTTCATCATTTGGCTTGAATCGAAGCCGGACGCAAGAGGTTTGTTTATGAGAAACTACGAATCTTTTGCAGGGTATCGAATCACATAGTATTTCCAAGATTTCTACTAACAACCAAAACGTGCTGGGTGCAACATTTTCCCCTTTCCCTCTAAACACACACAGATACGCACATATATATGCCTGTCCCTATATGATTTAGTGCGTGTTTGTTTGTCATTTGGGGCATTCATGCTCATTTCTTTATAGGCAAATACTTAAAATGAATGGCTTTCAGTTAACATTATATATAATCACATTAACATTGTTTACAAAAATCACTTTATATATAAAGGTAGATAGACAGATAGTTAGATATATAGATAGGTAGATAGATAGATAGATATATAGACATATAAATAGATAGATAGATAGATAGATAGATAGATAGATAGATAGATAGATAGATAGATAGATAGATAGATAGATAAATAGATAGATAGATAGATAGATAGGAACATACACCAACACACACAATCACACATATGTATATATCAATTTGCTGTCCCCTTCACCTTCATGTTTCGGTCACAATATACAATTATTGATGTGACTTAATTTCCTTCTAAACTTCGGTGGTTTATTTAATGCAATCTACTCTTCAATCGTTGAACGAGTTTGAATATCAATTACGGCAAGTAAAACCTCAACGATGGGTTACAAGATTCAGTTAAATCACGCTCTCCCACTATCAGTAATTATCAGGCAGACACAAATAAATTTTCATCTGACAAACCTCCTATACCGAATGTATGATCTTGACTACTTTTCTTTTATCTTCTAACGCGTTGCTGTTTTAAAGAATTCTCTTTGTGATAATCTGTGATTACTAATTTAATTAGAAATAATTTTTTGCATCCGTTGCAAAAAATGTGTGTCATACTGATCTCGGCGGATAGCAGTAGCTAAGAGGAAATTAAGGATCATTTAAATAGTTAATGATAGTCTTTATGCGACACTTATTTTACAAAGAAAATGATATGAAATTTCGATGAGCGATTAAACTTCTACACAGAAGGTGAATGACTTTATTTTTACTATTTTCTGCATTTCTTTTTAATTACTCTTCCTGATAAATATCCAAACAATAATGGAGCAAATACAGTTCTTTACTTTTATAAAACCGACTTTAATTTTAAAATAAGCCACGGTTTATTGTCAATCAAGTGACAATTATTTCTTAGAAGATATTGTATGTATGGAGGCACAATGGTCTAGTGGTTAGGGCAGCGGACTCGCGGTCGTAGGATCACGGTTTCGATTCCCAGACCGGGTGTTGTGAGTGTTTATTGAGCGAAAACACCTAAAAGCTCCACGAAGCTCCGGCAGGGGGTGGTGATCCCTGCTGTACGCTTTCACCACTCTTTCTCTCACTCTTTCGTCTGTTGGCCTGCTCGCTTAGCCAGCGGGGTGGCGTCATTCGAAGGCTAAAGTAATGCGAACGCATTGTGACCAGCGATGTGTAGCAACATCTGATGGTCTGGTCGGTATATATATTTGCATAGGCCAGGCGACTGTAAGTTGTAAGTTCAAATGCTGCTGAAATATAAAGACTATAAATATTGAAGCACATATTTTAGACGTATAAATCTTGGTTATGTTATATTGTTAATTTCAGAACATGTGTTGCGTCATGCAGTTGTCTGCTCGTCATAGGCATGCGAGGTGGGAAAACACTTTCCTGTATGAAATTTTCTCATAATATTAGTTTGAGTGATTATATTATTTGTGTGTGTGTGTGTATTTATTCATGTATACATGATGCATAGATAAATATATCTACACATTAATATACATGCATATACATATGTATAGGTGTGTTGATTGACGCATAATGCTTGATATGCCCACGTATATCAATGCGTAATTATATCGAAGATTTTAATAGGAAATATTCTTTTACTTGTTTCAATCATTTGACTGCGACCATGCAACACTATCAAATCGACCCCACGATTTATTCTTTGTAAGCTTAGCACTAATTGTATCGGCTGAATGGTTACAATAAATGACACCAAGTTACAATGATTTATCATTCCACATGATTAATCGCGTATGTAGGGTTTAAATAAAACGCGACTCAAAGCAAAGCGAATATGATCAAGCTATGAAAATAAATCTCGCTGAATCCCCAGCTATATCCAGCGTCAAAAATTTCTCAAATTTCCTGTAAATGAGGTAATACCGAACCTGAGAATGTCTCTTTCCGTATAGCCTCTCTGAATGACGTAATAAAAATACCTTGAAAATTGTCTGTGTGGCTTAAGCAAATATCTCACGTTGAATCGTTTATCATATGTCAAATTAAAACACTAATTTACTCAATGAGTGTGTTGTACCCATCCGCTCTCCTCATACGCATTTGAAACAATATCGTAGTTTCCGATAATGTTCTATGTATATATAGGTATTTCATATTTTTTTTAATGCTACAGGGAATAATATTTATACCAGATGTATTTGGTTAGTGAATATATATTCTATTATATCTATATTCGGCGTAATTTGGAAACGACAATTTTGAAATTGATTTTTTATAGAATTGATGTATCGTTTCTAGAAAGCAAGTCAGATTCAGTTATGATATATTTTTTTTTGTCAAATATGGTTCATATTGTAGAATTATTTTCTTATAAAGTACGATATATTCTTTGGAAATATGGCGTCATATTCTTCTGAACTTTAGGACAGGTTAAATTAAGATTTTACATAATGCATTTATCAACGTCATTTTATCAATGAATATCTTAAGATAGAAATATTCGTTGTAAATATAACTAAGAACCAATTTGAAAATTATTGCTTTATAATTATGTGTCCTTTTTTATATTCTGAAATATTGATGCTATAAATTAATTACTTAAAAACTAGAATGTATGTTTAAAACATGTACAGTTTGCATCATCAATCAATCAAGCGTCCATCATTCGTTCAGAAGTCTCTAGTCGACATCTAGTTGCTAATGCAAATTTGAAACTACTAAAACAGGAAAAATGAAAATATAACATATTTACTTCCCATGCTGTATGTTGGCAAAACTTTGAGTGTAAGATGTTCAGTTCCTGATGCTGTATTTCCTTGGTGTTACAGCCATATGCAGCAATTTATGTATCTATAGCAAATAGCAAAGTGTAGTACTACAGGTTGCATATATCAAATGGAAATTAACTCCGTGTTTGCATATACTTGTTTAATCACACACCTACAAAGGCACTGATCACACACATTTCTGGTTATGTATCTGCGTCTGCGTGTGAACATGAAAGTAAATATTTAGAATATATATAGGACAAGAAATATCTCAATGACGGCGGTATAAATATAAAAAAAAGTTTAATAATAATAATAATAATATAATAATAATAATTGTGTACAGTGCTCAGGTGCACTACAACTCATCTAAAGTGTATATATAATCAGGTGTAGTTTCGGCGGATTTCGGAAAGCATGAGGGCCTTAAAGGATGCAGTGTCATGGCAGTCAACAACTGACGCAGGCAGTTTATTCCACGCTTCAGCAACCCTGAGCGTGAAAAAATGTTTCCGAAAGTCATGGGAGCTGTGCTGTTTTCTGAATTTGTAGGCATGTCCACGTGTGTTAGACACATGGAGGTTTACTAACTTCACTTGCATGAATCTTTTGAGGTAATCATTACCCTATAATATGCGAGATGAGCCTTAACATTGTGGCTTAAGCAAGTATCTACCAATAAAACATTTACTACAACTCGAAGAATAACAAACTTATGTTAGGAATTGAAATATGCTAGCTCACATACATGAACAAACATTGTCATCTGATTTAGTTTGTGCACCATTTCTAAACTTCTGATATGACAAAAACATATTGGAATGATACTTTGTTATTAAAATTGAGATCAGCGTGTGTCGATCGCCTTTTACTTGTATGGGTAAATTTTATCTCGTGTTTTCATAGCTATTTTGAGGTAGTGAAAATGGATGAAAGCGAAAGTATATTACAGAAAATATATATATATATTTCAATGAAACGTTGTAGATAATTTTCTTTATAAATATTTGAGTAGTCAGTGAGCGCTAGGATTCAAAAATTTAATTTAGAATGCGGTTTATGAAAGAGCAAAAGAAGGAATAAAATAATAAAGGAAAATAAAAATAAATAATAAAAACAAGGCTGATATTTGATTTGACAAATATGACATCATTTGAATATTCAAGTACCGCAACATATAAAAATATACATATATATATATGTATACACATATATGCATAAATGTATATATATATACATATACAGATATATGTATGTATACATGTATATATATATATATATATATATATATATATATATATATATATATATATATATGTATATATATATATGTATATATATATATATGTGTGTGTGTGTGGTGTGTGTGTGTGTGTGTGTGTATGTGTGTGTGTGTTTTTGATATCCATATACCTGTGTGTGTGAGAGTATGTATAAAAACACAGTACTTTCACATATAACTAAGAAATTCATTGTGCTGAATATTGTCTTCCTTAAAATCGTCCAATCGATAATATTTACAATTAGTTATAGATAATACATTAATTCATAATCATTCTGAATAAGATTTTTCTGAAATCCTTACAAATGATGCCATCACAACTTGACGTAATTCGTTTGGAGATTTATATAAATAATTCAAATTAATAACACTAACTTATTATAATTTAATCTACATAATGCTCCACAAGTGTATCTTTCTACATGCGATAGTGATTATCTGAAAGTAAAGACACTCAACAAAAATTTAATATGTGGAATGTATGCTTCCCTGCATGGTAAATATATAATATGCTGCTACATTTCATATATTGTAAACACACACACACAAATGTATGCATGTATTTAAATGTGAGTGTGGAGGTATATAATTTATAATTCACATGCTCCCGCTCACACATACCCTCATACATGCATATATATAACCCTGCATACTTGTATATACCTCTCTATCTACAAATAGATAAATGTCTATCTTTCTCTCTCTATCTGTCTCTCACTTTATATATGTGTGTGTGTATGTATGTATGTATATATATATATATATATATATATATATATATATATATATACATACTCACAAACACACATGCAAACGCTCATTTATTTATAAGAATTTGCTTACAAATTCATTGTTTGTCGACTGCAAATGCTTACAGGTATAGAATATGTTCATCTGCTGTTATTCTTTCTACCTAGGTTTATCCGGAAGAGAAACTCACTGTTGTTGCATTACATTTATGCAATAGAGATGTTAATTTTTATATCTATACATATCCGAATACATGAACTGTTGAGTTTATATGCATATTCCTAATTATGTATATCTACACCTATATTTGTATATACAGACATATATACATACATGTGCGTATATGCATATGCATGTCTATGTGCGCACCTCTCTGTGTGTATGTGCGTGGGTGTTTGTATGTTATGTGTGAGAGAATAAGTGCGTGTATATAGGTGAATGCACGCATGGGTTTGAAAATCCTGAAGTTAAATTCTTCCTTCTCTAATGAAGTTTGTTGTTTACAATTCTTTCGTTATTTTTCGAATATGCCTTGTTCCCAGATATTGTAATTGAATTATTGGAAGCATGGAGAGGTTGTTGACTCTCGGAAAACGCTGGTTATCTGGTGAACTACTTGTTCATTCTGAGTTTGATATATTAATCTGATAATAAATATTTTAGGAGATTCAGCTACTTTCAGTTGTATTTCATTTCATATTCTTGATATCTTTATAACATTATAGGGCCATATCGCCCTATAAATGATACATACTCCAAATTAACATAAATGTGAACCCCTGTTTAAGTACAATTTGTATCATATAAGAAACATTTAATCCCTGTGATGAATATCATGCGATACTCGAGCAGTTAATTTGTGTGAGGTCAGCAATTTTATGGGACGTGACAAATCCATTTCACCGCGTTTTTATTGATGATCCTGAAAGGTTGAATGCGAAAACGACCTCGGCGGAACTTGGGATCCGACCACGAAGATGAATGATATGGCGTTAAGCATTTTACATTTTACCTGGCGTGATAACCATTCTGACAGCTCAAAATTTTACCCTTTTGAAATACCTATAAAAATATTTATGAAATATTTTACACGCTCAATTAAGAAATGGAAATATATTAAAACTCTGACAGTTTTTCGTTCGAATTGGCATCGGATTTTACAAGATCATCTAGTACTTTCTAAACATCAGTATCTTTACTGGAATTAATGATACTTTCACTCGAGATATTCACCTTGTGTTACAAATTTATTAAGTAATTGCT
>NC_043015.1:3373334-3380834 GCF_006345805.1 Octopus sinensis
TTGCATTTAGCATGGATGTGCTGCTAGTTTTACTGTACGTTCTGCTGCTAAAACAAAACTGTCCGACGAACGGGAACGTTAAACTCTGAGTAATGGCTTTCGTTATATGTCTGCTGTTTTTAAATAATATATATATATATACATATGTATATTGTATATATATATATATAATTATATATATATATATATATATATAATATATATATATATTATATATATATATATATATATATATATATATATATTACATATATATAAAGGAAATGAAGAAAATGCTGACAAATATTGAAGTAATTTAAGTAATTTAATTAGGTGAAAGTTCTTTTTACCGGTTGCGAATTTGTTATGCTTATCAAATAAAAAGAGAGATTAGAGTTCCTTTCTTATAGAATTTTTCCTCTTATTCTATAAGAAAGGAACTCTAATCTCTCTTTTATATTTTGATAAGCATAACAAATGCGCAACCGGTAAAAAGAATTAATTTATTTAAATTACTTCAATTATTTGTCAGCATTTTCTTCATTTCCTTTTTTATATATCACCACTCGTGTTCGACATCTCCTTTTTCTAAATATATATATAATATATATATATATATATATATTGATCACACCATGTGTTACTAATATGACGCAAGTCACGAAACTACCATAAGACGGAACTTACTAACTTGTACTTGGAACATTATCTATAGCTGTATTTCCAATGGAAAGGATCGCACATAAAACATTTTCTTAGTAATTGCTTGATGCTCAATAATTAGAAAGTAAAAAAAAAATGCTTGGGGAGATCCGCATGTGTCACTGACTACACGTCAGTGTGTTAGGCCGCCATGATTTGCGAATCCCGTATGGCTTCCAAATTTTATATTCATACAGTTCATTCAACTCTGATATGATAGAATCAGTTATGTTGATCCACCCTATATAGAAGACGAGTACTATTTCGTACGTAGAATGGTAGTTCCTCATTTTTGGCTCCAAAACGTCAAAATATAATTTCCTAATATTCATTCAGTTCATGTAATCTGACCATAATACTTGTGAAATTCGGTTTTTATAGGATCTATTATAGTAAAACAACAGTAAAATGTCGCTATGCATTCGAAATCATTTCACTGTGTTTTGCACAGGAATGATTACTTTACAAGCCCTAGAAATATTTTATTCCAATTCTTCATCTCTCACAATCCAACGTTTAGTATTAGACTTTCTAGTAAACATTTATTATTCTCGTAAATATTAAAGGCATTATAACTTTCTGTATTATTTACGTATTATGTGTTAGACGTCACAGGTTGCAATGATAAGTTTGAGAACTTTTTTTTCCAGAATCGAACAAAACTAAATTTATATTTTTATAAAAACTCTTCAAAGATGGAAAGAAATAAAAATATACATTTTTGGAAATATTTATCTCATATGTCAATCAATTTAATCTTTAGAATGAACATAAAAAATGTCGAATCTACAAAGAGGGAAAATATAACATATCTCCAAATGATTGAGTTTCAAAATGAAACTTTAAAACAGTACAGTTATTTTATGATTTCATTTTTCTTCATATATTTTTGATTGGATTACAGTTTCTTGGAATATATTTCGAAACGAAGAAGAAAATTTATTTTTGTATTGTTGCACAGTAGAAAAAAAAATTCATTTTACTGCATAAAAAAGAAATAAGTATTTCCATAGAAAATCATTATTTTCCCTCCTGCTTGTTTTTTCCTGAATGTTTTTTCCTATTTTCTTTTCCTGAAATAATGCATGAGATATTAAAGATAAATATTTCTATAGCAAAAAGAAAAAAAAAATGGAAACATATACTTTTGCATTTATCATATGATTTATCTGCTAATCATCCTATTATGTCAATGGATACCTTGATAAATAGCAGATTTGTGCTTGAATAAATCCCTCTGCTTTCATGTACATTCTATTGAGTAAATATTACACTGCAACAGAATATAACAATGGAACTTGAAATACTTGACATTAGTAGTGAATATATTTTATCGTTGATTTTCTAACGCTAATCACGCCACGCATTTGGAAATAGAAACACGTTACATAAATTACGTAAGAGAGAAATAATCGATTTAGAAATATGATATGAAAGATAATAGAGGTGGACGAGTTTGCTATGTAGCTGGTTCTATCCTTCTCAAAACTGCATAGGGGAATGATTTTTAAAGGTGATAAAGAAGCAGACTTGAGGGAAATGGGATAGGTATGTCATAATTTAAAAGATATATTGTGTATAGAAATTCCTTAGAAATAATTGTCTGTGGTATGCATCACAATTAAAAAAAATGACTTTCAAACAACTTTATACTTCGGAAATCAGTAAACAAATAATAAAACCATTTTTTCGGAAAACCCTTTTATATTAATTACTATCATAGAAAATCTCTCGTTAACACATCGTGGATCTTTTCTCTTATATTATAAATTTTGCAATAATTTGCCATATGTACTTTTATAATGAGAAAATGGTTACTCTCCAATTATCTCAAATATTTTAAGTGCCACATTCTTCTTTATACGCGGAGGTAAAAATTAAAATATTAAATTGCAATAATTTTCTTTAATTTCCAGGAATGCATCAGACACACGAAGGCTTATATGAATAAACACATAGTTAAAAATGAAGACAAACACATTGGACTTTTATGAACATCAGAACGCAGATATATACTCAAGGCACCGGCCTCCTACAATGGTAAGCATGCTACAATGGTAAGCATGCTACAATGGTAAGCA
Source organism: Octopus sinensis (assembly GCF_006345805.1). Classification (NCBI taxonomy): domain Eukaryota; kingdom Metazoa; phylum Mollusca; class Cephalopoda; order Octopoda; family Octopodidae; genus Octopus; species Octopus sinensis. The sequence continues at coordinate 3,376,097 of NC_043015.1, forward strand.
CCTATAGAAAGTAGTGGCATTTCATATTGGCCTTTAGCATATTGGTTCAAACAACACCGAGGCAAACTTTGCATACCATCAGTTTCGGATCGATAAATAAAGTATATGTGCAGTAATCGATAGCATGCCTCTCACAAATATTCGTGTCCCTGCAGCAAAAAAAAAAGAGAACAATATTAGGAGCGGCAGCAGCAGCAGTAACAGCAAAATTATTACTACAACTACTACTACTACTACTACTACTACTTACTACTACTTACTACTACTACTATTACTACTACTACTACCACTACCACTACTACTACTACTACTACTACTACTATTACATCTACTACTACTACAACCTTTACTATTACTACTACAACCCTCACCAACACTACTACCACTACCAACACTACTATTACTACTAATACTAATACTAATACTACTATTACTGCTACTCCCAACACCACAGACGTGTTAGCAATAACAGTAGTAGTACTAGGCCCAATTACATTTGGTAGGTTGCTGACCGCATGACTGATACCAAACAAAAAATAACAGCAAATCCCTTTCAAAACGTTGACCATCCATTGAAAAGAAACGAAATAATGAGAATAACTTAGCAGACACAAAGCTCCTGAAGGTAATCAAAAATATTCATCAAAACAAAAATTAGTATGTGATCAGCATCAATATTATGACGATGATAACGACGACAGTGGCTGCAGCGACGTTGGCAAGAATATCTTCCAAAACCTTAGGAATTAAGTTGTTGTTGATGATACAGTATGCAATATGTTCCTACTTACATATTAAAAATTCTATATACATATATATATATATATAATATAATATATATATATATATATATATATATATATATATATATATATATATATATATATATATATGAGAACCACCCAGCGAACTTCCACCATGGGTCATCACAATTGCTTAAGGTAAAAATGAATTCCTCGCTCTTTCGGAAACATCAATCTTCTGTATTGACCGCTTTCCACCACTTTGATCTGTTTTTTGTATTGAATGCGTATCGCCACCGTGGGCCACTGCATCGAACACTTTGAACATATACTTCAAACTATATATCAACTATACATGAACTCTAAGATGTCTGACTCCGTTGTGTATTATAAATGAATTTCTTGTGTTTGACGGCATGAGCTGTCTTTTTTTCTATATAACTTTTTTTGATAAGGTTCATTTCAGGAACTGAAACATGTTATAATGTATATATAAAAATTAAAAATTGTATAATACAGCAGCATTTTCGAACTTCATTTTTTACAAATATATATATATATATATAATATATATATATATATATATATATATATATTATATATATATATATAATATATATATATATATAGATAGATAGATAGATAGATAGATAGATAGATAGATAGATAGATAGATAGATAGATAGATAGATAGATAGATAGATATAGATATATAGATATATAGATATAGATATATATATATACAGATAGAGAGAGAGAGAGAGAGAGAGAGAGAGAAAGAGAGCAGTTGTATACTGTCAATTTAACGTGACAGTTCCATGAAGGGAATTACACCACTGCTATTTAGCCCTGGGAAACATCAACGCTTCCTGTCGTCTTTTATACATTTCCTGTGTCATTATGTTTACAAAGCCTAAACAGGTATCTTCTGACTATGCTACGCCAGACTCATGACGAGCAAGACTCAGAAACACGTGTCTGTTTACAGGACTAGCTGTTGCGGGGTGCTTGTCTCCCATTTGTAAACATAAGGACAGAGGAAATGTGTCAAAGTCGACATGGAGCGTTGATGCTTCCTTGGGCTAAATAGCGGTTGTACGACTCCCTGTATAGGACTGTCACATTAACTTGACAGTATACAACTGCTCTATCGTTCCACAACTGCGTATATCTCTCTGAGATATTAAAAAAAATTATTATATATATGTGATAAAATAAATATTAATGAAATTTAAATATAAACATTCTTTATTGAACCTCCCCCAAAATCTTACCCGTTATGGAAGCTGTTATTTAGCCGCAAGTTAGTCTGGATACATCAAGCTTCTGATAAAAACATTTCCGTTTTTCTACGGAGCCGTACAATATTGAGAAATCATTTACACAATGTTCAAAGCTATTTCTAAATAAGGTGATGGAGGTATTCGTTCGCTGTATTTCTCATAGGGTTAGCGACCACCTACAGATGGCTCGGAGATTTATTCAGATTAGTACAGATATTCATTGTTCTGTTTTTATCATTTTCACAATACACAGAATTACGAAGAGCCATGTTTGTGGCGACGGTGACTATTACAGCTGGTGAATTGATGGAAATATATATATGTGTGTATGTGTTACACTCTTACACTCTAACTGGTTGAATATTTCACAAACACTTTTGCAGTTAAAGTTGTATACATGCTGAAACGATGATGAAAGAACTAACAGGGATAAACCTACTAATTGAATTGATTGCGCCGTACAACACGCCCGTTTCCAAATAGTTCCTATCCATTACTTTTCGTTTAATAAATTTAATTGTAAGAAGAAATGAAGTCAAATACTTGCTAGTTGAGAGTGAGAACAGGACTAAAAGTTGAAGGAGTGTAATTCCTTACTATTAGGCACGGTCTGCTTATATTACGACTAAAACTAAACGACACATCCAAGTACATGGATTTCACCAAATATCCCTGAGTGGCGTGCAGCCAATGGATACAATGTCATCTTTATGCGATTGGGGATTTTTGTACGTCCCCCATTCGCAAGATTTATAACGTAATATTCGGCACAATTACGAAGAATTCGCATCATGATTAAATATGATTCTGAGCAATTTCTTAGAAGTTAAATTAAAAGCGCAGTATACATTTTCACCAGAGAGAATAACCAGAGCTCAGTATTTATTTAATATTACTTCAAGTTGAATGGCAGATACTAAGTAATATTTTATTGCTTTAAATATGTCCACTCTTTCTACATTTGCTGCTAATTCTCCGACGCCATACTATTCCAGTGAGACTGATGAAGCTGGATCGCATAAGGAAAACGGCTATGCCATTCTGAGCAAGTATTTCGCCAAAGGTAAAATAGGAGAAACGCCGAGATAGTTGCCATCAACATCGCATTGGGTAATTAATATCATATCAAAGATAAGACCGAAACACAATGGTATATTTAGTGAGATTGATTTTCAGGAGTTAAAGTTTTGCAATGCATAGAGGATGCAGAGGAAACTCCGAGTATCGATCTGCTTCCTTTGACAGTAATGAAGAGGAGCATTGGAACACTGTACACATAGAATGTTGCGCCTGCAAATGAAAAGTATTGAATATAAGATCTGAATGAATAATACAAACAACACATTATGTGTTCATCTTTAAAATCATTTAAATGAGAAATTGCTATAAATGTGTCGGGGGCATGCTACGCAACACAGATTAGATTTTTAAACGAAAAACATCATATATATTGGAAATATACATCAGAGGTATATACGTGTTTGAATGATATTGAACATGAAATATGCTGAACTGACACTCATGTTACACATTCGTGCAATTGTTTGTGTCTATGTATATATATGACTATGTATATAGTCTCTATGTATATATGTGTCTATGTATATATGTGTCTATGAATATATGTAGAAGAAAATATATGACTAACACAAGATTTTACATTTTTTCTACAACACAAAATTTTACATCTTTTATTCATTTTTGTACAATACTACTTCTTCGTTAATTTCATCTTCTACTCTGGGTGCCAACTTGACGCTGATTATCAAATATCTTTCCCCCGCGAGACATCATTTATTTTAAAACAGCTTTTTGAGTCTACCTCATTTTATCCTACATTTGCTTGGTATGCCATCAGTGTTAATAAAGCAACTATATGTAGTGAACACACTAATTTACTAGACGTAGACTGAATTATGTAATTCTCTGTAGCTCGAAATATTAGTGAAGCGCGTGGTTTAGTGGTTAGCGTAATCGGTTCGTTATCGTAAGATCCTGAAATCGAATTTATTTATTTATTTATTTATTTATTTATTTATTTATTTATTTATTTATTTGCTCACGTTGCTCCAGTCCGCTCACCTGGCAAAAATGAATTGCACCAGTAATTCAATAGAGCGGCTTTGTCACATTCTGAGAAATATTTTAATAGGACCAGTGACCCCGAAATACTAAGTCTCTTGCCTGTGAATTTCACAAAGAGGATGGAACACTTATCGTCGAAAAAATTTCTATATAACATCAGATATAAATATATAATAAGTTGTCCACGAAAGATACTATATAGGCACACACACACACACACACACACACAGGCACATACACACATACACACACAGACATACACACACATATGTCATTCGACAGGCTGGGTACTTTCGTTGTTTCCGTCTTACATAGGTGTATCAAAGAGACTGGTAGTTGCAATACCTTTTAAAATAGTTTTACGCATGCACCAGCTGATATTCTCTTTCAGGTTCATAATATTTTATAACTAATGTGTCCCCTGCTAATGTGCGCCTTCCCCAATGATTTAACGACAACAACCATGTTAATTGCCAGTCTGCCAGGACAAAAGTCCGCAACATATATCTCTATTCTCATTTCTCCACACATATTGCAATTTGTCCTTGTTATATACACACACACACACACACACACACACACACACACACACACACACACACACTCACACACACACACACAACACAT
>NC_043015.1:3385834-3428334 GCF_006345805.1 Octopus sinensis
CGGTCAAAGTATCGCGGTTTCGATTCATTGACCGTGCGTTGCGTATGTTTATTGTGAGAAAACACCTAAAACTCCACGAGGTTCCGGCAGGGGTGGTGGTGACCCATTTTCTACTCTTTCACCCAATTTTTTCTCACTCTCTCTTCCTGTTTTTTGCAGTAACGCTGCGATGGACTGGCGTCCCGTCCAGCTGGTGGGAACGCATACGGCACAGAAACCTTACCTATGAACCTGGCTATGCTTGTAAACGGCCCATAAATAAAGCATATATATATATATATATATATAATTGTACTGAGCTCCAAACGGTGTTAAGCTTCACTTCTTCTTACTCTGTTCCTGCTAAGTGACAAATATATTCATAGGAAACATCGCTGACCTTAATTGTTTTCTTTTCCCTTAAAATTCAAGAAACGTATCTAAGAGTAAATTGAAACATACTTTGTTGACATATTTTGAGTCATTATATGCAAAAACATATAATTTGTTTTTCAAAATTTCTTTCTAGATAATCCCTGATCGAGCTGCGTTACTAATAAGATGTTAACTTTTGGGTTGGTCGTTTTATTTTCTTTATAATTTAGACACATTATACACAGACAGATGTGAATATTACCCAGTCTGTTTCTAATCAGTTTACCTTAATTACAAAATTACTAATACGACATCGCCCACGGGACATGCGTAGAATCAATCAATATTGTTGATTTAACCTGGATGATTTATACACGTAGAATTTGAAATAGTCAAGTGGGAGGAACAATAAGAAAAAGTTAAGACGCAATTAATGCTGGATCAGTTCAAATTATACGAAATAATTAAATGAAAACGAAATGTTTGATTATTCCAAATGCAGATAGTGCTATATTATTAGTGTTCAACACTATGCATTTGTAATCACGATTGACAATTGGTAAATGATACAGACATACTAATGTTTGTCAATGAAGCATTATGCTCATAAGAGTGAATTGAAGAAATGGACACCATACTTGATTGTATATTGGTATGTGTATATGTGGGTTTGGATATGCATGTATGTATATTAGTCTGTGTGCGTGAGAAAATATATGGAAACACATGTATATCTATATATCTATCAATCTATCTATCTATCCATCTATCTATACATACATAAATACATAGATATATGTGTATATATATATATATATTCATATGTATCAATTTACATATGTATATATATATATATATATATATATATATAACTATTCATATGTATCCATTTACATATGTATATATATATATATATATTATATATATATATATATATATATGTGTGTGTGTATATATGAATATGTATATATATTCATATGTATATATATGCATATATATATACATATATACATAAATATGCATATATATACATATATATATATATATATATATATATATATATATATATATATATATATATATACGTCCACATGCATAGTTCTATACAGTTTTACAAAACATTCATGCTTCCATGGAAAACTTAGAAGGTGCATACACAAGTGCAAACACATCACTGCTGTTCTAATACTTGCATACACATACGAGCACATATACCATTTACTGAGGAGAGTCACATACGTTCTGACTATGCTGGGACAACGTTATACAACTGTCATTAGACAATAATTTTTTTTTTTAAATATATATTTCTTTCCAAAATTGCAATAAATTAAGGTTACATCCTTCAAAGGAACGAACCATAGACAATTAGAATGAATGTCGAAGGAATGCATCATTAGCTAAATTTGATCAGCAAGGCGTTCTAACTATGGCGACAGTGAAAGTACAGTTGGTAATGAGGAGCTGATTAAATGCCTGCATTTTGAATTAGTTCTACGACGACATTCTGGTAATTGTAAATGAATATTTGGCGCCGTAGATTCCTATGAACGTCGACAAAATTCTGTTGTCATGTATAAAACTGCAATATTGCCAATAAATTTGATTTAAGTTGCAAATTTGTTCAAACATGCGATGGAAGCACAATGGAAATACTTACCGCTTTATACGCCCCATTGTTTCTTATACGTCAGTTTTTGTTGTTTAACTCCATGAAAATAGTTAGGGAAATCGATTTATTTTTTTCTTCCTTTATTTTTTCATTGCTAATAAACAAGGAAAAAAGTGTAGTTATAATCAAACAAAAAACAATGCCTCTTTTGTTTTAGAAGATTAACTCTTTGAAATCTTTTTTTTTTAAATCTTATTTTTTTTGCTTTTTTCGGATACTTTCACCACTCTCATTTGGTTAGTGTCATATATTTCCGATACAATTCCATCATGTCTATTCTCCACACTGTAACCGTTTTGTTATTAATTACGTTTGTGATATAGTTACGAAATAAAAGCAGAATATATGTGTTTGTTCATTTCATTAACTACAATTCCAAAACAAGCTGAACAACTCATTGAATCATACACATATATACACACACAGTGATACAGAAAGAGAATCCATAAGCCGTGAACAACAAACACACAGACACATGCTCACAGAGCCACACGCAAACATTCACAGAGACAGACATACATATATGCACTTGTATATATGGGATACAAGCGTATTTGTATATACATAAATACCTATATACATAATACACATGCATAAGCGCACATATATTGAGAGATAGATATATAGATAGATAGATGGATAGAGAGAGCGAGAGAGAGCGAAAGAGAGATGCATAACATTGTATAAACACGTTTGCGTGTGTGTGTACGTACAAGCGTCTTCACGTTTCAGTATGGGAAACAGAAAGCCGAATGAGCCATAGCGAACCTATGCTATGCATATATATATTTTGGTATAGAACCTAGATATACATAGTGGAGAATTTGTGCTAAGTATTTTTCTACATTATTTGCATTATTTACATTTGACGAATATTCGTTCTCGTCTTATTGTTGTCACAACTTTTTAGCTGATGTACTCTCCAGCTTTCATCAGGTGTCTTGAGGAAATTTCGAACCTGGGCTCCCATTATTAAGGTATTTTTTAAGTTGTTGTTGTTGTTAATATTATTATTATCATTATTATTATTATTATTGCTGTTGTTGTTGTTGTTGATATTATTATTATTGTTGTTGTTGTTGTTCAGGACAATGCTTCGAATCGAACACCGGAGCATGAGGTTCGTAGCCCGCACCGTTAACCAGTACACCATATGCCTGTGAGCATATGGCATAGGTTCAGGGTTAGGGTTAGGGTATGGCGTAGTGGTTAAGAGCGCGATATACTATTCCCAAGATTTCGAGTTCGATTCCAAACAGTGACCTGATCGAAAAATACCTCATGAATGAGAACCCAGGTTCAAAATTTCCCCAAGAAACCTGATGAGGCCTGTACGGTATATCAGCCGAAACATTGAGTTAACAAACAAGATGAGGACAAATATTCGTCAAATGTAAATAATATAAACAATGTACATAATTCCTCATCTCTTAAATATAGAACTGTATCTTTTTTCTGTTCGTATATTTGTATAAGCTTATATGATTATTTTCTCATGTTATTGTTTTAATGTAAAAGTTTTGACACGTTTTTCTCCAATGAACTTTTCCGCGGCTACTTCTGATTAACATTTCCATATACACATAGTTTCACAAATCAAAACGACATTTTTCTCCGGTAAAAATATCAAGAACATATATCAATCAATGAGTCATTACTGCATGATTCATATATTAATTGTACGTTTGTATATTTCTTTAACGATTTATATACCTATTCAGTCGGATAGCATTTGTTGTCTACAAATTATTTTTCTTTCGAGATAATCGTTTTTCAGATATCTAATCAAAATATCGAAACGCAAGCTGATGATATACAATGATATAAATTATGTACACTTATTTAAAGATAACCGTACCTCTCCTACTAATTAATTGTTAGAGAATCACCCTCATCCAGATAAATTTCTGAGGTCGATATTAGAAAATCAATGATTAACTTCGATTTATGATACCTGGAAACTAAACTAGATGAACAAATTTTATGCAGTCAGTCAGCGTGATTATGATACTCCATGGCTCCGGTTTGACTTGATAAGTTTCTTTGTACTGGTCGGTTTTGCATGGATTTTTCATTTATTAGGATGAATTTCTTTCCCCTTCATATCCCTTTGTTGCAGTATCTTTGAATAGCAGTCTACTTCTTCTTTCGTCTCTGAAATGTTGTGCAGCTTTGTCAACGTTTTTTTTTAGGTGATGCATATCATCAATGCTGAATCGTCACCGAACAGTATGAACAAACTACTAGAGACTTCGTAGTTTACGTCTTGGCTTTATATATTTGCAACATTGAACTGATCACTATCAACATGTTGTGTCTAGACGTAAATCACCCCTCCGGCTCCCTGAAAGGTATCTTTCAGCACTGCTGCGATATGCTGAGGGTTTAGTGTTGGAGCAACTCTCCACAGACGCGCTTTAGTTATTGCTATATTGTAATGCAAATACCTGTATTTCTGCAATGACCTGACAAAGTTGATGAATCGCTGACGACATCCATATTCCTTAAGAACAACTCAATGTTTATTACGGCATACTGTACTGAATTCCAATGTTCAGTCTGTAAACTTCATACATGGCCATGTTGGACTGAATGCCTTTTCCCTGAATTTGGCGTAGGCAGAATATAATGTGCACATTGCTCCTACCGCAACGGAAAACAAATTCAGTCTCAGGCAACATATTTCAACAAATATAGTCATTTGATGTGTTTAATAGTATTCGAGCCAACATCTTCCAAACAATTGATAGCAGAGATATTCTTCCGTAGTTTCCACAATTCATTCTACAATACCGTTTTGAATATCTGGACGATTTATGCATCTTACCAATCTTGTAGAATCGTTTCCGTCAGCCAAAGTAATACAGACATTCGAGAAACCTAACACCCCTATGCTTCTAGATTTCAGCGGATATTCCGTATCTGTCTGGTGCTTTATCTTTTATCATTTATTGCATTTCTTAAGAATAGCTTTGTTATTTGATGATTAGATGTTTGGCTGTTAGTTCCCCTTCTTCGGGGTGATATAGTTGAAAACACCTGGAGTAGTAAGTAGGCTGCCAAAGTGACTGAAATATATATCTGCAATTTTTCCTGGGATACTGTCTTGCTGTTAATAGCTATAATGTTTACTGTGCCTAATCTCTGTGGCCCGTATACCTTTCGATGATCTGAGTAAAATACATTCATATCATTGTTATGGTGTAGCTCCCACCACTCTGACTTCACTTTCCTAATACAATCTTGCAGCCTCTTTCTAGCTTTCAATAGTTTCCCCTCTTTGAATTTGTACTAAAATTTACTTGCCCTGCCTTTTTAATGACCCTTTCTACACTAGGGCCTGCAGTTGGAGGGGTTTTCCCCTTATATCCTCACATCTTCCTGAAAATTTATCCAGCTATTCCTGGGATCTCTGAGCTGCGGAATATGTAACTTACTTTTCGCTCACTTCATTCTTCCCTTCCTGAAAGTAAAATCTGTCTTTGATTTGATAGTGTGATTGTCAATGGAGGAGTATGCAGCTCCTAAGGCTCTTGTTTCGAAAACATTGTTTTCATCTGTTTACTAGTCTAATACGAGTCAATGCTTGGAGCGAGGGTGGATCAACTACCAGTTTGATGGATTCTATTTTCGAAGACAGTTTTTAATTAATAAGGTGAACTCAGACCAGCGGGCGAATAGAATCCCACCATTTGAATTACGCTTTCCTATTTTTAACTATTACACCAAGCCTACACTTGCAAAGATCTATCTTGCGGTTATCAGCTTGTCGTTGCAGGGGGAATTGCACTGCTTAGAATTGGATTCTTCTTTTACTTTCTGAGGGTTATTTGTTGTCGGCATACATCATTTTGTTAAATGATATTCCCATTGTCATGATCTTGTAATTCAGCAGTAATTCAACGATGATCTTCCTCATTGCAAAGCCCTCAACAACTTCGATTCTTTTCTTCTTCTGTAACTTTTGAGCCGTAGGTTTTGCTGTTGTCATATGCAGATAATTGAAATGACAGCATGCTCACCTCGTCGGCGATTGAACCAGCAAACCCATCACGTTTGCAAGGGCGAATGGCGATTTTGAACACCCTGTGGTACTAGAAGCAAAACACGACAAAGAACAGAATAACTGATGAGTAACGTACAATTGTGCGTCCATATGTCTGTGCCCTGGTGCCCTGCAGAAATGGTGCCCTGCAGCATCACCGAAGAATCTGTCACTTGACCAGTCGTTGCAGTATGACACTGATGCCTGTATATCCGTAAACAAGTTCTGCACAGGTGTGCGTAGCCTCTGTAACCCAGTGAAATGTAAGATAGGACGCAGGAAATTAATGAACATTGCCGGATGGAATTTTAAAACACTACTTAATATTGCGTGATCTCAATCTCTTTAGCGTCGCACTGCTCTCGTTGCAAAGTAACTAGATAGCTACAACATCGTCAAAGCACTCTGGGTCAAATGCTGTTACCTGAACAAATTATACCAGAAGCGAAATTAACTTTAATGCATTTCTTGTATTCATTTCTGGCATTCGATTCAATAAATATTCCATAAATGCAGACATTTAAGTTTAAGTTTTAATATTTCCTTTTTCACTTTTACTTTGTAAATGGAAACTATGGAAATGGTCACTGTGATTCTGAAGGAAGACTATTTCAATATATTTTCTTCTTTGATATGTGACCGATGTATGTGCTACATCCTCTCATGTCTAGCTTTAATTCAGTCAGAACCAAACAGATCATGTTATGATCATATGATCAAAGGTATTGAAGCTGAAGTTTCCCAACATCCTATATTTCGTTTAAGCAGACAAAATCTGTTTATGTTACGGATCGTGTGCATGGACTTCCATACGTAAGAGTGCGATTTCAGAGATATTTCCCCCTAAAAGTTTAAGGATGAAACAAAAGTTTTCTGACATAATAACCGTCTAGCAACGCTATCAACAATATTTCAAATTTTTACGAAGAGAAAAACGGGGAAAAGAACAATTTTTGTCAACCTACATGAAACGAGAATGAACAACGTCTGCATTTACATAAGAGTGAATTACATTGTTATCGATCTATCACGTTGAATTCCCTAACAAAATTTATCGAATATTAGTTGTTGCACTAGGATATGAATATATACTGAAAATACACTTATTTGGGTAGTTTCAAATATTTTAAAGTGTCGTTTGTGCCTAATCAGGGAATAATTGAAAAGAAATATTCCGATAGTACAAACTGGAAACAGCCTGCAAGGTACTGTAAAGCGACATGTAATAATTTTTTTTAAAAAAAGCAGAAAAGTAAAAAAGAAAGAAACAGGGCAAAAAAGGGAGAAAATGAAGAGGAAATGGAAAACAATGAAGCAGTAATGTAAAACTAATTTTTTCTACGTTTGCAGGGCCATGGTTTATACATTGAAATTGATTAAGAGATGCTGGTAATTTAAAATAAACAAAACAAATTCAGTCATCATTATTTTAAATGAGTATTATACGAATAATATCGATGTTAATTAAAGAGCGATAGATAACGATTACCAAGGTTAATTGTTATATTTTCTTCGTTTTCTGATGATCATTATGCTCCTCCTCCTCCTCCTCATCATCATCATCATCATCATCATCATCATCATCATTATTATTGCCCTTTTAGCGGGTGGAGAATCGGTACAACAGAATCGGTAGGGCATCGGAAATGAATGTGTCGCTGGTTCCTTGATGAGACGTATGTTCGAAACATGGCCAGGCTAAATTCATCTTCGTACCATTCACTTTCGAGAATTAATTTGTTCCGTGTCATTGACAAATAAGTATCAAAAACATAATGTTTAATATACAGTAATGTAACTTGAGTAGCACACTAGTATATATTTACCAACTCAACTCTCACACGAACGTGTGTATACCAACCTATATAACTATAGTTTTTCTCATAGTTTGGTAGTACAAATGATGTGTAACGCCTGCCACTCTACTTATTTATTCCTTATTTGCGGACCATTTTGTAAATATTCACATTCAGGGCGGAATTCATCAACAATAGGCAAAAGTACGTAGACATGTGGTAAGATAGGTACGTATGGGGAAATGTATCAGCCATGTATATATGAATATTTTGCTCTACAGATTTCTATGAACTTCTATGTAAACTTATTGTGATGTATAATATGCAAAATTGCCAATAGATCTGATTCAATTTCCAAATTGTCTCCAACATGCGATGGACGCACAGTGTATAGACTTGTCACTTTATACACATGGTTGATTCTAACGTACAAAAGACTCAGTCCTTGTAAAACTATGCATATCGAGGTATGTGCATGTACGTGTGTGTATGTGTATCTCAGTGTGCGCCTATGGGTGCATTAGGGTGTTTGTTTTTGTTTTTCATACGTAAGGTTGTAAGTTCGATTCCCGGTGAAACGTTGTGTCCTTGAGTAAGACACTTTATTTCACGTTGCTTCAGTCCACTCAGCTGGCAAAAATGAGTAGTACCTGGATTAGTAGGGCCAGATTTGTCACACTCTGTGTCACGCTGAATCTCCTTGCGAACTACGTTATGGGTAGACGTGTCTGAGGAATGATCAGCCACTTCCACGTTAATTTCACGAGCAAACTGTCCCGTTTGTCGTATCAGCTGGGACTCGCGTAGTCGTAACCGACGGACTGCTCCTTTTTAATGCTTAAAAAATAAATCTTGCAGTGCCGATCAGTGCCTGTTATCAGTAAATATTATGCACATGCCAATTATTAATGTGTATTATACGTATCTATCCAAATATACACCCTTAATGTTACTGAGCTCGCGATGTGGCACATACTTTTTGAGGAGACACATTCTTCTCTTCCTTACAATTAATAATACTATTACCAGAAAATTATAAACATTTTATGCAATAAATTCCTGTAAAATCGCTCTTTTTTATGAACAATAATATTTAAATACACATGCTAATATTTGAAAACTGATTTTCGAAATAGAATTGGACAACGAAATATCATTTTATTAATTGTTTGTTCATTTAGCAGCGTTGCGATAGCAAAAATTTCTGGTAATGCGTCGCATTGCCATTATCTGGTAATTATTTTACGTTCTGATATTCAAGAATGAATTCAATAAATTTCAGCAACTAAATGACAGAAATTATTAATATTGGTTTCAATGCCTCTCCTCTTTTTCCTATAAGAGAGTAATGAATCTGAGAAATATTGGATGGTATATATACATATATATATATATATAGTAAATTGATCAAAATAAAAACAGGATGCCAAGGATTCAGCGGTACATATGTTTCGGGCCTTTATTAGACAGATTTATAACAATGCATAATGTATGTCTGTGGCCTTCTCCAGCCGCGCACAACAACTTCCACAAGGACGTGTGTTACATCAAAAATTCTTGGTCGGGGATGCAAATCCTCTCATTCGCGTACGACATAATGCGGCAGCAGCATAGAATTGAAGCGTCCATCTCGTTCTTCTCTCAATGTAGAATGAGGGAATTTAGATGTTGAAGTAATGTAAATAAATTAACAAATAAATACATATATAGACGTGAAGGGATCTGGTGATAAGAGTAAATAGGGGTAAAGATGGAGGGGCGAGAATTCAGGACGAAGGATAAAAAAATATATAAAAAGTGTAAGTATAGAAAAATGTAAAAGTGTAGAGTATAAAGATATAAAGAGATATAAGGAGATATAAGGGGGTATAAAGAATATAAAAAAACATTAATTAATATAAAGGTATCAAGTTATAAAGTAAAAATAGAAATAGGAATAAAAATAAAAATAAAAGCAAAAAAATAAAATAGGAATAAAAATAGGAATAAAAATAATTTTAAAAATATATAAGGATAAGGGATGTATAGTGGTTACGGACCAAACATGGTGGTCAGGAAAATGACAAAATCCAGTTGTAGAATCAACAGGGGCGTCTGGGGACTTAGTGTGTTGTAAATCAGATCTGTTGAGCGGTTAATCTAGTTCCTTGAGTTAATTGGTCATCTTGTACATACATACCAGCATGGATACATACACCCATATACACGCGCACATATACGCACGCATACACATCTCCAAGCATATAAGCATACATACGTACTCACATGTAAGCATATACAGAAACCCATATACACCCACACACATGCGCATGTATACATACATACAACAGAATATGCGTATATATACCCGGACATTATCCGTGTACATATACATATATACATATATACACACACACGCACATACATATATACATATGCACATACACATATGCACACATACATGCACGTGTATACATATACATACATATGCACATACACACACCCATATATACATACGTACGTCCATCCCTACATACACGTACAAGGATGCCCACGCATACCGGTTTAGATATAAGGTAATAAAAGATGTGTATAAGAACGCATGTGAAGAATCACGCACTCACGTCTATACGTACACGCACACACGGCTGTGTGTCTATATGTGCGTGTACATATACATCCACATGCACACACAGAGACATACGTGCGTATAGGTATAGCTATAAGATATTAAAAGATGTATACAAATGTGTGTAAATATATGCATATAAGAAATCTGCGAAAAGATGTAAAAAAACATGTAAAAAAAATTTTTTTTAATTTAAAAAAACATGTAAAATCTTTTTAAATTTTAAAAAGTTATTAAGGGAAATATTAAAGCAAATTATTTAAAAAATGATTAAAAAAATTATTAAAAAAATTATTAAAAAAATGTCTGGTAATATATATATATATAAAGTGATGGTTTGTTGCCAACTTAATGTGACAGTCCCAGTTGGTTATGTGACACAAGCGTATTGTACTGTGTCTTTGTGATTTCAAAGAAGGAAGATAAGCACTTCCACCCAGCAAAGACAGCATTCAGAGGCTAGTTTCAGATTCATTGCTCTTCATCAGTCGAGAATAGCTTGGCTTGCTATCTGTCGATGCTTATTCACCTTCGAAAAGCATATATATTTCAAGTGAAATAAATTCACTGATCTAAAAATTGGAAATATTACATTTCTAAATCTGTCAGAGAGATTTATACATTTACAACACAATAAAATGATGGATGCTGGCTTTGCTGCCTGAACGGGCTTATCTTCCCTGTTTCAAATAGTAAGGACACAGTAATCATGCGCCACGTAGCCAATTGGAATCGGAGTTTCCAGGGGCTAAATAGCAGTAGCAATCTTCCCTTTACTGGGACTGCCACATAAGTTGGCAACAGACCATCACTATATTGTACTGCTACTGTATAAATCTCTCTGCGAGAATGTAATATTTCTAATTTTATGTACATATATATATATATATATATATATATTTATATGCGTGTGTATGTGTGTGTATGTGTGTGTGAGTATGTGTGTGTGCGCGTATGTGTGTGTGTGTGTGTGTTGCAGAATAGATATGTAATTACATATTTAAAATCCAACTATAAAGTTGGCAGAATAACCAGCTAGTGAAAATTCTTTCTTGCAAGTGTATGTATTGCACATATAAAGCTGGATTTTCTACGGCGAGCATGCCCTTGCTTACCAAAATATGAATATGTTGTCTATTGACTATTTATACATGTTAGACCACTGGTGATGATATTTATAACGTATATTCGCTACCCTATATATGTATCTAATGAATATATTTTTAGCATTCTCGAAGATTCCGCTCAGATTTGTATTCATTGCTGACCGTAAATGCGTCTGCGCGCAGAGTTTTGAAAATCTAAAACATATAATGACGGGACACGTGTTCTTGTCTCTGAATTATAAGTTAGTTATTGAGGCCGGTTACTGATGAGAATTCGCCATGCGATAATATAGTTTTGCTAAATTACCTATTAAAGGATGGCAAATAATATTGATTGCTGATGAAATTTCGAAATCATGGTATAACCGATAATGAATAACAAGGTAAAATTTTCTATTTTTCAATTCCTTCGAAAACTGCTATTAAATCGTGGTTTTGGTCATGTTGGCTGCTATTTCTACCATGTAAAACTACCTGTGAATGGGTAATTTTCTTTTGTTTTTAAATGTACGCTATTTTAATATATATATATACAGGGTAACATTTGGCAACATTATGCTGCAACTGGCATAATATATTAGGGACTTTTATATGCATATGCAAAACATTCACCGCAAAAGAAAATTAGCATTTATGTATATACATGTATATATGTAAATACACACTCACCACACATATATGAATATTCAATTGGTGTTCGTGATGGGTAAATTGCACCCATTTTATATCTTTATTTTCGTCTATACTCATTGATTGTTTTTCATATCGACTGCACTGTCTAGTACCGACATTTGGGCATCGTCTGTGAGAGAAAAAGAATAATAAATCAGCAGCATGATGCAATTTACTCTAACAGAAATCTGGAAATAACATGACGTACTGCATCGCGCATGTGCTGGCAACTCAAATACGAACATTTAAGAGAGCTGGCGTGTCAGTCTGAGGCCATTGCAATCTGAGGACACGTACCGAGAATGATAAGAATCAAACATTCAGTCTAATTCATGTCTGAAGTGTCCACTAGTGATGTCCACGTCATGCATCCCTCACAGCCTCAGACTCAATATGGAGGCTTAAATCAAGTCCCCGGATGATGTAGTGGTGCCCTGGGTCAAGGTGCTTGTTGCTAGAACAGCTGGGAGACACCAGTCATGGCATTCAGACAATTTCTAAAACCACATCACACCTAACCTCCAGTGATCTAACTCTCCAAACTGCAACCCACCTGTCTATTATATGTGGGACACACTTGAGCGAGAGACAAACACTACTCCTTGTAACACCAAAGATACACTGAAAGCAAGGATTACGTAAACAATCACCATCTGAAACACGGAGACCGTCCAGGGAAGTTGTAGGATGTTCCCAAGTCATCTTGAAGCAATGGTTGAAGCCAATGGCGATGCTACTGAATCAATCTACTCTTTCTTATTTCAAAACATTTTTATTTAATTCTGGTAAATATATCCTTTAAATTGATATGCCAGTACAGTATTATTTTCTTTTTTGTGTAATTTTTACGACAATAATTTCACGATCTGTGACACCACCTCTGCGAATAGACTAGCCAAAATCGTACACGTTGCAGCGTTTTTGACTGAGAGTGAGAAATGAGAAATCAATGGAAGTCGAAGGGTGTCGTTTGTATGATCCTATAGTCACAGGAAATCGTCGAGAAGTTGTTTTAGTTCATTCTCAGTATCGTATTAGATTGGTTACAGTTGATGGCAGAGTAATTGGGAGTGCATTGAAATGGAAACAGTCCCACCTGTTGAGTATCAGTGTAATATATATATATATATGCATGTGTGTGTGAGAGAGAGAGAGAGTATGTGAGTGAGTGTATATGCATGTATGTATGTGTGTGTGTATGTATAAATATATACAGTAATGTGTTAGTGTGGAAAGTGCTATGAACTTGAATAAATGAGAGAATAGCCGGACAGTTACCGTAATTGATATAATTGATTTGTATACTTCCTTCTATGTTGAATTCATCATTAAAATATAAGAATGAAAGTAATTGTAGTAGTTGCTTATCTCGTTGTTCTCACCAATGCTGTAATTGTTGCCTCTACTACACCGACAAATGCAACAACATGTACGTCTAAAAATACTCTGTCAATTTTCTTTATATCATTTGTTTCTTTCATTCAGCATTTCAAAGTGGTTCAACCTGATATTGGTTTATCAGCTACTTTAGTTACTTGTACATTTCTTGGGTGTTTCGATGCCTTACTTTCCTCAATCAATCACTTAAATGTCTTGCCGATGTTTCTTAACTCCCTATTACATGTATGATCCGTCTTAATTTAAAGTAATCCAGAATTATTGAAGATCCTTTCATTTCTGACGTCTATATTTTGTACTCAGTTATCGGACGAGAAATCAGCATCAATTAAGCAGCCAGCTATTACATTTCTCATGTTTTCCAGTTGCAGAATGCATGCTACGATATGAGCTTTCAACAACTATTCATTTCAATTTTTTAAAACGTATATTAAAATTTCCAAATGTAGTTATTTAAATTTTCAAAACAAGTATAGTAAAATTAGAAGTGTTATTCTTTATGGTCGTACCGATACCTACTTATTCAAATCGAATTCTTATTGTTTCTGCATCATATATTTTCAAGTCTCCGATTCTTACAATTCCTCTAAGTATTTTTCTCTATATGTAGAGATTATGTTTTGAACCATATATTCTCTTTCAACAAAGAAACTATGCAAACTCTGCAGATGACATGGCTCATCAACTTTGTTTGATGCAGCACATCTTTATTGCTATGTATTTCAAAATCTTACTCTGTTAAGCGCACCCTTACCGTCATCTCTTTTCTAACCCCTTGAGATACACTCTTGCCTAATTCCTTTGATAGCATTGACTTTCATCTTAAGGCTTATGAAACACATCACAACAATATATTGCTCTAAAATCTAACACTTCTCCTTAGTTGTCAACACCCGAAATATTTGGGAAACTAACGCCTTGGAAAATAAGGGAGCGTATTTCGACATTACAAACTAGTTGCGTACGTGAAGTTATTTTTGCATTTACCTCTCTGAAGTTAAAAGTATTTTACCTATTAATTTCATCGAAGTTCCTGATGTGCTGCATCATATGCTATTTGGGAACCGAAAGCAGAAAAAAACGGACAATGTCATTTTTACCGTCGCACTAAAGAATGTGCCAAGCTCCCCGCTTTAGTTTTGCTTTTTATATTAAGAATTGGCATAACCTTGTGATAACGTTTGAAATACTCCTCGGGGGAGATATATTTAACAACTTAATCACCTTCGTCAGCATTTGGAGAATTCATAGTACGTTACTGGAATTTTTGGGCAATTAATTCCAGTGTGTCGAAATTCATTTTAATACATTTAATTCATTGTGTACACTTCCTTTCAGCTATGTATTCATGTTCATTCTTCATATTGCCATTGTTCCTGGAGCTTCTCCATTAAAAATGTCTGATGAGATTCTTTTGAAACACGCTGTGTAATGGAATAGACATATTGTTGATACGCAATGAGGCTGCACCCCTGTCAGCCATTCGTCCATATATTCTAATTAGTAAAGGATTTTCCACACGAACATACTTTTAGACAAAAATCATAATCTTATTTTATTTTTTAAATATTTTTCTTTCGTATTATTTTCGACGAATTCTGCAGTTGTCGAAGATACCTTCACAACTGGAATTAATTATACGGAAATAAACTAGTTACAGGTGTAAAACATTCCACATTATCAAGGGTAGTAGCACAGACACTATTATGTATGAAGATTCATAAATATCTCAGCATCTCTAGTAATCCTTTCGAAACAAATATATTTTTCATCTTTATCTCTTTCAGGATCGTATCGTTGGAAAGCTCTTCAAAATAATCTCATTTGTTCAGGATTTCTTGCATACTATTTCTTGCTTGTTTTCAATTTAGATATGTGTCTTTGTGTACGACTGTATCAGCGTTTGTGTTTCTGTGTGTGATTGTGAGATGACTACCTACTTCATATTTAAGTATGTAAACCTTTTTGCAATTTCCTATCATCTACGAACACATTGCGGTTAGCATAAAACTTCTTAAAGTTTGAATCCTTTTATGGAGTACATATATGCTTCTAAAAGTAGCATTGCATTTGGCAACTTTCTCAAGCAAATCCACCATTTCTTGTATATGTTGCAGAATACCTTCATATCATACACACCCACGAACGCATTAGATTTATTCCCCAGGCAATACCTACACCCATTTCCCATCTGTATTATGTTCATTATCTTTTGTTTTCTTTTTCACAAGCCAGCATTAGCACACCCAGATACTGATATGTTTGAACAAAATCCGGATTACCTTTTCTGATTTATATTAACATGAATAGAAATCATGCTTGGCTCTTATAACCATATTCCATACCTTTGTATATTGCTATTCTAGCACAAATATAAACAGTTGCTATTTTAATTCAGCATCGGAGGATTATTATTCTAGCTCTCCAAATGATGTAGGCAGTCTCTACCTGACGGTTCTCATAGTATCTAGTGATACTTGAGAATACCTTGCGTCAGAGTGGACTAAAATATTTAATATCTAAATGTTCTGTATGAAGTGGACAGTTCAGTATTAGTGTACGGTATAGGAACCCATTAATGGAGAAACCTTTTAAAAAACAAACTAATCATTTATATCTGTAGCATACTTGTTTTTCAATGATGCAGTTTATATTCATGTCATCAGCACTTTTGCAGCTTTACTTTCAAGGACAATCCCTGTGTAGGATTACATGTAATTAGATACATCTAGGACTACATATTCGCTGTTCCTATAACAGTAATCACTTGTAGTATCATTGATCCTGAATTAATCGGATGCCATACAATTAGGTATTTGCAAGAGTACATAACAAAATATCATATGTAATTTATTTTGCTCCTTTTCTCCTCTGTGTTCAAATTAAGATAAAGTAAATAATTTTATCTGGTGTTCCTTTTCGATTACGGTATATGCTGTAATAGGTTCAGTTATTTGCATTAAAAGTCTGCTGCGTATCTGCTTGTATGAAAAGAACAGAAAAGACACTGTTGTTTTATTATGTTGCTTTATTTCTTTCTCACAAGAATTGTTAGTAAAATATAACTGGGAAAATACTTAAATTTAGTATAGTTTCCGATGAAATAGTTTGTTGCACAACGCTACATAATGCAAGGTACTTATTTCGATAGAGAGAGAAGTTTTCAAATTTTAGTGGATTGCATAAATGGAGAGAAATGATATTCAATACAATTGATTATTTCCCTCAACAAAATGTATCCATGGACCCGGAAAAGTGATACCCCGTTGAACGCAGTGGGGTGGAGTAGATAATTATAGCTTTTATTATAGCATTAATGCCACTTTAAGGTATGTTACGTAGCAAGTATATGTATGTATATATATATATATATATATATATATATATATATAATAACTTGGAAAAGGAAAATACGCCCACTTACATAGTTTTAATATAATTTTTAATATATCGACCAGTTTCGCTATCGCTATTCATGATATAATGTTTAATTTATATGAATATATATTTTTACTTAAGAAGGAATTTGGTCCATGTTGTCTGTGATGAGATTCACGAGTGAATGACTTTAGAAGTAGACAAATAAAGGGAGGTAATTGGTTGTTATTATTGTTATTGTTGTTTTTAAGGGAGATAACTCTTCAAGTTTTGGTTGGGGAATAAATATGTGTACAGAAAAGAGACAGGTTTAAAAAAAGGGGACCTTGTTTAGTAGGGATTTATGTACAGTGATGTAATATGTAAAAATATAAAAGTTGGTTATGCGTGCCTATTAAGAGGTGTTTGTGTATTTTTCAATGAAAATTTTTTTTCTTTATTTAAGCGTTCTAGCTGAGAGATTGCGTCTTTGCATTGGTAGAAAGGGAAGACTGTGAAATTTGGTTTGATGTTACCTGCACATTTGTCCATGAGTTCACTAAGAGGAATTTGTCTGTATTGCGGGAAACGGATTTGCTCCTTATGCAGAGTGATTCACTTCCTCATAGTTAAACTCGTTTGTCCAATGTACTGATGACTGCAACCCGAGCAGGTTATTACATATAGTAGGTTCTCAGAGGCACAGGTGAAACTAGTTTTAATTGTGAACCTCTATCCTTTTTTGAAAAGGAAATCCGAGCCTTCAAGCAGGTTGGGGCAGGTTTCACAATTCGGGCGTCCACATTTTTCAACCAATGGTTTCGTGGTTATTTTGTAAAGCTTCGCATTTGTTAGTAGTCTCGTTAGCGATTTGTCTTGTGTTTTGCATTCGATAAGTTTGTGCGTTTACAGGATGTTGTTCATTTTTGGATCTCTAGTTAGTAAAGGGAGAGTTTGCACAATGGTGTTGAGTGCCTCACTGTTTCTGGGGTTGTGTGTTGATATAAAAATAATGTTTTGGTATAGGTGTGGTGCTATGTTATTTTGTTCTTAGTGTTTTTGTGTCTAATTATTTGGCACGTTTAAATCCTTCGTCGATAAGAGAGGGTGGATATTGTCTTTCAATAAGTGTTGTTTTGAGGTCTTGAAGGCGAAGTTCCCGAGTTGTTCTATCAGACACTATTGTGCAGATTATATTTGCCAAGTTAAAAGAGATGTTTATTTTTAGGTGTTTCGGGTAGCATTAGTTAAAAAGACGATATTGTTTTGAGTCAGTTGGTATATAATAAATGTCAGATATGATTTCATTGTTACCTTTTTGTATCATGATGTCTAAAAATGGAAGTTGTTCTTTGTTATATTCCATTTTGAATTGAATGTTACTATTTATGTCATATATTGTTGTTTTGAAATCGAAAAGTCTGTCGATGTTCTCCTTCCAGATGATAAAACAGTTATCCAGGTATCGCTTTCAATTTTCTCTTATGTAGAGGTAAAATGGGTACCCATATTTCTGAAGTGATACTTCATATAAGGTGAATTAAAAATAACCTATTATTAGGTTCACAAAAACAGGAGCTGCTTCCGTCCCCATCGCTATTCCGCATTTCTGACGATAGTATGTGTCATCAAATAGGAAATAATTGTTCTGAAGTATAAATTTTAAGGATTCAAAAATAAAGATCTGGTTTATGCGTTCCGGGACGAGTTCAGGGTACTTTCCCAACCATAATTTAATTGCTTTTATTCCATAGAAATAACTATCTCTCTTACGTAGTTGAATATGTTCGTGCCTCCTATACTTTTATCATTAATCATACAGATGAGAGAATCTACTTTTTTTAGTAATAACTGGTAATTCCTTTGTATTTTCACTTTTTAATGCGTTTAACATTTCTTCCCTCTTTAATTATTAATTCATTCAAATGATGTAAGATCTTACTCCCTTCACGATTCATTGTGTAATCATTTCTTGTAAGCTCTTGCTTGGCTTCAGCTATATCACTTAATCATCTTGTTCCATCCTGGTTTGTTCAGTTTGGGTTCTCTATCGCTTTTTTAATTAGCTTGCGATATCTTCTACCGCCAATTCTGTTATTCACTGAGTTCGCTTAATAGTATTGGCCACTTCCATTAGTCTCTCTTCAGTTAAGTCAAAAATATCTTGATTTACCTAAAGTCCTTAGACACAGTGCCTGTAACATCTTACTTGAATTCACTTTGCAGTTAGCACAGCACCAACATGATGTTCGCTGTATTTGTTAATATCTTCCTCATTATTCCATCCTGTATAATGAGGAGGGAATAATACAGGAGGTCAGGTTGTGTTCTCATTTAACGGACTCTAAGTGTGATCGCTAGAAGTTCTGCGTAAGTTCATATCGCTCATATACTAAGATAAGTTAATGCACCAAACATAACATGTTCGTTTCTTCTTTTCCCCGTTTATTCCATCTTAGTTGTGCTGATATCATCTGATTAACTAAACACACACACACACACACACACACACACAAATATATATACATAAATGCCTACTCACACACAGGCATACACGCGCGTATGCACACACACACGCACACAAATACACACCAGAGTCAATCTTAGGCCGATTCGTTGATAAGATTCCATAGTTTTATTCAATGTGGATTTTTTTTTCTCGCATGCAATCACAATTCGAAACTTGTAATTACGTCTTGTTTTGCTAAAATAGCTCTGTCTCCGTGTAGCTAATCTATGTATACAGCTCCTTTTTTAAAAAAGTCTTATATTGTTTTTGTTTAGTTACGTGTCTGAAAGTTCAAAAGTTCATTTCGCTTGTTCTGTTGTTTTTTTTCTTATCTATTGTTATTGTTATTATTATTATTATTATTATTATTATTATTATTATTATTATTATATTATTATTATTATTATTATTATATTATTATTATTATTATATCATTATTATTATTATTATTTATTATTATTATTATATTATTATTATTATTATTATTATTATTATTATTATTATTATTATTATTATTATTATTATTATTATTATTATTATCGTTTTACTTCTCAGAACGTTCGATCTTGTTTGTTCTGGCAGATTATTTGACAGCAGACAGCAGTCTGCTGTCAGTGATCTCATAATGTCTCTTTCGGCACATCATAGCCTTTGGTACCTGGCTGTTTTTCATCATGGGAGACATTCAACAACCAAGCAACAATCTCAAAGTCCTAGCTGTCACCAGTAAAGCAAATTTGTGCAGCCTGCTCTGCTCTAAAGTCAATTCCGATTCTTTTCACATATTTCTCGCACTTGTGTTTGTATTCCGCGTGCCTCTATAACTATTGGAATGACAGACACTCTCTTCACAGACCACATTATTGCAATTTCTTTCATTATTAGTCTGTACTTTATAACAATTTCTAGTTCGTTGTCACTTATGCGTGCATCTTCAGGTATGATGTATCTCTGATCTTGGTTTATATTTTCCCTTTATCTACCACACCACTGTCCGGTCTCTGAGCCTCGATTAGTGAGTCATATTATGTTGTAGAATTTCAGAGTAGCTCATATTCCTTGTTTTCAGTGACTCTGGTTCATGTTCGTATCATTTTCGTGCTCCCTTCAGGCCGTACGTACGCACAAAACCTCCAATAGCAGAATTAAACCACGTTTTCATGACTCCTTTTGTAGTGATTTTTGGTTCAGCTTGCTACACCCACACACAATATGTGCCATGGTTTCGTTTCTGCTTTAACTCATCCTACAAAATGGCGATTCGCAGCTCTTATCTTTTTGGAACTTGATGTAAATAATTCTCATAGCTTCTTCCTGTGCGCTGCATATAAATAACCCAAGGTATCCTTCAAGATCTATTTTTCTTAACTATCTCCAAGAGTTTACTTTGTCTTTCTCTTCATTTTCTCTGATATATTGTCCATGCAGGGATTCCATTTTCCGGTCGTTTACTCTTTCTTCTTTATATTGTTTCTTAAATGTTTGTAGGCGCATCACATTTTCGGTATATTGTTAATTCTAATAGTTGCAAGCAAAGATTGATTCTGCAGTTTGATGTCCCATCCAAGTGTCTTCTTTCTGTTCACATCACAAATCCTCAATACTATGAGACCTCTTCCACTCCTGTTTCCAGACATATGCAGTCTGTTAGTATCACTTTTTGGGATCTAATTCCGTGTTAACTGTAATCAGGTTGTTTTAGTTTTCCTGTCCATTTCCTCAAGCTCATTCTTTGTCCACCTAACATCTGCGCGTATTAAGGAAAAAAAGTTATCAACATCATCATCATTATCGTTATCATCACCACCATCATCATCTGCACCATTATCATCATCACGACGACGCCGATGACCATGACGACGACGAAGACAACCACCATCAACACCCTCATCATTTATGATTTTCTGTGTTTTTCTTGTTCCTGCTTTGTTGCTGTTGTTGTTGTTGTTGTTGTTATTATTATTATTTCAAATCAATAGTATAGTATGAAATGAGGCTGAGGTGCTCCAGTGTTTCCTCTCTTCATTCACATCTAAGTAATATTTCTGAAATTTAGTAGTAATAAATATATTCCGGGAAAATATATTCATCATTTCATTTGAAAATAATGAATGAACAATGCCATATAAATTGCTATTGTCTAATGATATAAAAATATAAATATATCATAATACCATGACTTTTATTAATTCATCATCTAAATTTGGTTTTGGTTACTCGTCAGTAATTTAGAACAATGCATCAGTGAAGAATTTAATGTTATTTTTTCTTTGTTCTTGCGTCGTATGTTTTTCTCTCTCTTCCCCAATGGCCCCTCGACTCTCTGACCCGTTGCGCTTGTACCATCAATTAAAAACCATAGATAAAATGTCTGCTTGTTCAAACGGACTTGACATTAGTTTTAAATGCTTTCTTTGCGCATTATATTAAATCAATATTGAACCACGTTTCTGATTTCTAAAACAGAACATACGAAAACAGCAGTACAGCATAAACAAATCTAAAAGTAAACAAAATCAAAGATAAAAATAAAATAAATGAAAAACCATACAAAATGAAGAAAGCCATCTCAAAATTTACTGTAAAACACTAACTACCTCTCCAATTCTTCCCAACGCCATTTACAAGGAATGTCTGCGTCACTGTTGTGATTGCAGATTTTTGTTTGAAAGTAAGGAAGTCTATAATAATATTAAGATTGTATTCAAAGTGTTATAAATCGAAAGTGTTATAAACGAAGATCAATATTGCGGTGAGGTGGGCTGGGAGATAAAATCACAATCAATACTACATCGATGCGTATTGTGGCTGCTGTACTTGATATCGCCATCGTGGTTATTAATATTGTTTCGTATATCATTAGGTTTTTGTTGTTTATATGGCTACTATAAATGTTGTCGTTTCCATAGTCTAGTCGAATTTTAACGATGTAACACTATTGTTTTATAATTATTCTCCTGTTTGCTCTATATTTCCTTCGCCGTGTTATGTTCAGTCTCCATTTGTATTCTGAAAATGACTCATTTGGCACCATTTCATATCAAGACCATGAGGAGATAATTCAACACTAACTTAACTAGCAATGCGTTCAACATAACATTTTTTTTAATGTTTCTTTTATGGGATGAACTGACAAATATTCCAAGTATTTTAATAGGAAAGAAATAATATTTATAGTAAACACAATGAAGTATATACTCATTTATCACTGTATTTTCTTTCTGAGGTAGAGCCAATGTTTCTGGCGATGATTAATGCAATTTTGACAAGGAAAGATCCATGTTTTGGAGCGGCGATAGGTAATATTTGGTTGGTTAAAAATGCATTATTCGCGGATTGATAATCAGCTGAAAGGACCAGCGGTTGTTTGAGTCTCAGTGACCTAACTCAGAGCAAATGAACGCTTTGTAGAAACAATGACACTTATGAATTCGCTGATCAATAACATAGCATAACTCATGCAAGGACAAAGCGATAAAGAACACACATATTCTTTGGAATAAACACATGATATAAGACCAGAAACACGTACAGAGCAAACAAAACTAAACAATAGGTGAACAAATAATAACGTAAAACAATTCAATATGTGTGACTAGATCTTAAATGCCTATTTCCTCAAGGATAAATATTATGTTGAAAATGAGTCGGTATATTACAGATATATTTGTAATCTATCTTTTCCTGACGAGATATACAGATATAGGATGGAAAGGAAATATTCTCATTTATAAAGACGCTTGAAGCGCTTAAGTTACACATTACATTTTACTGGTATCTTGTCCGTCTTCATTTTCGCAGTTCAAAGTCCACCAACGTTACCTTTCTTCCTTTCAGAGTTGGTAAAATATGGACCAGTTGAGCGCTGGTGTCGGTGTACCTAGGTTCGGTCCATCTGCGAATTTGCTAGGCTTGAGCGAAAATGTATACTCGTTATTTGATGAAAACTCTGGACATATTTGCTGTGTATGACGGCAAGTCTCAGCCGTCCACAGCCAGCGGAATAAGATGACTATGGTTATATTTCAAGAACCCTACATAGAATGTTTGCATTTCAAACCAATGCTAACTTTTGTAGGTGTTCTACCATTACATTTGTACCAATCATTTTCAGCCATGTTGGAAGTAGATTGGTGATACTTCAAAGTGCGACAATTATTATTGGTATCACGTCTATGTTCCTCATTGACCACAACCTATATATTTCCCACTTCAAATCCTCTTAGTTATTCCGTTTTTCTTCTTTAACTTTGATCCTTTTGTTTACTGGGACATGCTATGTCGATTATCATGAATGTTCTTTCATTTTTATTCACCACAATAATGTCCAATTCCGATATCTGTTCAGGCGATCGCACTTAAGCATTGTGGTGAGGCGCCAGAATCGTTACCCGCTGGGCAAAATGTTTCGTGGCATTTTATCAGTCTTTATGTTCTGATTTCATCCTTTAGTTGTCCAAAATTAAGTACCTGTGAAATGATGTAATCAAAGTAATCGATTATCCTCCTCCACCAAATATCAGACATTGTGGACTGAGTAGAAATGATTATCATTTTTGACCTCTCTCAAAAATTTTGTCACTGTCTGCAGCTTAGGGACTCAACACTTTTCGCAATACATGGACTATTCAAGATTTGCAGCCAACTGAGGTTTTCCTATGATCTTATGTATCTTGCATCTTTTGACACAAGAATTTTCCTCTCCTTGAGATGGTCTCAAGTGAATCGATCCAATTTAGTTCCTCACTAATCTATGAAGCTCTATCTATGTGTGTCGCTTCCAGTGTTAGCTCATGGTGCTTCCCGATTTTCTCGAACTCTGTTTTCACCGTAATCTTGTCTGCCATATAATCACGACGATGAAAGTCAATTGCTTGCGATCTCTCATGAGGAAAATGATATATGGTCGGTTCTATTGTAGCTTAGTGTCTGTGTAGATTGGATTATCCCATGTGAGTTTCATCTACTCTATTTCTGCTGCTGGGAAACTTATTGAATCATACTCCGAGAGTGGGCTTAAACATTCATAGATTTACTGTGAAAGATTGATGCTAAAACTGTGAAATATCGCGTATAGTTATTTCAACATCGACAACAAGAGGGACAAGAGCAAACAGAAAAAGAATAAAAATAAGATAAAGCGAAAATGAAGAGAAGAGAGTAGAATAAGATAAAGAAGAGAAGAACAAAAAGGAGAAAAAGAAGAGTAGGAGAATACAAAGAAGAAGAAAAAACTGCAGAAATAGTAAAAGAAGAAAAAGAACAAGTAGTGGGAGAGTGAAGGACAAAAATGAGAGGAAGAAGAAGAAGAAGAAGAAGAAGAAGAAGAAGAAGAAGAAGAAGAGAAGAAGAAAAAGAAGAATCATAAATAATTATACATGTTCAGACTAGTTTACACCATGTTATATATATATATATATACATATATATATATATATATATATATATATATATATATATATATATATATATATTATATATATCTATAAGGATACAGGAAAAATGTGTCAAAGCCATCAGGGGCGTTTATGCTTCCTAGGGGTAAACAGCGGTGGTGTACTCCTAACAGTCACGTTCGTCTTAGATTGACAGTATACAACCATTCTCTCTCTCTCTCTCTCTCTCTCTCTCTCTCTCTCTCTCTGTATATATATAATATATATATATATATATATATATATATATATATATATATATATATATATATATATTTCGTCTACAATTTTATGTTAGTGTCCAGTCGTAAGTTACTTCATTTACTCCTAAGTATCAGCAGTATTTGGAAGCATTCCAGTACACTTCGTTCCTTTATTTCTCTAAGTGACGTCATTAATGTTCTATCAATAGAAATGAAGTTAAGGTCAAATAAGCATTATAAATATTTTTTTCCTCCTTTATCAACTCGTCAGACTATAGCGAAAGTGATGTTGATTCTATTGCAAGATCAGTTGTCAGTTAGAGGCCGAGAAATCTTTAAAATGAAACTTGACGTTTATTTGGCAACTATATGGTGTTTTAATAACTAGCATCTTGATTAAAAAATCTGTCAAACCAAATAGCCGTATGATTTTCTTAATATATTAACTATATTTCGTTGGAAATTTTTGGGGAGATAATACAAACTAGAGGATATGTTTTATGCTTTATCAGATTGAGCACTCACTGTTACGACATATTTTTACACCTATAAAGGAATAAGCGATCGTTTAATATATTTTCTTCTTTAGAACTAACGAAACACGAATAATATATATATTAAGTCAATATTTGACTTTTTGTAAATTTTGGATTGTTTCATGAATTTACTTCAAAATCAGTAGTTAGCTTATGGTTGCGTGATTTACATACACATGTACACACACGTACAACCCATACCTATTTCTTTACTACCCACAGGGAGCTAAACACAGAGAGGGCAAACAAATGGATTAAGTCGATTATATCGACCCCAGTGCGTAACTGGTACTTATTTAATCGAGCCCGAGAGGATGAAAGGCAAAGTCGATCTCGGCGGAATTTGAACTCAGAACGTAATACCGCTAATCATTTCGCCCGGCGTGCTAACGATTCTGCCAGCTCAAGCCCATACCTTCACACAAACATAACGCACTTGGTCACGCACACACACACACGCATACGCATGCACACTCACGTAGATTTAAGATTGCACTTTTGTAGGCAGAGACGTGATAAGGTAAGTCAATATCTGGTATAATTTTTCCAGTATCACCCTCCTGCAAAACCTGATACAAAGATATGGAAGAGGAACTTTATGTAAAATATTTCGCAGGGTACGTGTTATTTTGGTAATTTACATACTTTTCTTACTCCAGGTATGTGTTAGTCTATCAAAGCTTTTTTATAGGCTATCTAGCGTATCAAGTTCTTTTGTTTGTGACGATCTTCTACGAACATCTTATTGATGTTTAGCTGATCTTTACAACAATAGCACTCATGTTTACACCCTTTTTGCCCACTAGGGTAGATGCCACATTCTTTGAAAAGAAATATAGCTGTCTTCAGTCAAGAGAGATGTTAGTACAGATCAGCAAAACATCAATAAAATTTTCGTAGAAGATCGTCACAAACTAAAGAACTCGATAGCCTAGATAGCCTCTAAAAAGCTTTTGATAGACTACCACATAGCTGGAGTAAGAAAAGTCTGTAAATTTCCAAAATTTCCAAAATAGATATCACGTTCATTTTGAAACAGTTGATGCAGGAAAGTGCAGCATTGACGAAAGAAAAAACGGTTTTGATGTGAATGTTGAAGCTTTACCTACACGGCAAGTTTTGTTTATCACACCAATTTAGACAGACTTATGAAATTAGACAAACCATTATATACATAGGAAAAATATACATTAATCTATATTTTTGTAAGCAATTGTATGCATGTTGCATATCTATATTTGTGTATCCAACGTAAAGTAAGGAAATATAAGCCAATTGCAAATAACTTGCAAACTTGCAACTGCAGCGATAATTAGGAACTGATAATGGAACAGCAGATGTGTATTTTTATATAAATTGGACCAGCCACGTATTCGGTTTTAGTAAAGAATGTGTGTAGATGCATGTCTGTGTTAAATAATGTAGGGAACAGGCGGACAAATGCACACATACTCAGAGACACATCCACATTCATATAAAAATGTGACGATACGCTCACATACTCTCTCACATACCGACACTTACATATAGTAAGAGAGGCACGTACATTCATACATTCATGCATGCCAGTCGTCACATGTGTATATGTATGTGGAGATGTGTATGTATATTTAATATTGTACCTAACGCGGATACACACACACAGTCTGACGGACAGATAAACTCATGCACCCCACACATACGCTCAGAGACACATCCACGCTCAGAGACACATCCACGCACAGAGACATATACACGCTCATATATGTGATATCATCGTAGTAGTAGTTTGAAATGTACTTTACTATCTCGAACGGATCGAACGCGCAAACACACACGTTAAATTGAATGAATAAATGTGAAGAGATATTACACAACGGTTTTCGCTGGAGGGGAAAATGTAAAAAGTGTATTTAAATAGACGTAGAGCAGAAAATTGGAAACACGTAGCGAGAACGTGCAAATAACGTGAGGACAAATATATTTACGCCCGACAAAAATGAATTACCCTGCACTCAATTTTCAGAGACAGAGAGAAAGAGAGAGACAGACAGACAGAGACAGAGACAAGTGACAGAGACAGACAGAGAGACAAAGATGCAGAAAGAGAGAGAGAGAAGTCTATTGCGTGAGGGAAACAAACAGAAATAGTTATATGTGAAAGTGACTTAGAAAGAGAGAGAGAGAGAGAGAGAGAGAGAGAGAGAGAGAGAGAGAAAAGGGGAGATTAGCTTGAAACCTGCAGAGATCAAAGAAAGAAAATCGGTTCAAACTGCAGCTTTTAGAGAGAAAAGTAAACATTTATAAAACGCGTCGTTTTCTCATATTACGCTAGAGGGACGGGCAAATTGTTATACATCATGACTATTTGTAGCAGATAAGTAATGTATGTCTAAATCTAGTGAAAATCGGTAGAAAACGGTAGAAATGTGTATCTACTACGTACGCAGGTACACACACACACACACGCACACACACATCACTTGTTTTATATATATATAGGTCGTATATGCATATATATATATACACATATATATATATATATATATATATATAATATATATATATATATATATATATAATATATATATATATATATTCTTTTTATGACTTTAACCCCCCAACGCGGAGTAGAGGCCACTTATAATTGAATTCCATGTCGCATAACTTAAGCTCTGCCATGAATGTCCCCCTTTATCTCCGCCACGATTTCTTAGGATTACCTCTCTTATATCCATCCGGTTTCCACTGTGAAGCACTTTTCGCTATATTTGGTGTGACTTTTCTAATTGTGCTACCAATCCACTTCCACTTTTTCTTAAATATTTGCTCCCTAATAGAAACTACATTCGTTCTTTGCCATAGCTCCATATTGCTTATGTGATCATGGAATTTGATTTAATCCTAAATCTGATATTTCCCTGTACTTTTGGATTTACTCCATAATATTATATATATATATATATATATATATATATATATATATATATAATATATATATATATATATATATATATATTATATATATATATATATATATACAGTGGGGAGTATAAATATTCGCACATATCAAATTTCTTTATTTAATTTCTAATGACCTTTAATGGGATATGCCAATACTATATTTGCATGTACATGCATAAACTAGGAATATGCAAAAGAAACTAATAAATTATAGTAACTAACGAATTTCTATTCTATTACGGGTATTTCGTAGGACGACCTGAAGATTTCATTCCCGTTCTCTACCATTTCTGTTTAATTTCTCTGAACTTAATCCTCGCCTTCTAGCAGTTCGTATCGATACAAAAATTTATTTTTGAAATCGTATCGAAGCATCATTTCACTTAAATTTCATTTAGTCACACAAGCCGAACTATCTTTGCAGCAAAATTAAGTTTCTGGAACAATGAGATATAGTATGAACCAGACACCGAGATGCTAATATATATGGTTCAGAAACATGTGGCTACAATAGAGAGTGTGAAACACGGAAGTTAACTTAAAGAAAATATCAAGAAGTCCAATCGTCATCATTTTTGCTAACGATATAATGGAATATTAGAATATCGATAAATGGTCAATGCCAATCTACACCATTTGGTAGAACGATAATGTATTACGATATTGTATAATTATCCGAAACACATATCAGGATAAGACAATTGAATAATATATGTAGACATATCAACATAAATACATTCTAATCAATCTCTCTGTGATCATCTGAGTTCATAACAGATAAGACAACATTCAAACAATATAATATGAATATAACGATGTCACTATATTAAAACATGTTTATATCTAACGGATCGGAAGAAACCATTATTGCAGAATAAGAAATTATAGCGTTTGCTTACTTTAGAATTATTAGGAAAATATCGATATTTTAGGTTGTGCGGAAAGTTCGTGCCGATATATAAAAAGAAAGAATAAGGTTAATAAATACTTGCCATTACACATTTAATCAACCAAATATGAAACATTTTGTTGCACAACGCGTCACCATTTTTCCTTTAAGTTGAAAATGCCCTCTTCCCAGAATTGATGTGGTTTCATGACAAAGAATTCATCAAGGTATCTTTTTACGTCATCCAAATAAATGTTACCATTAAGACTATTGTGCAGAGATATGAATAAGTGGAAATCCGAAGGAGCAATATCTGGTGAATATGGAGGATGAGGTAACACATCCGAGCCGAGCTGCAGCAATTTTTTTCTGGTTCCCAAAGCATCAAATGCCTAAAATTAACATTCTTATCTTCCAACTTAAAGGGTTACAGAATTAACACAGATTATAGGAACATAAACCTTCTTCCACGAAAAGATAGCTTAAATTGTGTTCTAAATGGAGATATAGTCAAATCCTATTTTATGGACTTAACCATGTTCTAAAATAACTCGAATTGTAAGCTACTATAAATTGGCACGAACTTTCCTGACGACCTAATAGTCTAAAGGTCATCATATTCAATTAAAAAATAATGTTTTATACGCAAGAAGCAATTTTTAACAAGTAGCACCGAAAGGAGAATTTAATTTTCTATAATATTTGTATTTGAATCTTCTAGGATTTATGATATGAAATGAGAAAATTTCTTCACGAGAGCATTCCAATAAATTTAGTCAAAATAATCTCTGTAAAATGTAATTGTCTCCAGCTATTGGGAAATGTAAATTATAAATATAAAATTGTGTTTATGTAAACATGATTTCATATTTATATATAGCAATTCAACTGAATAACGGCGAGACAAAACAGTAATTCGTTATTGTAATTAAAAACAAATAAAAATGGCATAAGAACACTTCGAATTAATGTTTATCGAGTGACGAATATCCATATGACAATTCCTGCACAATATCCATCGTCAAATTTCAATCTACGACTTCGGAAAACAACTGTGATGTCTTGGTTTTACGAACGAAGCTAGGAAAAGGGTGTAGAATTCTATATTGAAGTGATGAGGAATTATGTTCATTAGTTTCATTACTTACATTCAACGGGTAATTGTCCGCATTTTGTATGTTGTTAACGCAAGTTTTCGGCTGATATACTCTCCAGCCTTCTTCAGGTGTATTGGGCAAATTTCGAACCTGGGGTCTCATTCGTAAGGTATTTTTAGATGTTTATGTTGTTTGCTGTTATTATTATTATTATTATTATTATATTATTATTATTATTATTATTATTGTTGTTGTTGTGTTGTTGTTGTTGTTCTTCAGGTCACAGCTTGGAATCGAACACGGAATCTTGAGGATAGTAGCCCGTGCTCTTAACCATTACATATATATATATATATATATATATATATATATATATATATATTGTATTACACATAAATGCCTCACGCCCCGAGGGACATAAGTCATTACTACCAAAATTTAACTAATCATACCTAATGCAGTTCCCGAAGCAAGGCATTTAAAAAACTGAATTTAGTTCTATATCACCTGTGATTTCACAATTAACGCATCAAATACGTCTTTTGTTCCACAATA
Organism: Octopus sinensis; assembly: GCF_006345805.1. Taxonomy (NCBI): domain Eukaryota; kingdom Metazoa; phylum Mollusca; class Cephalopoda; order Octopoda; family Octopodidae; genus Octopus; species Octopus sinensis. Next base: position 3,417,010 of record NC_043015.1, read on the forward strand.
TAACAGATTCTGAACACATCATAAATAAACAACCAACATACCTAGAGAAGCCAAACAGACATCTACTCCCCACGGCGAAGCACATGGAAATGTTTATAAATCATATATTCGGTAAATGGCGGGCGCTTTCGAACTGCATGTCGGTAGGAAAAGTTTTTCTTCGGAATAAATTTAACAATTAAGGATAACTTCTTAATAAGGAATCTTAACAATAAATTATCAGGTAGTTAGCGTGAAAAACCTCATAAGAGAAAAAATTCGAAAATAATTTTTTCCCTTGAAAATATTTATGAGATTGTTAAGATTCCTTATTAAGAAGTTATCCTTAATTGTTAACTTTATATATATATATATAACCATCAAAAATGCGGAGCGTGTTGTGAAGAAAGTTATCATATCCTATCTCATTGAAAATATTCAAGAATTTATTCACTCACGCTGAGCTATATGCGTTTCACCTTGTGTGTTGAATATATATATATATATATATATATATATATAATATATATATATATATATATATTCAACACACAAGGTGAAACGCATATAGCTCAGCGTGAGTGAATAAATTCTTGAATATTTTATATATATATATATATATATATATTATATATATATATATATATATATATATATATATATATAATAATTATTATTATTATTTTATTATTATTTCAGGGAATAAAACCCAAACTTACAAGGAAAAAGAATTCAATTAAGAAATACTAAATCAAATTACACCGAATATAATATATATAAAATATTAGAAAAAAAAACCTTTTATCAATTCAAAATGAATAATGAAATTACCCCATCTAGAAAATTACATATACTAGAAAAGTTTAAATTAAAATAACAATTAAGAAGTAAGGATTATGTAAATTACAAGAATAAAGTAATATATATATATATATATATATATATATATATATCCTTCTTTGTGCCTTTAACGCTCCGACGCAGAGTATATACAAACACATACATATATTTATATTTACATACTTGTGTATGCACGGGTGCTTGTGAGTCTGTTTGCGCGTGGTATGTCCGTAGGTGTGAATGCAACTGCGTGTGCGAACGTATGTGTATATTACTAACTGAGGATTTTATCTTCGTAGTAATGTGTGTATGTATCTGCGCATTTCTTAGCTAGTGTGATGCAAATATATTTACTGTGCGCATATGATAATTTTGATTGGCAGCTTAAAAGCCAAGTTTACAATACTTTAATAGCTGCGAACATTTTTGTTCTTGGCAACACAATTATCCAAATATGAAAACTGAAATGAAGGAAGTGTAAACGAATGGACAGACATGATGTCAGTTTTTGAACGACTCTATTACGATTATTCCTATTATCGTGGATATTATTGACATTTTCTTACAATTATTATTATTTTCCTAATTGTTATCAGTATTATTATTATTATTATTATTATTATTATTATTAGTAGTAGTAGTAGTAGTATTATTATTATTATTATTATTATTATTATTATATTATTATTATTATTACTATTCAGTAGTTTTATTTTTATAGCGTGCTTTCACTTCACTACCGAGCGCAGCTCTGTGTGCCTTGGATATGTGCTGTGATTTGTTGTGATGCTCTGATTGTTATTGTATGGAAAGTGTTCTGCGTAGGATGTGTGCAGTGCCTAGTAGTGCAATTTTCTGTGTTATATGTGTTTGTAAGTCCTGGTGTTTTTGTTATATATTTGTCTGATACTATTTTTATTATCATTATTATTACTATTATTGTTATCATTATTATTATTATTATTATTATTATTATTATTATTATTATTATTATTATTATTATTATTATTATTATTATTATTATCCTGCATTTTCGTTTGTTTCTACCCTTGCTGTCGCTATTGTCAATATTATCTAATCGTTTTAACCATACTACATTTTGGCCTTATTAGCAATATTTGCAGTAATTGAGGTAATATTACTAAAAATGCAAAATAATATTTTGAACTTTCTGTCAGTCTCAGAATACGTTTTAGTTATAATTCTTTCATGTATATGTATCGGGAAATTATATTTCTTGCTCTTCAATTTCGTATCTGAGTCATAGCTCATCAGCAACATTCATTCTTATGTAATTCTGAATAAATTTGGTTCTATATATGAAAATATGCTATGATACCCTAGCTTGAGCGTACAATTCCATATATGAAGAACATACAGCGTTTTAGCTACTTCTTCCAAGAAACTTCTGATTCTCTTGTAGCCAACACGCAATGTTACGAATTTGTTAATCAATTTCACAGCTCCATACTAAAACTGATGAAAAGTACAGGAACATCTCTATGTACATTCTAGCGTGTAAATGAATCTGAGTTACCGAAAGCTCATATTTACGTTAAACAGCTATAGACATACTTGAGAGCATATTTTACGAACACATCTTCAATACACATGCTTTTTTCTTTGTCGATAATTATATTTGCTGGTATACTGTGTTACTAGGCATTACTAAAGAACAATTTAACTCAACTTCTAAACTGGCACCAGCACATTATTTCATATCTTTATCCTTACGAAAACTCTTAGACAATATATATACATATGTGCGTATATCCGTATATGCATATGTATATATATATATATATATATATATATATATATATTGACTTGCGTACGTCGGCGTACATACGTATATTCTCAAGCAAATACACCTGTGCGCGCGCATGCATAAATACACAGGCAAATGCGCATATATATATATAAATATATATATGTGTGTAGTATGTATGTATATATGTATCTCTCTCTCTCTCTCTCTCTCTATATATATATATATATATATATAGAGAAAGAGGGATAGAGAAGTTAAAAAGAGCAGGTGAGAGAGATTATAACAACAGAATTGAATAGAGCGTATAAAATTAGATAGCTAGTTATAGATAGTTATATAGATGATTATTATTCCCAGCAGCTCTTCAAATTAGGGGGCCGATATGCATGGGCGACTGCTGCTCTTTTTTAAACAACCATGCCTGGACTTGTCCACGGGAGAGTAACTTTCTCGATGTAATCCCACGGTCACTCATGACCGACAGGGGTCTCAACAGAATGGTGGGCATCGCACCTTTCTTCTTAGATCGGCAAATTGCTGCTCGCAGTGTGAATTAATTTGCTAAAAGGCTGCTCATCTTCATGTTATTGTCGTTCAAATATTTTGGCCTAATTTTTATCCTGTATGAATATTATTTGTCTAAGTGAGACATACTGGTTTTCCTCATGTGTTACTACATTTACAGCTGTGAGATGATGGTTGGAGATTATATAGACATGCAGAGCGTATTAAGGGGAAATATATAAACAACGATCAAACTTGAATCGACATGTTTCGCTTTCTTCTTTTTGGTTCTCTGAGTATTTCCGTTGAATTTGTAATGCTCCTGAAAATTATTTTCTGTGAATTTGAGATGATTTGAAACACATCCGATTATATTTGTTTCTTTATCTTGTCAAGATATGGTGTATCTTTGTGTAGTTTACCAAATTTTTCATCAATCGTTTTCTTGTTTATCGTTCTTGTAATTCTACAGCCGTTGTACACATCTTATAATAACATAGTCATCTTCAAATCTCTTTTTCACCAGTAAATTCAGTATATCATAAATCTCCAAGAAATCAAGATTTTTTCTCAAAATAGAGAAATGTCAAACATAATGATATTTTGTAAGATTGGTTTGTAGCATGTATGCGGTCTACAGTTTGCCTCTTTTAATGTAGTGTTCTAATCTCAATTATATGAGATATGATTTTTTAATAGGGCTTGTAAAAGATCTGACAGGGCTGATTATTCTATGAGAGTTTATATCTTTGGCATCTCATTTTCATAAAGACGTATATCCGAATGTTCTCACATATCCGGTAACTTATGTTAATGTGTGCATGTTGTATATAATTTAACTAATATCTTCCATTGGAACAACAGCTTTTATTATGTGTATTTCAATGTTATACATATCTTCCATTATCTCCTTTTATATTTCCTTTAAAACATTTTCAACTGTAGTCTCTAAAACGTTTCCTTTAGGCACTGATTTTACGAGATTAATCGTCCGTCATAGTTTTTGACAGAACACTGTCTCCGGAGAAGTGCTAAGCCTTCGTTCATAACGTGATTGATTGAGAGTCACAGATCGTACTTATTTTCTCTTTGTTTAGATAGTTATTTTACAAAGCATATTTGCTCCTTCTCTGTTAGAATGAAGCGACTTACATTATTTATGTATTATTCATTTTTTTCCTTTAAAGTTGTTTAAACGATATATGTTTGGTGCTTGTTTCCTTTTATGTGTCCAAGCTTGTACGTGTTGGCGTGTGAACTACACAAACATTAAAATGGATGATGTATAAGCAAGAAACAATAAAATAGAAACAGTTATATCTATATTTGTAGAAATGAGCATGTATATATGATTAATGGTTTTTCTCAGCTTTTTATAGGGACATCGTCTTTTACGTGCTGTTTACAATGTTGTACAGGGATATTGCAGCTTTACTTGTTTATATTTTTCCACACGTAGCTTATATATGAAAGATATATTTCAGCTTCCTAAAACGACTCAAATTTATAAAGAATTTTATGTCTTTTATTTTAGCGGGAGTGGTTGTGGTGGTGGGGCTATTCATAATTCCTGTCTGGCAAAGACCTCACGTCTAAATCTTTCTCTCAAGGAGATGACTAATGCACGATCGGTATAATAATAATAACAAAAACTACAACAACAACGACAACAACAGCAATAATAATAATAATAATAATAATAATAATAATAATAATAATATAATAATAATAATAATAATAATAATTATGATGATGATAATAATTATAATTATAATAATTATAATTATAATATTAATAAAAGTAGTGATATTAATAATAATGATAATTATTATTATTATTATCATCAACATCACATCGTCTTCATCATCATCATTAACATCATCAATATCATCATCATCATTATCATCATAATTTTGGTTATCTGAATCCGCAATTTTTGCTCGGTACAATTTGATATTCCAATAGTAAAGTTATTCAAATGCGCTTTGAGTTTAGTTTGCTCTTTGAGAAACAGATCTGGAAGGTACGTGGCTACGTCTTCTAAGTGGAAGAGGAAACTCATGGTTATTTAGAGAATAGTTTTGTCATTAAAATGTGCTTCTGGAATTCAACCTGAAAATGCTTCTTCATGCTAGAGGGATAGGCCTCGGCTTAAACTGAGTTGTGTATAACACTTGGCAGGATGCAAATAAAAGTTATATATATATATATATATATTATATATATATATATATATATATATACATATATGTATATATATAAGCGAATTCTATTACATAGAAACACGTATATGTTTTATTGTCAGAAGCAAATATAAATTCTTGTCACAAATGACAAATATTGGAGAAGACTGTCATAAATATAACTATATCAGCAATATATATATATATATATATATATATATATATTATATATATATATAAACACACGTGCGCACGCACGCACGCAGCCGCACAAACAAGCACACACAAACGCACATATATACTTATCAATTTTCTTTGCTTTGTGGCAATAACAGAAATACATTGACATTCATAACACACCCGCACACAAGTGCGGGCGCATAAGTATCCCTTAAGGAAGGAATTAATATAGAAATTGCAATATTCCTTAGTTTTGCGATCGATATAATTTTCAAAAAATCCCTAGCGGTAATACTACATTACAAACGAATATATATCGACACCTCGTTAATTTATATTGCAACACGATTCGAAAAATATTAGAAAACTATGTCTGATACTCTAATTGCAGGTGTGATTTCTAACCTATTACGGTATAAGCGGCGTCTAGACATCATTGTGTATGTTTCGCGCTGCTTGTTCAGGCATTCTGCACACCGTGGTTAAATGACGATGAAGTCAGACATGTGTTTCATTTATTTCAGGTGTGAAAAATAACAATAATGAAAGGAAATGAAATGATGAGACTAAAACATTTTCTGATAATATGCCTTATCTTAACAGCGTATAATTTATATTCGTAACTAGAAAACCACTCCTGAATCTACACGCGAGAGGATAACTCTAATACCACGTCAACCTGGGAATTATAACTAACATCACAAAGCTTTAAACTGTTGTTACTTTTCTTTTCAATTATCCAATTCGTTTTACTTCTGAGAGATAATTCTGAGACAACAGATTCAGGGAGACTTCATTTGTGTATAGAATGACATATATTCCGTTTCTCAACGGAGTATATACATTGACATTTCCTTGTATTTAAATTCAATTGTACAGTGTTAAAGAGCCACCATTACATAAATGCTCTATCACAAGTACCGTAATATACGCGGCCCCACGAAGCAGAATATATGTAACTTACCCGTTGTTGTTCTCAGAGAAATGTTCCGAAATAAGCTAAAAGAAGAATCTGCTCGCGGGTGGTCATGAGCGATATCAATTTCTTAATTGCAATGGAGATTATGTTACAACAGTAGCCCTAAGCCATGTTGAGGGCATTGAAGGAAAAATTACAGGTTCGTGGCCCTACATGGATATCACGTCGTGTACATCAGCAAAAACACTAGAGTCAATAGAAGTCACTAGAAGGTACAGTCTAAAGAACTACTTAAAAACGACTCCAGTCTTACTTTCAAAGATTTTCGGTAGACCAATAACTCTTACGAATAATTAACAGTACACTGTAAAGAAGACAAATTCATGAACACAGAGGAAGGGAATTCTCGAAATGCAAAAGTTAGAAAGAACACATGAAAAAAAATAAGGCTCTGGAAAAGAGTAGTGGAACAAGCAATTTGAATCGGATCTCTAACTCCTAATTCCATGAACTTAGAATAGCTTATAAAGGAATCTCAAAACACATTCTTCAGTAGTATTTATCGGATATGAAATGAGATATGCCTCCGTCTTTAGCAAAAATGAAAATAATTTTTAACTATACCCTGCTGTGATTTTGCGCTAATTCAGAAAGTTATTCTATATCACACAACCACTTAGATGCCTGCGTGCATTTTTAAAATGCTTTTTCAAATGTCATATTATTATAAATTTAAATTAATATATCAATAAGATATTGTTTTTATATGCTAATGTATATTTTATACATTAATTATCCACTCTTCTTCTTAAAATATGTAGTCACCTATTTATTAGTATATCATTTTATCGTGCAAATGTTTTAGACCGTTTGACTTAATGATCATCATTGTTTTCAAACTTTGAGCTGGAAGCATCATTGGCGAAAAAATAAACTATTTCCTCTGGCTCTTATGTTCTATTCTTAATTCCGGCAATTATGACTTTGCTTTTCATATTTTGCATCGAGAAAAATAGTACCAGTCGAACATGTGATCGATTTCCCTCTCTTCTAATCATGTTGGCCTAACGTTCGAATTTAGAAACAACGTATTTTTTGTCATCAGCGTCAACAACTTCGTATTGGTTTGAAATTCCAGGTAAACATTCCTTTCTTAAAATAACATTGAGATATATTTTGATAATTTGCATAGACATGCCCAAAGTAAATTCATGTTATCTGATAATATATCGTCACTAGTAACACATCCTGTAAATGCAAATTTCTGAATGCTGAGAATATTTATCTTTATAGGTATTTTGTGTTCATTACTATATTAATTTGTATTGCCAGCGCTATAATCTGTAACTACTAATGCATTAGCCGTCAATAATAAGTCAGAAAATGTATATGTAATCTGGTGACCTGTCTCTTATCCAATAAATGTTTCACTGAATACGTGAGTTGGCATGTTCCAAAGCAGGTGCAACTTCTTGCGAAATAGATTTAACACGATTAACGTCTGGCAAGCTTACATGTGTGTTCGCATTATACACATATTCTTGAATATATTAGAGAAATATTTGGATCGCTGTTTTCTGTTTTCCTGGCTGGTTAGATATTCAACATATCATAAGTTCAATTTATTGGTGAACAAATAACAGAGATTTCGAAGCTACCATTCCAAAGTAATATACAATCAGAACAAAGTAAATGTATGACGGAACACGTTCAGTCGCTTACAGTAAGTCACTTGCATACGAACATCTATGCCGCATGAGACCATTGAGAAGCAGAGATTGTATTACGAGTTGTGAAGCGATAATCGGTCAGAAATTTATCACAAAGAAACTATCCAAGCAACACCAACCAAATAAATTAATTTATAGATAGGCACCAACCGGCAGCCGTCTTGTTTAAAATCCAGTTATATGGTTCAACAAATGCTATAACCATGGCAGATCGTTAGAGCGTAGAACAGAATTAATTCGTAGCGTTTATTCTGTTATTCAAATGCATATTACATCCGACGAAATGTCTTTATGATCGATCCATGCCAGTGCAGAATTCCAATTTGACCACGGTGAAGCCTCTCCGTTTCATATTCATTTGAATTGAAGGAATTCGACAGGTGGTGGTGTTCAGAGAAAGTGTACATCGGCATATCATAATTCTTATGGAAAATCGTTAACTGAGTTTTTGTTGTAGAAAGATAATCGTATATAGTGCATAGGAATAGAGGGTCTTGATAAGGCACGTATTTCTAGAGTGCATTTCTGTGTCTGGTGCGCGGACATATTTTTTTTGAAAAAACAGAGGTCGGAAGTATTGATTCTCAACCAACGCAGCCACCTGTAAGCAAATGGGAACTGAGGATGTTGGAACTTCTTTTCACAATACATCCATAAAATGATAATGACATACGTACATAAAACACACACACACACAACACACAGACACAGACACACACACACACACACACACACACACCCACATATATATCTATATATATAAATATATGTGGGTCTTTTAGTATGTGACCTCGTCTGTATCACTAGCGATTTTTTACCCTGTCTTCCCTTCTCGGGATCTCTCCTTCTCCTATGTTTCCGACGAAGAGTTCCGCTCGAAACGTCAAACCTTCCTTCTTCCCTTCTTTCCTGAGCGTGCAATAATACTTTATTTGTTCCACGTCCTTGCGTTATTGTTTTTTTGTTTTTGTTTTCTTGTTTGGATTATCTTTATATATATATATATATACATATATATATATATGTATATACATACATATATACATATATATACGCACACTTTAGATTATGGGTTTTTGTATATTTATTTATCCTCCACCAAAACAAGCATTTGCCTCCGTTGTCACGAGTAATAACTATTTGGATTAATTCTCTGGTAATACAAAAACCTGGCAACCATGTGACCGAGTAGATGACATTCATTGCTATTGACGATGACCGTGCTGTTTAAAAGTATCTCTCTGATGATTATTATCTCTTATATCATAGAAATATGGTAGTGATCTAATGTAATTCAATGTCGGTTAACATGTTCCACTAATTGTAGGCGGAAATTTAGGAATTATTTGAAATTTGTATATTTGTATCAATTTAACTAATTCGTCAGATGCCTTACTTCAGTGATAGTTTACCAATATATAAATGTAGTACATAGGAATTCAATATAAATTATTTATTTGCATTTCACAAATAAAGTTCAAACTAAAAGAAGAAACCGTAATATATTATATGTTAAAGGTAGATAACGGAGTGGAAAATAAGACGGTATTATTACAATGCACTGATGAATATGATAACATTACTGGTCTGTAGTCACATAATACGTGCGCCTGTGTACGTGAGATTGTGTATTTCTAATTCATTTCGAATCCATTTACGGTTAATTCCCATATAGAGTAATATATTCCGTAGTCTGATAAGAGTTTACCACTGCATGTAACATTTTTGACTTAAGTATAAATTTCTATAATGTCGATACATATTGAATAGCTTAATTACGATATTCGAGGATAGAAGGATAATACCTTTAGATGCAGCGATTGATATATGTACTGTCAGTGTCTCTTAGTATAAAAACAGTAGTATTGCGCATGGCTCAATGATTAAAATTGTTTAGTTGTTAACTTTAGTAAAAGTAATTCAAAGTGTTCGCACGGTAGATTCTACAATAGATTTCAGATACCGAATATGTAATTCCTTGAGTTGAGATAATCGTCAGTTATTAGTAGATTCACACTGCAATGACACAACGAAAGGTCACGTAACTGCAACATTTTCAGTCGAAACATCATTATGCAATTATATCCTAATTAAAGTAGCACATATTAATAATTATTTCTGTTGGAGTTTGTTGCAAACTTTTTGAACTTCACTGTTTACTGTTAGAAAAATCGTCCCCTCTCTGTATATATTCCAAGTGATTATTATATTATTGTGCTATGTAATTAAACTCACATTAATATGGCTACCATTTCCGTACGCCACGGTCTTATTACTATGTTATATGTATTCAAGCGGATTTATAGAGATCAATAGGAAGAAGTACTTCTATCTTTAGATTATAAGTGCATTTCTCAGGTCAGAACATATTTCCTTTCACGAATTAATAATCCTGTCGTATAATCCGTAGTAGTATGACACTATTCAGTAGCAACATCAGATTCCAGCTACAACGTATCATGCGAGATACTTAATAGCAAAAGACATTATTAACCTAAGAAATACTGAAATAGCTAGATTTCAAGCGAACTATTCGTGATAATATTCAGCAATTCTTTCAATCATATCTTCCAGTCTTAAAATGCTTAATGTGCACTAGATTATATTCTCCTCTCTGTGGTACACTGTATTTTAATAAAGCATAGAACTCGTATTGATATATTCCCTTTAAACAGTATCTTTAGTAAGCCTAGGTCAAAAAACAAAAATCAGGGTAACATTATTGATCAGGTAAATAAGGTAACCTTTCCGTTTTAGCTCTGTTTATTGAAATGGCAATTACCACTTAAAAGTTTTTAACATCTTACAGTTATAATTCACAGAGTGTGATATACAAATTGATATACTTTGGAAAATAACACGCAACGGTCACAATTGTGATAGTTTCATCAATAATTTAAGTGGTTAAAAATAAACATTCGTCAAAACCCTCTTAATAAGATCAATGGTAAGTACCACAGTATGAAGCAAATGTAAATGGTGTTTTTCATCGTGATGCTTCATAGATCTGAACGACAAATACTATGATATAATCTCTCTCTCTCTTTCTCTCTCTATCCCTCCCTGTCTCTCGCTCTTTCTCTATGTTGTTTTTTTTTGCAGTTCTTGTTCTATACAGAAATACATAGAAATACACATAACTATTTGTACATACAAATCAGACACCGTAAATACATACATATTACTTTTACTCTTTTACAGTTTTAATTGTTTCAGCAA
>NC_043015.1:3430834-3448334 GCF_006345805.1 Octopus sinensis
AAATTTACAAGATTTATACATAATAGATTATCACATATTGCGAAGCATTAACTATTTTATATAATATATAGTATAAGAAAATGAACGATCCGTAATTATAATTCAGTATTTGATTAAGAATTAGCAGGATAAATATAAATGCATTTGAGGCCACGACTGGATAGATACTGGTTAGTTTGACATTATGGAAATGACAGACATGGCATATGCATATCTTTATATATAAAAGTGATGTTGTGTGTCTGTCTCCTACGATTTAGATTCCTAACTACTCCTACATTTTGCGGTGCAGTTTAACCAAAACCGGGTATCTTATATTCGTGATTCATATCAAGCCCTTCTGGGTATTAGTGCGCGTCTACGTTGAGTCTACGATTAAAAAAAAAAATTGCCATAATTTTTCTCCATTTTAATGCATTTTTCGATATTATATAAGGGAAGTAACTCTCTAAAAATGTCTACGATGAGTCAACGATTTTAAAAAAAAAATACCATCATTTTTTTTCCCATTTTCAATGCTCTTTTTTTCTATTTTTTGGCTATAACTCTCTAAAAATGCTTATATAGTTATTTCCCTTACAAACCCGAGCAACGCCGGGCGATACTGCTAGTCTAGTATAATACATATTTGTATGTAATGCATGAATGACAGCTTTTTTTTTCCACTGAATGCAAATAACAAGTGTCTGGTTTCCAGTACTCAGACCAGTATTCATTGAATAGCATGCAGAGAGGTACAATATTTCTCCGAGTCAAGCTCTATTAATTTAATTATAGCGTCGAACTATGTCCAGATTTGATCCTTCAAATATTGATAGCATTTAGCCGACCAGAATCTGCAGTGTGTCCACCAAAAGAAAAAGAAAATAATTTCAATTGCATTGGACATTCTATTAGGAGAGTATAGTTATTCGACAGCATATTTGCGTCCACCACAATTTATGCTATGTTGTACAAAATACTGCATAGAGAATATGATACTCATTGCTGTAATAACTACCGATAAAATTATAACTATACATTGGAGAGTAATATGTACAGCATTAACATGATTTGAATCACAATAATTATTCGGGAAATACATTGCGGCTACTAACATTAATGGTGTGTGCATTGTGAAATGAATGCAATTTATTTAACAATTAATGAAATATAGTCATCGTCACAGTTACATTACGATAATAGTAAATGAACTGTTAGAGTATAATGTGTTGCCACCGATTAAAACTACGTCTCTGTTTTAGTTAAAACACTTAATCATTGAATTCTTTCCATTTTACACACACATAAAAGTGCATGAGATATTGAACATGGCAGAGGCGTGGATGTCTGGTAAGAAGCTTGTTTTCCAACAACATAGATCCGGGCTCAACCCAGTGCATGGAATCTTGGGCAAGTGTCTTCTAGTATAGGGTCGGGGCAACAAAGTATTTAGAGTGGGTTTGGTAAAGAGAAACTAAAATACTGCAAACATACATACATTCATACATACAAATATACAGACATGCATACATACATATATACACATATATATACATGCATACATATATATATATATATATACATACATATATATACATACATCCATACATATATATACATACATGCATACATACATATACATACATACACACATATACATACATACATATATACATACATATATGCATACATGCATACATACATATATACATACATACATACATGCATACATACATACATGCATACATACATACACACATACATACATGCATACGTACACACATACATACATACTTGAGTGGTCTCCATTTGCCACAACGTGTGTTCTATTTTCCAGGAATTACTCAACATTTGCCAATTTCGGAAGTAAGCTATTATTGTCGAATCTGTCGAACGCATCGCTCAAGTCATAAGATCTCGAACCTGTTCCCAAGGATTTAAGTATATCATCGATGTGTGTAAGAGTTGTGATAGACAGCCCTTGCTACAACGAACGGTATGCCCGTTTGCATTTTGGAGATTGTGAATCTAGAGGAAGCCAGCGATCCTTGATCTCAACACTCTTTCAAACACTTTATTGATATGGGAGGTGAGTGAGATCGGCTGATAGAGGGTTGCGATGGATCTGTTAACCTCCCTGAAAACGGGATGACTGGCTTGCATAAGAGCTATTTCAGTATATAACCTGGATCTAAAAATTTCTCCAGTTGGTTCTTACATTCCTTCCGGGGGCTAGCGGGAAATCTGTCAGGGCCTACAACAAAATAGCATTCGAACTCATTTATTGCTGCTATGATGTGAATGTTATGTCCGAAATTTTATGTTGGGAATCAACTTCGTTCGCTTCTCTTACGTCAATATCAGTGGGATCATTAAAGACAAAGCAATATCGATTCTGCAGTAATTCTGTCATTTCTTTCACATCGTGTTGGGCAATGCTGTTATCATCGATCAATGGACCAATGGGTTAGACAGTGGTTCTATGCATATTTGCATATGAATAAAACACTTTTGGGTGGTTTGACATTTTTGATTACCCACTGTTCCTCTGCAGCTCTTTGATTTTCAATGGAGGTATTCATGTCGGTCTGCAGATGAGGTTTTTCCAACTGCAGCCTTTTCATTGTCGTTGACGACAGTTGATGTTGTATGCAGGAGTATTTTAATTGGTTGTTTTTTTAAAGTTTTTTTCATGCGCCTGATCAGTGTTCTTTTCTTTCTAGGGAACCGGTTTCTGTTTGTGGTATTGAATTTCGTAGGAGCGTGTTTTGAGCACGTGTTGATGACAATGTTCTCAAAGTGCAGCCATGCGGTCCCACTGTGAGTGGAACAGAGAGTAACAGACCAATCGATGAAAGACAGACTCCTTCTGATTGCTCCACGTTCCGCTTTGTGGAGATTTATGTCGTCAAATAAGTGCAATGGAGTGGGGTTGCCTTGTTTAGTTTTGATATGCCGGAAATTAAAGTTGCAGAGTATCATGTGGTGTGAGAGGATATTTTTTCCAACAGAAATAATGTATACGGAGCTAGAGTGTTTGGTTAATATTAGATCTAAATGTGTTTTATTCTGTGCTGTTGGTTCGAGCACTAGCTGACTGAAGAAAAAATTATCCATTAGATTATAGAGTAATTCTGCTATGCTTTGTCTGGTGTAGAGCATTTGCCTAACTTCAGAGTATTTATGGGCCAGGTTAAAATCGCCCATCACTAGTTCCCGGAGTTGTATTTTTCAAGGAAGGATTTGATTTTATTAAGGCATTCTTCAACGCAATTTCGGGGTGCTTGGGGAGGCCTATAAAGACCAACAATGATTATGTCGTTGGCCTTCTTGAATAGTGATATGGATTCACATAGCGATTGGTAAATATGTCCTTGGCATCAAGTGAAGAGGAATCACGCAGTAAGATCGCCGTTCCCCTTTTATTTAGGTCTGTGCGATCTATACGGCTGATGGTGAAATTTTAAAATTTCACTTCGGCATCCATATGAGTGTTGTTTAAGTGAGTTTCAGTAAGGATAAAGAACGAGATTCTATGTGCCGTTTCGGCAAGCAAACTCTCTATGTGTGTGGCCTTTCATTTTGGGGCAGTGGATGATGGGTTGATGCCACGTACATTTAACAAGAATGTCGAGGCAGAGGTATGGTAGCGTTTCCAAACAAGGTAATTCCAATGTAGTAGCAGTAGCAGGCTGTTGTTGCGATAGTAATTTCTGGCTGGCCACGGTAGTGTTGGGCGCAATTAGGTCAGATAGCAATATCAATGAAGATGGTGTTTGTTGCTGGCTAACAGATAGATCAAGTGACCCCTGACCTGTTAGCTTCGGGTCAGGTGGTGCACTACATCCATTCACAAGTATGGCTTCTAGCGTTATCATGTGCGTGTGTAAAGTATGGAACGGTCTTGTGATTCCAATTACTTTATTTTCCGATCTGTTTCTGATATCTGTAAAAGGACTGTAACGATAATTTTCCGTCGATTTTACCGTAGACATCAGATTTTACACTGTCTTTAGGGTGAGTATACTAAGCGTTTATCAGTGCACTGATTTCGTTTTCTACCCAGAAGCGTTTTAAAATAATATTGGTTATATTCGGTGAATAGCACAGAATTAGATACTATAAATCAGTTAGTTATTTCTGACTTGATCTATAAATGTGAAAGCGCCGTAGGAAAGTTTATGGCGATATATCTGGAAATGTGTGGCTATATCTGCGTGTGTGTGAGAGAGTTCCGTGTATTTAATACAAATCGGAATGAGAATGAGCAATGTGTTTAGTACAACTCAAGAGATTCTTTTTTGTTTTTGGGGACACTGTTGGTTTATATATAAATTTATGTAAATTTATTCTCCGATTACATTAAATGTGTAGAATAGTAGAATTCGAGGTTCTGGGACTAAGAACAAGGTAAGTTATTCCTGGCTTCAGTTGAAAACTGTTTCTTTGGTTACTCACTGGCCAGAGGTATGACAAATATATCTTGTCACGACTATGAGTGTGTATATATATATATATATATATATATTATATATATATATATATATATATATATATATATATATATATATATATATATATGTATGTATGTATGTATGTATATATGTATATGCATATATACATATATAGATAGATATGTTTATATATATATGTATGCATATATATATATATATATACACACATGTAAGTATATATATATATTTGTCTCTCCATGTCCTCCACCTGCGCGTGACGAGCAGTTTGGGTGATTGTACTTCTCCCTAGTTTAGCACTACGCTGAAGTGCACAATATAAATATCAGGCTTTGAAGATGTTTCGTCGTCGATGCTTTCGACTGAAAATTCTTTAAGATGGAACCCGAACATAGACACGTTAAAATGACTGAAGAAACTAATAGAATATACATACCTGCATATCAATTCACACACGCTCACGGAGGCACATTCTATAGAAGGAAATGCAACGGTCATCTACGGTTATTCGCTACTTGATCAGATGATATATTAGAATGTCTCCTGCTACTCGATATACATCATGAATTCCATAGTCTCTGAGTATATATGATAGAATATGGAACGAAACTTATTCTGTATTTAAAAACGCTATAATTGTGTCACCACATTTTTACATTTTACTACATTAGTGAGGTTTTGTTTAATGATTATCATATATCCAGAGAGTAAAATGCACCTCTTCGTGTCATTCTTTAAATGCATCATTCGTTATATTCTGCCGTAATTTTACTCAGACTGATAAAGTAAACACAGCGCAATAAATTCCTTTTCAACAGCTCACAGATAAACTAGAGACACGCATATTGTGACAGAAAAAATGCATTTACAATCCAAATGCAAAATGATTAAATATGGAAGGGAAGATATTTCTAAACTGACTAAAAACAAAACCTCAAGGATAATTAAGTAATCCCTTAGAAATAATACAGTAATAAATTGATGCAGACTGAGCATTTTATTACTTATCACATATTCCCTTTTTTAATGGGTGTCTATAACTATATTATCTCTGGACAAAACAATCTACGCCAATATAGACATAGCAGCGGGTGTGTATACTTATTACGTTATATTTTTTATAATTATATCAAAAAAGCATGCGGAATTAAGAATTACAAATTACCATTACATAAATGTTCCTTTAAATATAGAAAGAAGCCGGTTATTTTATTCAGAGTGAGGTAAGGTATTTCAGATCCTTAAAACAAAAACAAAAACAAATTAAACTTTGACTGTCACCGTATCTATGCGTTACGATTTGACACTAAACATTAGGTAAAGCACATCATATTGCGTTTTATTATCCCTCTATCTGAAATGACTAGAGGATATAGCAAAAACTTGATTTAAACACTGACTTGAGGAGGCACATTAAAAACATTAGACGTATGAAAATGATTACAGACCACTTCCCTAATGTAGTAATTATGTCAAATATTTCGAATCAATTGTGTTGATTTATAAGAAAGAATGTTGTTGATTGCATTTTCTACCATATATCTACATACACACGCACGCACACATAGAAACATAGGTAAATGAGCTTGGGGTGTGGCTCAACGTCGTTACGCACAAATTAATGAATACGTATATTTACGACGAATATGATTCCGTTGTAAAGATAAATATAATGTAATAATTGGATGGCTAGTTGTGGATATGATACATATAATATTTCATAGCTGAATAGAGCTTAATTTTATGCAGCTAAATAATTTGAACAACCTAGTAATATATCTATAAAAACTTGTTTATAGAAAATAGTATCAACAATGCAGCTACTGTTTATACCTCGTTCAGAGATTTATTATTGCTTGTTTACACTTTTTCGAGATCAGTGACTTTTCGTCTATGGAAAAGGGATATATGTATTTGCATTGAGACCACTTCGCATCGAAGACCGGTGATTGTCGTGCGCTGACGACGGGTAAATACCCAGAAACCCGGGTCCGCGCGTATCACGTCAGGCCGACGATGGGAAGGAAGGCTTCATTTTGCAAATACTGATAGGGCACAGAAAATGTGTCAATAGCCAGCTGGAGAAGATATTCTCCTGGGGTTAATATCTACAGTAGCATCCGCCCATAGTGTTTAGCCACATTTAAGAGGCAAATCTATTTCACATTGCCATGCAGCTACCGCGTTCAGAGATTTATTATAGTTTCCACCAGTGGATCGATCATGAGACCGACTACCTGCAATGTAAATAACTTCCCATTCAGAAATACGACCGGCATGTACACATGAGCATATATAAACATGTATGTATATGTGTAGGAATCATGTGCTCCGTTACAGAACATTTTTGATGCCTTACATCGTTTACTTGTGTGTTTTCTTCACTGTTTGCTAAATTTTATTCTTTTATACCTAAAAACAAGCATCCATATAATCAGTTTATTCTTCAGTTTCCTCGATTTAGTTAGGCGATTACTTTACATATTTTTCGGGTTTTTTTTCTTCTTTCAAATTGAATAATGATATGAAAGTGATTTTTATTGAACAGAGAACTCATTTGATGTTACATTTTATAACAATCATTTTATCAACGGAAAATGTGTCTTACACCATTAAAATGACACATAAGTCACAGACGTTGTGTAATAACGGGTTAAAACAGCGGAAGAATTGTTTGTAATAAATCGTATCTATAATTTGCTGAACTTGTCAGAACCTTAAAATTGCTGAAATATTTCGTTGAAACAAGAATTCGAAAACAAATTCGAATTTCCAGGTGAATAAGTTATATTCATTGAAATTATTGAGTTATTTCATCGAAAGAAACAATACATTATGCACATATAACATTTTAAAGCATTTCTTTCCCTTCATATTTAAATATCGAATATAATAATTATTGAAAATTTATTTCATATATTCTTTATATCCGATATCATTATTAATGCAATTTGTCAGTGAGAGAGCCTGCTCTACTTTGTATACTTAGCGAGTCTCTTTCTCCTATAAATCAACATGTATTATATGAGGAAAAATTGCATATTAGGCATAGAGCTATCAGCAGCATGTGATTAATTTTCACGTGCTACTAATATCCTATGAGCTTCTGAAATTACTTGGGCGTACATTGAGTGTCGACTCGTCTTCATAGATGATTAAAATACACACTTCCAAAATATTTCAATATCGAAACGTGTCAGGTATATCTTCTCAATTAACGTTTCTTAGCATTTACACCTACAAATTAGCTTGCATCTGAAAACAGTACCGGCAGCATGACAAACAACACATTGTATTTCTACGTGTCCTTAATTTACTTTTCTGTTATCTTGATTTAGGCAATGTTGAAATATTGTTCGTTTTCATTCGTAATATATTCCTTTGTAGCAATTTTTCATGTCTGCAAGTTCGATCAGTGGTGGAGTGTTAAAACTAAAACCATTGCATCATTACACATAAGAGGATCATATGTGAAGACTTATAAACAAAGGGGGAAATAGTGATTGTCTGTAGTCCTCCCTGACATACAAAACCCCTCTTAATATCTCAAAGAACAAATACATTAACCAACAATGTTTGAACATATAACGTTAGCTATTCGAATAAGGTATTTGAAATTTATACACTCAAATTAGCAGACAGATATTTCTCATATGGAAACATCATGAGGTAAAAATAAAGAAGGATACAATAGTAAAATAATTATAGAACTACACGAAATTTTAATGTAGAAGAAACCGTCTTTGTACATACGTCGACCAGACCATGGCTAAGAGCAATAGCAACAGCAAGGGGAAACTTCTTATATCATATGTTAATAGGCGTTGGAGTGGCTGTGTGGGAAGTAGCTTGCTTACAAACCACATGGTTCTGGGTTCAGTCCAACTCCGTGGCATCTTGAGCAAGTGTTTTCTACTATAGCCTTGGT
Source organism: Octopus sinensis (assembly GCF_006345805.1). Lineage (NCBI taxonomy): Eukaryota > Metazoa > Mollusca > Cephalopoda > Octopoda > Octopodidae > Octopus > Octopus sinensis. The sequence goes on from NC_043015.1 coordinate 3,439,217, forward strand.
CCGACCGAAGCCTTGTAAGGGGGTTTGTTAGACAGAAACTGAAAGAAACCCGTCGCTTTTATGTATATATATAAATATATATATATATGTGTGTGTTTGTGTGTGTGTGTGTGTGTGTAGGTACGTATGTGTTTTTGTTTGTCCCCCAACATCGCTTGACAACCGATCACGTTGTGTTTATGTCCCCATATCTTAGCGGTTCGTCAAAAAAAGCGATAGCATAAGTACTAAGCTTACAAAGAATAAGTCCTGGGGCCGATTTGCTCGAATAAAGGCGGTGCTCCAGCATGGTCACAATCACATGACTGAAACAAGTAAAAGAGAGTATGTCTAGTTGACTACCCGATCACAGCTTTCCCCATGCTAAACACAATAAGAGCAGCCGCATCTAGGCACTTTTATTATATTTACTAACCATAGACTCAGGAATGGTTATGTAGCTACGTAAGTATGTATCTGTGTGTGTGTGAGTTTGTGTCCGCGTATGTTTGTGTGTGAGTGTGAAATATTTTGGATTAGTGGGTATATGTCGAGTGTTGAGATATTGATTAGAATACTGGCGTGGATGTGGTAACTGGTGTCATCCGCAGATTGGTACATTTGCGTTTCTTCTACTTCAGAGATTCAGCATCATCGGTAACCACTGAGCCGAAGGTTTTATATCGAAGTTATCCCAGTTACCTGAGTTACCTTCTCCTAGAAGGATGTCCAAACAAAGGCTAGGAGCCGTCACTCCCAATGGTTTAACTGCGAGATCGGGTATTCAATCCGATTATTTCTATGTCCCCGCGCATATATATATATATATATATATATATATATATATATTATATATATATATATATGTATATATATATATAAATTCAGGGTGAATACTTGATAAATGTAAGCACCTGTAAAGGTGATAGGATATATGTATCAAAAGAAAAGGAGGACGCAAAGGATTTCGCGTTACATAAGTTTCGGGCTTATTGAACAGCTAATTCTCATATCAATGCATAGTTGATACAACAGATACATCAAAAGCCTTCTTCAGCCGCGTACAATTACCTGTTATAATGTGATACATGTCTTTGGTGAGGTAACTGTACGCGGCTGAAGAAGGGTTTTGATCCATCGTTGTATCAAATGTACATTGATATAAGAATTAGTTGTTCAATAAAGCCCCAAACATATGTACCGCAAAATACTTTGCGTCCTGTATTTCTTCTGATACATATATACATACATACATACATACATATATATATATATATATATATATATACTATATATATATATATATATATATATATATATATATATATATATATATATATATATATATGAATATCTATATTTGAAAACGAAAACAATGACTTTACTGATAATTATAATGGATTTAATGTCCTCATGTAATATATTTCGATATAATTTTATAGTTTGGTTTGTAAATCTGGTACCTACTTTGTTAAATTCAAAGAATTTGTTTAGTCTTCTGGAGAACCTTAACGCACTCATCGGTGGCGATTATCTAACTGATCTCAGGTTTTGTTGTGCTATGGGATTCTATATTTAACAACAGTTATACGTATGTCTTTAGTGGGATTGGGACTTGATCATGAGTGTGAGAGTGAAGGAGTGTCGATGAACACGAAGGTAGTAAATGGTATATGAAAGAATATAATGAATGGTAAAGGAAAGAATATTGTGAATTGTAAAACCAAGATAAATGAGGGTTGAGCTAGGGGGTGATGGGGTGTTTAATGTCGCTTTTATAAAAGGACTGTAAAAGAGTTCTCCTGTTGATTCCAGTTGAATACTTGACCTTTGGGGAAAATACAAAGGTCAGATGTTCTTCAAATTCTCTTGTTGCTGAATCAGCAACCTTAATTTCATAAGGAGAATCTTCAGTAATTTTCTATGTCAAAGAATTTTTTAGGTGCGTGTCTGGGTGGTGTGGTGGTGGGTAGCGATACGTAAGAATGACGTGATTGCAGATATAGGAGAGAGAGAAAAACGATATATAAAGTTACTATTGGAATATTTTTTGAAAGATGTGCGCTTTTTTAATATTGGTTTGGGAGGGAAAATTGCGGGGAGATCAGGCTAGCTTTCATATTTGTTGCCCTACATATAGACAAACAAAAGGTATACATGCACAACAACAAACACACACACACATATACACATATATATATATATATATATATATATCTATATATATATATATATATATATATATATATATATATAGATATATATATATAGTATATATATATATATATATATATATATGTATATATATATATATATATATAATATATATATATATATATATATATATATATATATATATATATATATATATATATATATATAGATATATATATATATATATATATATATATATATATATATATATATACATATATATATGCACGCATGTGCATGTGTGTGTGTGTGTGTGTGTGTGTGTGTGTGTGTGTAAAATATTCACACTCACATTTAGGAAATAATAATTATAATAATAATAATCCGCTCAGCTACGCTCTCTGCTTGTTCAAACACTATATTTACACCCATATCACATCTTCAAAATATTTTTTTAACATGCATAATGTTGCTATGTTATTCGCACTTTGTTGACGGATACAGAAAGCTAGAGTAATACTTCACTGGTTTTTCAAAATTTTATCTTCAAAATGTATCGATTCTACTAGCGCTTTATGTTTTAGTGTTTTTAATAATATTTTTTGATGATTTTTATATTTTATAAAGAAATATGTCACATTGATCTCAGTACAGTTTATGGCTGGGGCTATTGAAGGAGTTTTCAGTCATTGATGTTCATTGATATGGTGGACATTTTAAGTTTAGTCTCTTCAGTTTACTCTGCTGACGAGCACAGTTTTACGAAAACAAATGTATTTTAAAATGGTCGAAACTTTAATAGTAGGTTTTCCATTTCTCTGGCGTTTTTCTTAAAGCTAAGACATTTTTTTTATATTCGCAGCCCGCACACGTCTTGACTCTATACATTTAGTGAAGATTTACCTAGCGTCGAACGATTATTGACTGCTATTTCCAAACCAATTGGTACCTTGTTGTGCCACTATTTCTTACAAACACACACACACATTCTCATTCAGAATCTGAGCGGATACGGAAAGAAATTTCTTTTACTGTACATTTTATTGTCGTCGTGGATGATCACTTGTTGACGTTCAAATATCTCATTCCTGCATCATTTTCTATTGAAGTAGCCATCCCATTGATTTGTCTTACATTTCGCATGTCGGTATAATTTAAATCCATAAAAAGTAGACACAATTAGAAATTTTCCTTCTATTCATTTGGTAAGCATGTAGATTTTGTTTTCGGTATATAAAGTTTTATTAAAATTGGATAATCGATTACTGCGGCCTGAATTCATAATTCGAAATCGCTTCAAATATAATTAATTAAGCATATCAAAAAACAACAATATCTAAACTTAATTAATTAGATATTGATGAATTTTTTATAGTTTGTTTGTGTTATACTATTTTTCAAATGTACCAAAATCAAATTTATACTTTGATGGCCCTGCCAGAGTTTCAAGGATTTTTGGTGAAATCATACACAGAATTTTTAATCTCTTCTTTATAGATGGTCTTACTAATATCCTCCCAAGTCAGTCTCATATATACCTCCAAGATGGCAGGTTAAACATTGAACTTATGCGTTTATTAACTTAGGAGTCTAATGCCCAGGAAAGAGAATAAATCCATCGCTGGTTAATTGAAATAGATTAGTTTGTCTTGCTTCTTAACATGAAGAACAGTAATCTTGAAAGTGTCCATACAAACATTCCGAAATGAATATTACATTTTTCTCGGAGATTAAAATGAGACTAAAAATGGTAAAGTAAACGGGTGAAGCTCCAGCACTTTTTCCACATCAAATAAATGACAAATCTATCACACTAAATTTTAAGAACATCTTTAAGAACAACATTAAATTGTAAGAACATTCTCAAAACAAGGTTAAAACAAGGTACTTTATGAATGAAATATGTTTCGAAAGTAACGTCAGTAAGCATTTTATAATACGTCTCAAATATCCTTTCTGACCTGGGTATTAACCCCATGCAATACGGTAGATTACGAAATGAAAACACATTTTCTTGGCATCTCGAGATGCATAATAATTTAATAAAAAGGCGATATATTTGTTTTGAAATGGTCTACAATATATATATATATATAGATAAAATATTCTTAAGGTATTGTCAAGTAGCCAGCATGTAATAAAAATTTGACGTCTATTTAACATCTGGCGATATTAATTATTCTTGTTATTATTATTATTATTACTATTATTATTATATTATTATTATTATTATTATATTATTATTATTATATATATATATATATATATATATATATATATATATATGCTTGTCTCTGTGTCTCTGCCTTTGTACCCGTGACAATGCATGCCTTTAGGTGCCACTACTTATTCATATAATTAAAGATTCCTTTTTGAGCTGTGTGTGTGTATGTATGAGAAAAGAGGTTTCGTAGAGGCCTATGCTGTTGTTGTTATTCCTGGAGTCTTAGCGATTATAGTGTGTTTTTGTGGGGAGGAGTCATATTATTTTTACTTTCGTGTTTCATATAAACTGCATGTTTTGATTTTTAATCATAACGTTAGGAGAAAAGGATGACGCTTATCATGAAACAACAGTTGGAAAATAAACAAAATCTGAACGACAAATACAGATTATTGCGAATTGTGGGGGAACATCGGAAAATTGCCAATATCCTATAATTTTGTGCTTGGTATGCATCCTGATGAGGCTTCTTAGCTAGCTACTTATCAGAAACGACATGGCCAATATGTTAAACGTTTTAAAGGTTAGAGATGCTACTGAAAATAAAAGAAAACGAATAAGAGCTAAGCGATTAGGTGTTAATAACTGGGATATATTTTTGGTGTTGTAAAATAGTGTATTATTATTTTTACGATAGCAATAAGAAAGACGACAAGAAAGTATAAAATGGTCGATATTTCTTTAACAATGACAAAGAAGAGAGGAATAATGACGTCTTACGGCAAATTAAATGAATGATTGCCAAAAGAAAAAATGGAGAACAGGACACCAAATTCCAATTCACTCAGACAGCGACAATATCGACGACAACGATAGTGACAAAGAGGGCGGTCCTCGATAGCCGTGGCAGTTGTATCGATGATGATGGTGATGATGATGATGATGATGATGATGATGACGACGACGACGATGATGATGATAATGATAATGATAGTGGTGGTGGTGACGACGACTAGTATGGTGATAATGGATTATTTAAAAAAAAAAACGAGATAGAACAGAGATGATTTTGTAGGAGGAGAGAAATTAATATCGATAATTTTAATGACATATCGGTAAATAAATTGTTATTATAATGGCTCTACGGAAGATGAAAATGGCATTAGATCTGAGGTATACAGTGGATGGACAAAATTAGGGAAAAAAACTTACATTTGAGGATGGTGGAGGACATGAGACATGGGAAATGTGGTGGCCTGATAAGATGTTCAAATTAAATAGTCTTCACTGTTAATTCTGCCATGAATGGAAACAATTGCGCCCGTGGATTTTCAACATATAGCCCCCAGATCATCATAGATGCTCTGCCATCTTTAATAATTCTAAGAAATCCCTCTGGGTCAAATGCTTCTTCTGGCTGTCCCCACACGTACAATCGGCCAGTGGAATACAGGCCAATTCTGTAGGTTTTTACTCCACTCTAAACGCTTTGCACCATTTGTTTTTCAAGGACGTGGTTGTTTGATTGCAGCCCACCGGTGAAACCTAGCTTTGTGCAAATCTCCCTAAACAATCCTTTTGCGAAAACTGGGTTCTCGAGGTGGTCATTAGGTTCTACAGTAATTTCGAATGCTGCAACTTAGTGATCGTTTCTTACAATTCGCGTAAGAATTCGATGATCCCTATCTGAAAATGTTGTTTTTCTTCCGGAGTTTTATTTCGATGGGGAGTTTTTCTCCTCTTTCTCAAAGGCTGTCATTTTCTTTCCAGACAGTACTTCTTCATAGACCAAACATTCCGGCTGTTTACTTTATGCTAGTGCCTTCCATACATTTAGACCTCTTTGAAAGACCGACAGATCTGTCATTTTAACGAATTTTAGTTAACTTTTACCGATGATATCTGAAAAGAAACATGGATTTTAGCAAAACATATTAAGCAACTCTAATAATAAATCAAAAACATAAAAATAGACAAGCATTTGATGGTTTTATATATATTTCAAAATTATGATTCTATGAAACTCTGTGTTTCCATTATTTTGTCTGACCCGGTAAGTAAAGGTTTAAGGAGATCCACTTTCCAAGTTGATGATAGTGAGGATATATCTTGGAAATCCAAGGGCCCAAAGTTTTCCCTTCATGGCAGAATTAACAGTCAAGACTATTTAAGCATTTTATCTGATCAGATTAAACCAATGTTTGCGGAACTGTTTCCGGAGGGTATCGCAATATTTCAGGACGATAATGCACCAATTCACGCACTTAAATTACATCTCCTTTGATACTTCTAGAAAGAAACATGTTAACGAATGTTAATCAAGCTAAACTTCACCGCCTCAATACGTAAGCAAGTATCACTAAAAGCTAACTCAGGATTTTTCGACTTAAAATATAGTGATTAGAGAACAATAAAATGACATTGATCGTATTCATTAATGCCGATATCTGTTTAGAAGTATGAGAACAACAGGAAAATATCAAATATTATCATTGAACACGTTTTTTGCCAGTTAGATTTCGTACATTGCAATGATTATTTCTGGTGTATCAATCCCAGCGATTCCAACTGTTTTATCATTTGCTTGCGATCAAGTGTCATATATGATTGGCTTAATCTTTGTGCAATTAACATACACAATTTTCTTAGTAATTATATAGATTCCAATGAAAGCAGATAGAAATGTCTTATGGATGACGTTCATTATTCGCCGACATATTTAATTTCAATATAACAAGGAATGGCTATCCTTTATTACCCTTCCAGATGTGATAAAATAATTACTAGTTATATATTATTTGCCATTTCAGTCTGTTAAATGATGATTTCTAAATGTATTGATTCAACTTAATGTAACTTTCGAATTATATTGCCACGAACGAAGCGGTTTAACGAGCAATATCCCTGATTCTGATAGCATTATCATCGAATAGCTAGCCACAGAAATTATTTCATATTCATACTCCGTATTCTATTAACAGTTTGGCAGAAATGTGAATAAAATAGAAGATAGGAAACACATTATGTCGACGGACATTTAACTCGTTTATCCTGTATATTTGTCGCTAATCTCACATATATTAACGATGGATTTTTCTTTTGTTATTCCTATTAATGACGTTATTAGTGGCAACGACGTTATACTTATAAACAATGGTATTCTTAGAAATGTAAAATTGAATAACGTGTGACACATAGGCAAAGCTTCCTAGTTTGCAGGAATAATCAAACATCACGATTTGAGTTGTGTTTTTGGTACGACAGATGGCGAAGTTATGATATGATGTATTTTTTGTTTTCAGAAAACATAGGTATTAATAATTCAGTTGATAATAGTGTCGTTTTTCATCGTAGACTGCTGTGCCTTTTTAATAAAGATCAGGAGAATTTCAGACATATAGTGCAGCAGTTACGTTTTGCAGTTATTACTTATTTCTACTTATTATATGAATCAAATTAGTCTCCTACTGAAGCGATATATGTGTGAAGTGCAATAAGCATAAGAATACAGTTTCCAGTTTGCTTGATAAAAATTCTCCTGAATCGCAAGTAAACCTGTATACAATAGATATTTCCATTATAATTACCAGTAAAATTGTATATGAAACCCAAAAAAACACTAGTGTACATTGAAATCGTTGTATATTTGTTCGATGCTCATATTTACGCTTCTTTCAAAATATCTCTTTATTGTTATCTTTCCCAGCCGCGGTCGAATAAGAGTAACTAATTTCTTTTCGGTCTTCCATTTTTAAACCTATTTCATTAACCCCCAATGTTATAGTTGTCGAGTTACCATTCAATTAGTTTGCACTTGCTAGTTTCTCTCCCATGAGAGAATATTGATATATTATACCGATAGATATCATAATTAATTCAGTCTCTGCTACTGTAAATTTCATCTCCCTTTTCCCATCTACATTTATATCCTTCACTATAACACCTAATTTAATCTATTGTATATTTAAATTTCTGGAAATTTATTATACAAATATAACTTGAATTTGCATCAGGGCTCTAAGAGTATCTGTGCAATTTCATATAAGCAACGAAAATAGCAAATAAATATTGCAAAACATATATGGTAATATGAAAACTAAATATTATGAAACATGGTTATATCAAAAAGTAAGCGATAAATCGGAAGGTGTAGAACGGGAGTTTCGAAAGCCAACGTAATTTCTGTATGTTTCCGTCTAAATACATTTCTAATGCCTGTCATTTTAACATATTACACTTGTATGTCTTACTTTTCTTCTTCCATACCAGTTCGATAACAATTAATGCTGACAGTCTAAGTCCACGCTAACTAAATATGTTGACAAAAGAGGAGTTTAAAATACATATTTCATGCGCATTAATTGCTGATTACTTATATCACGTCAAAAAAATATTAGTTGGCCTTTCTTTTCGACAAAAGACTCGAATTTTCTCATGATTTGACATCCATGGGAATCAAACGTTTGATACAATTAAAGCTACGTTATGTGTAATTATAATTGGCAGGCATTAGACTCTTTGTTAAGCGTCAGCAACATCTACTTCCACTGAAGTATATTTTTATCTCCTCGGGGAGCAAGGCCAGAAATTTGGGGGGGTGGCGAGTCGATCTAATCGACCCCAGTATAGAACTGGCACTTAATTTATGGACCATGAAAGGATGAAAGGCAAAGTCGACATTAGCGGAATTTGAACTCAGAAAGTAAAGACAAACCGAAAACGCTAAGCATTTCGCTTGGCGTGCTAACGTTTCTGCCAGCTCGCCGCCTTTGCACTGGAGTATATTGAAATTAATTAGCTAGAGTGAAATGTATAGAGAGA
>NC_043015.1:3453334-3463334 GCF_006345805.1 Octopus sinensis
TGGAATATGCCATACTATTGCTTCTTAAAGATGCATCCCTTAATATCCAAGCTTTTAATAACATTGCCAGCCAAACTCTATAACTTGTCGTTCGAATTCACAGCGGGTTACATCATTCTATTACTGGTTTTTAAAGACATTTTCAGTCGAGAAGAGAACTTGCTAACATCCAAGTAGATATCTCTTTCAGTGTGTGGAAAATACGTGATTCATAAAATTAACAAGTACGGATACATAATAAATTTGGCATGTTCATAAAGCTTGAACTAAATTATTATCTGCGGCTGACGGTTCCTTCAGACAAATCTATATATTTACCTAATTGCAGTCAAAATAAGGCTGGATTCCACTTCATCACAAACAATTCAAATCAAAATGTGCCAATGACGTATGTTTATTTTCTAGTGGCAGATTCGGTGGAAGTATTGAAAACGCGTCATTTTATGAGGTTATAAAACTTGTCATCCTGATTTCGAATACATAACAATTGAGAATACAGACATTTGTTCTCATTACGTCACTCTAAAGGGCTATTGTTTGAATTCGTGGGATGTAAATTTCAGTATTTCATATGCAAAACCAATTTGTAAACTCCGTGCTAATAGGAACTATTTCAGGTCACATACAGCTTTAGCGACCTTTTCCAATGCATATGAAGGTCATAGCTGATTTTTGCTACTTTCATATGTAATTGCACACACTCCACTAGCGTTTATTAACTACAAACAGTAAAAGTTGCTTTTGCTTTTGATGTCCCACCAGTGCAACTTATTAATGAGCATAAATGTTTCGAGTCTGATAGCCGAGCTATATGAACTCTGTCTAGACGGCATGAAAGCAATAGAAGCGTACACAAATGATTCTGTACAAATACACTTTATCTTAATTATATCGGTTATATGAAATTATTTCTAACCTCGAAAACGGAATGCGTTATCACAGCAAACATAATCGGTTGTTACTGAAGTACTATGATGCCATAATAATGAATGATTGAATGACTGAGCAACATCATATCTAGGTTACTAGAGTTGGAACCAACAAGAAGGACTGCTGTCGCTGAATTTAACGCTACGCAGTTTCCAAGAAAATGAAACCAACGATTTCTCTTAAACATGCAGAACATGAAATGATGGAACTATTGCCGTTTTTATCGCAGAAATAAACAAATGTGCTCAACAAATCACTAACCGATAGGCGTGTCTCGACATTTTCTTGTTATAACCCCAAATGGAAATTTCTTGTTATAATGAATTTACTAAATTCCATAAGAAAATCTTATAAGATGAGTGTACTACACCGATAAAATCAAAGTGAATGTGTAGCCCAATCAAACCCATATGTATAGTATGTATACTGACACAGACTCACCTATATACGCATAAACACGCACAGCCGCACACAAAAGCACATGCATATGTGTGTGCGTTTGTGCGTTTGTGTGTGGGTGTATGTATGTATATATCTCCCTCTCTAGATATATGTGTGTTTGAATATATATATATATAATATATATATATATATATATATGTCCATTCATAAACGCAGATTCGAATCATAGACGGAAGATGTGTGTGTGTGTTTATGGGCGACACACCTAAGCCCCGCGCGGCAAATGATATTGGCAAACATCTGCTAACTGTTTTGCAACAAATTTCTCTCACTCTTTCCTCCTGAATCTAGCAGCTCACCTGCGAAAGAGGGGCGTCCTGTCCAGATTGGGAACCTGTACGCCAATGAAATTAGAAGAACGGGCCTTATGTGCAAGGCATGTCTAGAGAAGGAACAAACAACAAGGGATATCAAATAAGAATAATAACTTGTAATAAATTTTATGGTTTTAATAAGAACGTTTTACTTAATGTCTGGAATCCACTTTTCATCACAAATTAAAATATAATCGAGAAATGGATCGGTCTGGTTACGGAAAAGAAGCGGCGACCAAATTTCATATCTGCACTTTTTCTGATTTTATTCAAATTATGTGGTACCAATTAGTCAACCGTTTTCGATGACAGATGGACGTCCACGATGCTCACTATGTTTAAGCCTCAGCTCTCAATTGCGATATAGTCTAAACCATTTTCGAACTGACCACCACTCACTGGCTATTTCCTCGCCAAACGTCTCTTTGATATCGCGAGCAGTTTCAACTGCTTTATATCCATTTTTGAATTTGAATTGCAAGATTCCTCGAATATCGCACCTTGACAGTACCACGCACATGATTGTGAGAAAGATGAATAATATATCAATGATATATATGGGCAAGTCTATGTCTCTATTATCAGACAATTGCAAAAGATGCTTCAAAATAATTCAATGCTCTGCAAAATCCGGTACACATTATTCATGGTTCAAAACGTTTTACTCAACATACATACATGCGTACATAAATACATACATACATACAGACATACCTACATACATACATACATACATAATACATACATAGATACATACATACATACATACATAAATAAATACATACATACATACATACATACATACATACATACATACATACATACATACATACAAACGTGCACTCGTAACTTCCATCTTGACATCAGAGTCATTGATGTTTCAGCCGGTATTCTCCATTTCTTCCTATATGAAATAAGATTTTGTCATAAATAAGATATCTGTTATCGCTTTTCTGTCTTCCTTTGCCTTTATTTTTCCTGTCATCTGTCATTTAACACACGGCTCTTTCCTCTAATCATTTCTTACTGACACTTGGCTTTTTATTCTAAAACGCAGCAAAAATATTCGGCAAATACACGAGTTAATTACGTCATAATTTATTACGTAAAAGATTCCTTCATAATTTATGGTTTAGCCAAGTTATGTCGTTAATATTTCTAACAGAACGTGATATAAATGTTGATGAACATTAAACTATTTTCGTATTAACATAAAAAAAAATAACATTCTTTTGCCGTTTGCTTTAAATCCTGTCAGACTTGCTTCAAAAGACAGAATTACTTCAACAGAATAAGGGTAATTTATGGTCTTCATAAATTTAAATAAATAGTAAAGCCATATCTTTCTAGTTCCTTTTCATGTGCCGATTGATGGTGCAGTGTTCGCATTCGTTATTCCTCTGATATTTCTGATACGAAAGCCTATCCTTCCTAACTTGATTGATTCGGAAAATCACGATATCAAATATTCCAAAGGCATATTAATCTTTATCATACAGATGGGGAATGTTTTTTAATTATCAGCCTTCCTAAGCATGTCATAATTTCTTCTGAGATATTATGGAGGAACGTTTCTCAAATAAATTAATTCAAAATAGTTGCAGTAGGGCCCATACATATGTATAAGTAATTATATACGTACATGTATGAATATATGAACTCATACATGTTTTTATACATACATAAAAACATACATACAATCAGACAGACGGACGGACAGACAGACAGGTGCACAGACAAACAAACAAACAGACAGGCAGAGAGACAAACAGATAGGCAGAGAGACAGATAGATATATGAAGTGGTGCTCAAAAGTCCCTTGCTTTGCGGAAAAGAAAATACAGAAGCACCTGTCAATTATGATTTTATTCCTTCCTCAGTTCCACACATGTAATGCAGTGCTCATTCAGTTATTCTAATAAGTCGGAAGGCTAGGCCCCCAACTAGTTGCACCAGGTGTACCGAAAACCCAACTAAAAATATGGAAAATAATATTAGCTTTATGTTTGATACATGTTCATATATTTTGAGAAACAAACCAGTTACATTAAGTTAATATGTTGATTGAATACATGTGATTTATGTTACCTCATTTTTACTTTCATCCGACCAAATTAATTTCGGCCATTGCTCACTGGTCCATTTTGAGTGGTTTTTGGCCTAATGAAGACGTTTTTTCAATATTCGATTCAGAAACCCATGGCTTCTTCCTAGTCTTTCAGCCTTTCAGACCTTACTCTAGAAGCCTTCGTCTAACTGTTGTGGTTGATTTTCTCACTTAATTGCCTCGTTAAAATTCGCACAGAGATCTTGTGGTGTTTTTCTCCTGTTTATGAGCGACTGAATTAGGATTGATCTTTTATTACGAGGTGATGTACGCTTTCTTCTAAGTTTTCTGCGTATTCTCCATATAGCTGTTGTCTCTCTGAAGGCCTTGAGACTCGTTTGCACCACACATCGTGAAGATTTCATCTTCTGAGAAAGTTTCCTTTGAGACATTCTGTCTTCTTGATGAGTTGCGGCTCACAATAATTCATCTCCCTAGTTTTAGGTATTTTATTGTTTATTAACTCTATCTACACCGTATTTTAGCATAAAACTCTGAAATAGTCAAGTAAACATAAGTAAATTTGGACGTTGGTCTTACTCCTAAACTTGGGTTGTGTTCATGGCAGCGGCCTTGTAAGATGTTAGACGCATGACAACTGTTTCTGCCGCCGCTTTCTCCAACAGAAAGCAGAATTTCGTTCCTACCATCGCAAAAATCGACGAACAGGAGAGAAGCACAGCAAAGGAAATACGGACCACATGGCAGTAGAAATGCACACGAAGTTTACGTAAATATCATTTAGATAGCGTACTATTTGTTAATACTGATAAGAAGTAAACATGAATGTACATGATTATATCCTGACCAAGCAATATAGTCTTTGAGAACGATATAACGTATGTGTATTCCCTGTGATGAATCAAGAAATATTTTACATAAAAATATTCAGATCAAGTAAAAATATTTTTATAATAGTAAGATGAAAATTAATATCATGATCAAGCTTTTGACAAGAACATAAATGATGAAAAAGGCCATTTAAAGTTTCCAGATCTGGTTCCCAATGATCTTGCATCTGGCTGGAGTTTGACACTTGCTAAATCGTCTGTGTAAACTCTTCCTTTTATCCAAAAATTATAGATGTTAATGATATATTCCTTAAATAATATTGTCATCCAGTATTCGTTTTCCGGTATAAAAACAGTGCGGTTGGTTGATGGTCATACGTCATAATGTAGTGGATATTTGATAAAGTTGTAGGGTGTTGTGCAAGCAATCAACTAACCTTGCATCTGATAAGGGGAAGACATGTAAGCTAGTGAATTCACTACATAATTTGTTATTCCACAAACTTTTATTATAGATATATATAGATATATAAATATCAAGACTATTGCCATAGGAACGACGATAAACCTCGCTGATTGAGACCGCTTGGAACAGGTTTGATTAAGACTCAGCTGTGCATGATTTAACTTCCCTGTAGCGTATGATCATCGCATTGACTATGGCAGACAGGGTTCACCAAATAATTTGCATGGAATTTGGCCAGAGAGACCTACGCAAATTTGCAGAGATTGTATGGATACAAGTGTATGAGTCACACAGAATTATATTAGTGTTTCAGACGTTTCCAATGTGGCGAAATATGTCGATATTGACGAACGTTCTATTCATCGGAAAATACCACAATTCCATGCTTTCGGTGAATGGCAATTGCACCGTGTCAGTATGTGCAGCGGTTTTTGGCTAGGGACAGCATTCCCCAGGTCCGACAGGCACCGAATGCTCTTGAGTTCCCAAACCAAAATCCCAATTGAATGGGAGAAGATTCCAGGACATCGAGGAAAACAAAATGAATGCGATGAGGAAAGTTCTGATTATACCACTACATGAGTTCTAGGAATGCTTGCATCGATGGCAACAGTTTCATTATGTGTGTGGCTTCCGATGCGTATAACTCTGAAGGAGATTAAATACCCAGTTATTAGCGGTTGTAGTTTTACTTTTATTGCCCTAGTCCGGATAATTATTGTTCAGACTCGCATATTCATTGTGAGAGTGCTCGGTAGCGAATATTTCTTTGTCTATATGAGCGTGCGACATTCGCACATGTATTTAAAGAACATGTAATATTTATTGACATAAGAGGACTTCAAAATGATAATTTCCTTAAATATTTGCTGTGAGAAAGGTGTGTTAGTGGTGGGTATAATGTACCGTTCTGCACTGTTCCTCCCAGCATATTGTCAACAGTTTTATTATTATTATTATTATTATTATTATTATTATTATTATTGTTGTTGTTGTTCTTGTTGTTGTTGTTGTTGCTATTGTTGTTGTTATTATTATTATTATTATTATTATTAATAGAATTAGTAGTGGCGACAGCAGCAGCCGTATTAGCGTTCACTGTTTGAGCATTTACCATATCATAAATTCCGGTTCTTTGCTACAGGCAGAATTAGGTGTGAATGACTGCTATGTTGTCATTGACCGTGTTAGCTATGTGAATTCATTAATTATATTGTGATCAGCTAAGCTTGCTATAGCCTTTTTCTCTACGTAATGAACGTATATTTGTATATTAATAGCTTATTGCATAATATATAACGTATACTTGTATATCAATATATTATTGCATAATATATAAACATAATCTTTTAAGGAGTCGTCTTGTGTATAGGCTTATGAATAATGCACGATTTCATATTCGTTACACTTCACTGTCGATTTGAAATTTTATTGCCGTGTGCTTTATCTTCTAATGTAGATAAGAAAATATGTTTGTGCTACTCTGTAATTATCAAATATATAGCATTGCCTTATCGCTTTCTTTGGTTGTTAATTCCTTATATATTTTAACGATTATATTTCGGTTATCCTAGTCTGTAATATTAGTTTGAATTATGGTTTGGCTCTTTTGTTTGCATTAATATAAATTTGCATAATATAAATTCCACTCAAAGGAATATTGAAAGGTTTCGTTTTACCTAATTATGCTTCATACAAAAATAAAGTTGTAATTTTTATGGCACTGCTCTTGTGAATAACTATTTTCTATTGAAGTAAGTCGTAAAGTTTTAGTAGGCATTTTTTCATTGAATAACTTGTTGTGTGTTTATTATTTTCTTTGGTAGAATTTAATTTGCTTTACATTTTATCACTTTTTTATTTTCTACAAATTTTAAACGATTTTTCGAAGACACAGTCTGAAGTAAAGGTTATTATAAATGTTACTTTGAGTCCCTCCATTGTTTCGTTTCACCCTGTCAGTTCGTACTTCGAGACTCCATTTTGTATTTGGTATTTACTTTGGAGTAAATCTGTAATATAATCGTAAAGTAATTATGACATCCAGTTAATTTCTTCATTGAGAAACGAACGAGTTACTGATTTGATGATTTGTTATATATATTTTAGGATCTGCTTTGATATTTTCCCGACATAATTTCAATTACTGTGGATTTGTGTGAGTTACAACTTACCGTGTGTATTTCATTTTTACTTACTTTTTCTTCAGGCAAATGCTGTCGGAAACGAGTCACATTGCAGATTCTCTTTCTTGCTTTACAAAATAGGCAGCAATTTTTTCCACTTTGGAGAGATTTCAGTTCAAATGCTTCTCCTTCTCTTTATCAAAATATTGCCAAATATTTGACGTTTATAACTTCCTTTTTTTCTTATTTTATAAGTTGGTTCCTCACACGGTTTGGCTACTAAGGTCTTTTTAACACTTTCTTGTGACTAAAATTTGCTGTGATGTTAATCTGAATATTTCGTGGCAGGTCTTATACGTTCTCCTCAATAACTTACGACATATAAGATAATCTATTGACCTAAATCAAATTATTAAATCTATTAACCTAAATCAAATTAACCTTCTGCCTTAAATGACTTGAATATTTATATGATAATAATGTTAAATTCTCCTAGCAGAAAATAAACCTAAATTTCTACAATAAGTTTTTTCTCTATCAATACGAATTTCATGTAACTAACTACTTGTATTAGTTACATTTTTTGTTGTCCAATTTTATTGAAAAATTCGTTTTTCGTCTCCTTACATAGGCCGCTTTAAAAATGTGTGTTTTCATTTCCATATAAAAAAATCTATATTTTTGTAAACCTCGTCTCTATTTTCTCCTATCTGTCTCGGTATTGTGATTTGTTCTATAAAAGTTTATAATTATTGCTTCAAGTTTTGAGGCAATTTCATTATATCCTTCAAAGTTTTTTCAGTATCAAATTAAAATGGTGGTGTCTAATTTTAGTGGCATTCTTTTTTGGCCTATGGTAAAACTTATTGAAAATTCCGAGTTCAATTCAAGGCAGTGACCTGAATAATAATACTAATAATGATGATGATGATGATGATGATGATGATGATGATGATGATGATGATAATAATAATATAATAATAATAATAATAATAATAATGATAACCCGGCTAAGAAAAATGAAGAACTTGAAGATTGTGCCAATTTTTGTAGACTTCTGGGAAACAGTATCAAAAGGCATCAAGGGGAATGTGCATGATATTGGGATAGAGTGCGCAGTAGATTTGTTACAAAACTTTTGAATCCGTGATACGGCCAGAATAAAATGGGAATTATTAGGTAGCTGAAATGATTGGAAAGCCTGGTACCGTAGGCTGCAGGCAGCGAGCTTGCTACGCATGTAGATCTCCAGAAGTTCCAACGAAAACTGTGATAAAAACTAGTAATACCTATATATATATCTGTCCATATATGTATGCTTGCATATGTACACTTGTATACTGATGATAGTGGTGATGATGTCGATAACTATATATGTACATCTCCATTTATGTATGTATGTATATTTATAAATGTCTCAGTAGTGATGTATTTCACAGTTTACTCATATATACATATAAGTTCTCCGTTTCGAAACAAGCATCGATGCGGCAATAATTAATATTTGAATTATGTTAGTGTTTAGGTACTCAGACAAAGAAGCATTCAACGTAAACGGATTTCATAATATTGAGACGCACTAATTTCCTAGTAGAAATGATCTTGTCAAAAAACTTCATGCAAGATCCATTTATTAAGAGACTGTCTGACTTATTTAATATCCTATCCATCACTGTCACAGATATTACAGACCAAAAAATTGATAACAGCAAAAGAATCAATAACAATGAATTACATAGATTCTTCTTCTTCTTATCATTATTGTTGTTATTGCTGCTGCTGCTGCTGTTCTTGTTGCTGTTATGATTATTATTATTGCTATTATTGCTGCTGCCGCTATTCCATTTATTATTATTATTATTATTAATATTATTATTATTATTATTATTATTATTATTATTATTATTATTATTATTATTATTATTATTATCATTATTATTATTATTTTTATTATTATTATTATTATTATTATTATTATTATTATCATTGTTGTTGTTGTTGTTATTGTTGTTGTCGTTGTTCTTATTCGTATTTGATGCACGTTTATTTTCTCTCTCATAAGTCTAATATCTCAATTTGTGTGTACATACAAAGTTGTTTATTGTTTATCGCATTGGAAAACGTTTGTGAAAAACAAAAATCTGCATAAATTTGGACGGTCCAGTTTTTTTTGCGTCTCATTCTCCGAAATATGCGCAATGCGACGGAAAATTTTTTCACATGCACTCGTCCACCGTCAAGGAATTGCTGATATGTGCAACTTTGTTTAACAGCTGTTAACGCATGCTGAAAGGATCCTGTTATCAGCCGAGTCCACTTTCAGGTTCGACCTGCCTCGTTGTTTTAGTCAGGAAGAGAAGGCAGTTTTGTTTATCAGGTGACGATAGCGACATATGTAGAATTTTCGGCGAATTTGAAAGGCACGAAGACAGATAACTTCTTTACCAGGTGACCTTTCTTTGACTTTTCAAGTTCCATTTCTAAAGGCAACCATTAATAGATACAGAAGTGTAGTGTCCAAATGTTTTTGTTGAAAGGTTGATGTATACGACGTGATTGACCCATCTAAGTGTGCTTACTCTGAGCATACGCTCGTAAGCCAGAATACTTCAAAAAGATTTAGGGTGAAAAAGCAAATTATTCACATGTAACTTAGAGAAGTTATTATTAAAATGGGTATCTTCCAAGTTGACTTGTTTTCTCCGTTACTATTTGTAATTTTATTATTATCCAAGACAACGACAGTTAGTAACGTTAAAATGGGTTACAGATGTGGGAAGTAAGACCCATCATTGTACCATCCT
>NC_043015.1:3468334-3503334 GCF_006345805.1 Octopus sinensis
TGTATTATATCTATTCTCTTGCCTCTCATCCCCATCATAAACATCAGTATTATCGTCATCTTCATTGTAATAGTCATGAGCAGGAATGAAGCAGCATTGCTATCGTCGTCGGCATTCATATCCATAAATACATACAGTTATCCCATGTTTGCCCATATTTCCATTGATTTCACAATGTGTTCAATAATAATGTTTCATTTTATATGAAAGTATTGTTTGATTTCGATATGTTATATGTTCCCGTTATTACAGGATCGTGATAGTTCCGATATTATTTTAAAATCATTATTGTGAACAATATTGCTGATATTCAAATATTTCTGAAATTTTATCTGACTGTGATGCTGAAAATATCACACATCAAATGGGAACTAGTAACTCGATTTAGTGGGTATATCCTTCACTAACAGAAGTTGAAGAAAAATATAAACTTATATACATTAAATAGGATTTCCACGTAGCAGTTCCGCCTAGCTACACAATTCCATTCAGATGATATTAGTAATATCAAAGCAGATACATATATATTGATAAATGCATATAGCTTTACTGACGTACTCAAACTTACGTCGTATTTCTCTTCAACAGTAATATTCTTTGCAAATAGCTATCTGTATCTGCGCGTACTTGAGTATTCGTGAGGTGTATGTGTATCAAATTCCGTTGAAAACTTGTTCGGCAAAGATCAATAATATACAGGAAATACACCTAAAAATATACATGATAATGCAGTAAATTGAGTTACTTAGTTGAAATTTTTATAAGGGTTTATCACACTTAAATACGTTGAATTATGCTTAAGAAATACATTTTCATACGCTTATGGTTATGAATTACATGTTGAGTAAATATATTAATTTCAAACGAAATTATTCGTATCAGTGAAAATGGAGTGTTAGCTTGTTGTTATACATGGTATATAAGACAAGAAAATACATATCCTTAAACTTGTGGTTTGAAGAATTGAACAGTAATTCAGCATAATATGCATACCCCTGAACGGACAACATGTAGGGGACTGTAATCATAGTTTTACTGTTCCATATCAGCAATCGCGCTTATACATCGCCACTAGCGATGGCGAATTATAAGCATCACGTTTTGTTTTTATACATAACATCTTTTTATTTTCTATAGAAGCTATATGGAGGTTTATTGTTTATAGCCTAACTACATGCAAGAACAAACCATATTATAATGAATGCATAATGTATGTATCGGTGTGTGTGTGTTCTTGTATATGGGTGTGTGTGTGTGTAACAGGTCATTTATTTGAAAGCCCTTAAAATCAAGATTTTTCAACCGATTTCGTTCTCGCTTGATATATATAACACTTATGTTCCACGCATGCTTCTACAGTCTTTACATTTTTCACCTAAGGAGTAGCATAAACTAATGGAGCTTCTAGGTTGAGAAAATCTCAATTCCTGTTGTACTGTGACTATTTGGGACAAGGGAGGTAACTCATTGCCCAGTAAAATTCAGAACTTAATTATCTCCAATATATTTGTATACTTCACTGCGCATTCACTGCAGACCCACAATATTTGCATATTAGCATGTTAGCACTTCCTTCATGCAGCCATCCAAATTAAATCAACTTTTAATTATCTTTTTAATCCCCTCAGAATTTAATCCCTATTATATTATCTGCGTTTACTCATACCAAACACTGACAGTTATAATGTTTTACTAATGTCCATTCACTGCAAACCTGCGATATTTGCATAGTAGCACCTCCTTCCCGTAACCATCTTCAGATAGCAATGCAATTTCAATCAACTTTTAATTATTTTTAATTGCCTTAATTAATTAACCCATATTATATTCTCTCCTTGTACTCATACCAAGTTGCGGTAGTTATACAGCTTTTAGAATAAACGTTCAGTGCAAACTGTTCATATTTGTTGCATATTAGCTCATTTTTCACGTAGCTATGCAATTTAGATCAACTTTCAACTTTCAATTATCTTTTTAATCCCTTTAGAAATTAATCCATATTACCTTCTCAGGTTTTACTCATGCCGAGTTGTAACATTTACACAGTTTCTACAATGTGCAGTCACTCCAAAACTCCAATATTTGCACGTTAGCACTTCCTTCACGTAACCATCTACAGAAAGCGAATTTTCTAAACCCGCTCAGCAAACAATACTACGACAAACATCATTCAGGCATTCGATTTCAACGCGCTGAACTTTTGCTTCTCGGATAACCCTGCAATGCCACCTAGGAGGAAGAGAGCTCGCATTAGTAGACTGCGTTATGCAGGCATCAAAGCCAGTATACATCGGCGTGACAAAACTCAAGATAGAAGGTCCCAAATAATGTCCCAGCAGACTGACTTAGATGCCACTGCCCTTCCAGTCCATACACTGGCAACATCTGCAGACGTTAAATCTGCAAAATCCAAAGACGAATTCGTGACTTGTGACTTGCAAGGGCTATCGAATCACCTCAACAACGTAGTATCAGTTTATCATTTTTAGGTGTTTTCACTCAATAAACACTCACAAAGCCCGGTCTGGGTAATGAAACCACGATCCGCCGACCGCGAGTCCGCTGCCCTAAACACTGCGCCTCCACACACACACACACACACACATAGATACACACACACACACACACACACACATATATATATATATATATATATACTAGCAGTATCGCCCGGCGTTGCTCGGGTTTGTAAGGGAAATAACTATATAAGCATTTTTAGAGAATTATAGCCAAAAAATAGCAAAAGAATGCATTCAAAATGGAAAAAAAAATTATGGTAATTTTTTTTTAAATCGTAGACTCATCGTAGACTCGCGCTAATACCCAGAAGGGCTCGATATGAATCACGAATATAAGATACCCGGTTTTGGTTAAACTGCACTGCAAAATGTGGGAGTAGTTAGGAATCTAAATCGTAGGAGACAGACACACAACTTGACTTTTATATAGAAAGATATATACATACATGCATACATATAATCATACCTATGTACATACTGACATATCATTGTATAGTGAAAAATCAATTATTGTTTTCAAGTATAAGGAAAGCCGTCGTTATGAAATTCATCTTAGCATAATAGCGAAAACATATCTTACAGAATATTTCGAAATTTCCAACAATTTATTCATATTTACATCCTATTTATAGCCTATTATCTGTTTCCAAATAATCTACATAGTTTGGCATTGTTAGTTTGTATGTTAATATTTTCGTTTCACACACTGGTTAATATTTTTACTTCTTCACAAAACGTTTCAGTATGTTTCTCCCAATTTAGAAGCGTGCGTGCAGTGTATTGTTTTCAAAACGTGTTTAATGAAGCAATTTAACATTCAATATTATTTTCTCCATCTCCGACGTTATACAGATATGGTGAATATGACATTTTAAATGTGATACTTTAATTGAATGAATATATTTACTTTCACATGTTTTACAGATATAAACACTTTTACTGAATACTCAAGTACAGATATGTGTATGTATTGTTGTATAGCAGTGTTGGTAGAGGGGCGTAACATATGCGTATATGTTCATTCATAGAAAACTTAGGTAAATATATGAGATAGCTGAATGGACGGTTTCATAAAAAAAAGATATTCACAATATAATATATCTCTTCTCGTATATGTTCATTAACATCGTTGTGGTAAGCACAAGAACGACTTAATTTACATATAGATAGACGAAGTTCAGTTACATATATTTGAATGATATTGCTTGAAAGACAGACCTGCCTTCTCAAATAGAAGCAGGAAATCGTATTCCTCTAAAAGAATGAAATGAGTTTTCTCTTTCAACAAACTCTGTGATACAGTTCTATATTTAAGGGATGAGGTATTATGTTCAATATTTACATTTTTTACATTTGAAGGATATTTGGCCTCATCTTGTTTGTTGTTAACACGTTTCAGCTGATACACCCTGATTATGATGATGGCAAAGATGACGACGATGATGATGATGTTGATGATGATTATATGAGGATGGTGATGATAATGATGATGATGACGACGATGACGATGATGATGGTGATGATGGTGGTGGGGATAATGATGATGATGATGATGATGATGGTAACGACGACGATAACGATGATTATGGTGATGGTGGTTGTGGGTTAATGATGATGATGATGATGATGATGATGATGATGACGACGACGACGACGACGATGATGATGAGAATAACATCGAAAAAATACGTTCGGAATGAGAACCCAGGCCCCAAAATTCCTTAAAGCACCTGATGAAGCATGGAGGGTATATCAGCGGAAACTTTGTGTTAACAACAAACATGATAAGGAGAAATATCCATCCAAAGTAAATAGTGTAAATATTGTATTTAATCCCTTATCTCTTAAATATAAAACTACATAGTGATTTGCCTTTACTCTAACATAACTACGACTTTAATTTTATTTGAACGTCAGATAAACATAGTCGTGGTATTTCCTCGCAAAATTTTGAATTAAAATAAACAGAATAATAAGGTATAGCACTCAACCTTCTACCCATTCATATTCTTACACCGAGATTGCTGGTGAGAAATTGAAGCCTAATTCATTTATAACATTGATATGCCAATATTTGAAATATTCCACTGAAATCTATGGAACAATTATGAAAAATGTATGTTGGCTGTCTATAAATATCATACTAGGACGCATTATTCGTGATATCAATGTTTTATTTTCTCACGTGTTTTCTAGCAGCGTTTCGGGAAGAAATCCTTCTAAATATTTACTTTTGCAAAAATATTTCTCCCCTTAGCAACATGATCTGAAATAATTCGATATTCTTAAATTTCAAAATTCTTATTTTTTAAAACAAACCAAATTCAGACTACCAGAGTTGTGATAAAAAATATTACAAAATTAAATGCACTTGAAGTAGATTTTGTTAGCTATAAACTCTAAATGCTACTATGTTTTTCTAACTGTGATTTGAAGTTAAAGTCTTATATGAATTGCCATCATCAGATACGATACGAATAAATTATTAGTTTACACAATTTATATAGGTAATTGTGTAGAGTGCAAATTACAATGTTGGAAATGGGATACAGAAATTTGGTGATAACTGCACTTACTTCGTCAGGGACAGTGTCATCTGTATGACACCGTTTTTTTAACCGACGACGATACATATCATTGGTGAGGTCCCTATGTTCGGCTGTTTTGGCGATGCATACAAGCAACACAATTTCCGTTCTCCTTATTGTAGTTGATTTTAATGGCTACTGATACTATAAGAATTGCACACAGGACTGTACTGCCTTTGTACATGTAGATATTTAGTGCATTAGCTTACAGAAATTCTTAAGCTAAACCTAAGCGATAGTTTATACTTGGTTGGCCTATGACAGTTCGGAAACTAGATATTATAAATCGGCGTGCAAAGACTAGATATTCTTTGTTTCTACGATGTACAAACTAATCGTCCGTCTATTCCATAAACAACTTTTGGAGGTTTTGGATTTTGATGTTTCATTTCATATCTGAAGTAATATACTGAAATTTAAAAGCAAAATCATTGTTCACATTATCAAAATGATCTTTCACGCCGGAGCAGCATTTCGGTTTATTTTGGAAGCCTTTCACGCCGGAGCAGCATTTCGGTTTATTTTGGAAGCCAATCAGTTAATCGATTTAATTACTCAATATGGTAATGGAACATATTCAAGAAGGTTAAGTAAACAAGTTTTTGACAGCCGACACATCCTGAACTATATTTTGGTCGCTTGATATTATGAGATAATTTTCATTCCTCGTTCCATCTCCAGAAAATTTGCTTGTCCATTTTCTTTCATTTCCGTTAATAAAGAATAGAATTCGTAGTATGCGAATTCAATTACTCATTGTCCTTTGTTATTTCCTGTCCCCTCTCCATATTTTCCGGTACCATTCGTATTTTTATAATTCTTGATATCCACTTTCACCTTCAATTCACTTACACCTAATGTATGGTTCACTTTCTTTTGTTTGAAGGGACTGTGAAACTACCTGCAAAATATTTCAGTTGCTTTATCATAACAGCTACAAGAGGGAATTGACTATAAATTTGTGACATGCAAAATACAAATAATGAATGCTAAAGAAAGGGAAAAGAACATAAGGAAGTGACAAGGAGTTTGTTTGGAACACCGTACGGCCAAAAGTCTCAGAATTCTATTTAACCTGGATAAATATATTTCATATAGTTCGGGACAACATGCCCAGTAGCAATATTAAGAAATACCGATGGTGTAATACATATATTGTTATTGATAACGGCTGTGGGAACTACATCTAAAATAGTAAAAAGAAAAACAAGAAAACATCATTACAGAGAGGTATTATGAATTTCATAAATATCCGAAGAACAATGAGAGGAGATGCATTTACAGAAACATTGAATATACTAAATTAAGCAAAACAATAAGAAAAAAAATGAAAGAAAATAAAAGACAGATATGGTGGTGTTTAGGTAAATAACTGAAAACGAGAAAAGTCTTCACAAAAACTAAGCTAAAACATAATTATGACATGTAACACGATCATTAGTCTAAATGATAATGAGGGAAAGTAACTTATAGAAGATGTATAAATATTAGAAATTATGAAAGAATTCTATCTAAGACTATATCAATCAAAAACGTTTCCCACATAAATTCAAAACAAAGCGTCGCAGATGATTTTGGAGGCAGTAGTTCGAAATGTTATAAACGAAATGGACAAAATGGAAATCTGCAGCTTCAGATCGGATTGAAATAAACATAAAAAAATGTTGTTGGGGCAAGCACTGAGGGGGAAGTAGATAACTTATTTACAAGAACAATAGATGTTCGGAAATCAACTGTATTTATAAAAAATTGGAATGCCAAAGACCTAAAGAACTACAGCCAAATAAGTCTGTTATCACCCATGTGGAAGAGCTTCTGAAAAATGATATGAAACAGAATTGAGAGAAAGCTGGATGAGAACACTTCTGCAGAACAGATAAGTTTCAGGAGAAAGTATAATACATTAGACCACATAATCCTATAAACTAACTGAGAAAAAATACCAAACCTACAAAATACGATTTCAAGATTTTCAATTTCTTTTTATTCCATAGAAATTGATGATATTATAAGAGCACCGGAAAGAAAAGGAATCAATGGAGACTATGTAAAGTAATTAGAGATGCGTATACCAATTGTAGAATTATAACAGCAATAAACAACATATTGGTAACGGATTCAGATAAGGAGACACCATATAACCCAAATTATTCACATCTATACTGTAAGAGGATTTTAGAATCTTACATGTGCCAGATGAAGAAATAAATATAAACAGATACATT
This sequence comes from Octopus sinensis, assembly GCF_006345805.1. Taxonomy (NCBI): domain Eukaryota; kingdom Metazoa; phylum Mollusca; class Cephalopoda; order Octopoda; family Octopodidae; genus Octopus; species Octopus sinensis. Next base: position 3,475,667 of record NC_043015.1, read on the forward strand.
CTAAATCTTCTCAGATTAACTCAGAGTATTGTACTCAGTTCCAGGAGCATTAAAGATGCAAGAGATATGTTCAAGAAACTAACACATAAAAACTAAAATGTCGACTCAGAATTAATGTTAATGAAACGAAGATAATCACCAAGCAACTAATCATAGCTATAAATGAAGTGTTATATGATGAAATATTTCAACACGTAAATCAATGCACCTACTTGAAACACTTATATGCTTAAAGGATAAAAATCTGACAAAATAGATTGAACGACGAATGAAATTAGTATTAGAGTCCTTCAGTCAAAATTAATCAGATCGCGAACAGTAATTTACTTATGTGACTAGAAAGAGACGTTTTCTCTCCACTGCCGATCGTTAAATTTGCCTCAGAAGCACTGGTACTCGAGCACTGAAAATATATTAAGTGCAACACAGAATAATAGGGTAGGGAATGCTTAAGAATAACAAAATGGATATCTAAAGAAACAATAGGGTAAAAATGGCAACTTATGTAACAGGTGTTATGTAGATTTCTTTTTTAAAACTCTGAGGTGTTCTTAGCGATGTACCTGTTTGGACAATACAAGTAATTTTAAATTGACAGATTGAACACCATGTCAACAGAAACAAGAATGGGCACACAGTGCAGAATTTGGAATGAAGAGTTTGTTCAGTTCTCTGGTACCCAAGTATGGAGAAAAAACATCAGGCAGTGGTTGGTTGAGGGAACACACTGAGACATTCATCCAGTTGTGGACTGAACATGTGAAACTACGTTGAAGTAAACATTCGATCAGATTGGGATATCATTATCACAAACATACAACATCGCAGACTTTTTTCTATTTGTGGTTGTAACGATTTTACTTCACTTATCATTTTAAAGATACATGGAGATACATAACAATTGCATCATATCATATACACAGGCGAACTGTTAAATGTTTTAGTGTATCTGTGTGTGTTGGTTTGTGCGCGTACGCCTGAGTGTATACGAGTACACAAAACATCAAAACAAGTATAGTTTTATGCATTCCATGCCAAAATATATATGAAGATAGCATATATGAATGTCAGTACGTGTGTGTATACTTGCGTATGATAGGATGCATGTGGGTGTTTTACATTGATTATTTCAACAAATTTCCTTCAATATTTTGAAATATGATGGCCAAAAGGTTACGTCTGGGTTAAATATTACAGCACCTCAGAGAATCTAACGATTATATTCGTGCCAAAAACTTTTGATGCATCGTCTTTTATCAGCAACTGTCTCATAAATATTGACGCGAGTGTATGTTCGTATATGTATGTTTCTGTATATGTGTAAACAGAATTGTCTTGCTATATGCATATACAAATCATAACACACCACAGGTATATATATTATATATATATATATATATATATATATATATATATATATATATATATATATATATATATATATATATATACATATATATATGTATGTATATATCCTTCTATTTATCTATCTACCTTTGAGAGAGATAGGTAGATAGATAGATATAAGGATAGATACATAGATAGGCATATATATTTGTATATATATATATATAATATATATATATATATATATATATATATATATATTATATATATATATATATATATATGAATGTGAGAATGTGTTTAAGCATTGTGCATCTAAGTGTGTTAATGTGTCCTAATAGGGAAGAATTCATTTTCTTTCCCTTTGAAACACTAATTTTACCGTCGCGATTGTGGACACTCATTGACACTTATTAAGTCTAATTCTTAAATGCTTAATATTTAGAAATGTTTTGCTTGGAACAATAGCGTTTATAATTTCATATTCGCATTAAGTCATTAAAACCCTCCCATGTGCCACATCTATAATCATATAAATGTTTTCCATACTGTACATCAGGTCGCAAATAATCAATGAACGCGTATGGCCTGAACTTACCATCTCAGTATAAAAACCACAATGCAATGGTATTCATTTTCTATCTTTAACAATTCATAAATAATTTGTATTTCACAATATAATTATGAAAGGTTGGACCCGCAATATGCAAATCTAAGAAATTCGTATAGATCATAGGTACAGAGACGAAATTAACTCTGCCCATTTTTCCTGCGAGATTCATGGGTGTATAGTCCTCACACATCATCTGTATGATGTGCTATCAGACACAGTGGTATTAGAATTTACGTTCGGAGTCCAAAGTGCAATGAAAGGTGATGATGTATATATAATCTAAACAACTTGTTCTTGTCCTACCAGTAGGGCTCCTACCGTTTGACTTAGATTCGAACACGTCTTGTGATTCTTTTGTAATGCATAATGATTACTGTCCATCGTTCAGGCCCTCGAAATGTGGTTGCAGATGATCGAGGTGGAGCGACACCTAGATAACTGAGCTACTTACACCCTCGAAAAACGTTACTCCGCATATTACTCGGAGGAACCTCATTGCGGTCCTCTGTATCTCATAAACATACATTTTCAGGAATTCCCTAACAACTAAACCCATAGGTAAATATAGCCACTAAAATGTCACAAAAGTAATGTTGTTGGTTTTGAATATCCTCTTTATTCATGAAGATCGAATACATTGACCCCTTGCATTACTTTGCCACAACATGAAACTCATGTGTCTAATTTACTCTCCTGAAGTCTACCACTCTTGAATAGGACCCCGAGACACTTAACCCTGTCCACTTATTTCACCGAGATTTGTCTAACACGCAGAGTAGAAAAGGAAAACTTTCATGAGATGGTTAATATTGGGGGCTTCGCAACACATTTTCATTGGTATCATGCAACCCTCGGCAGTGAACATCATCCATCTTTGCAGGTGATCATCCCTTAATATGGCTAGTAACACCATGTCCTCTGCATACATCAGCCGACCAAATTAACGATACTGACTCTTCTACAACGGCTGCACATTTCAATCATTTTCATTAAGTTATATGGAGAAAGAGTTAATAATATACTATTGCCTTTGTCTCACTGTCTTGTTTAGACATAGACCAATTTAGCCGAACCGAGAGAAACATGCATTCGCAAAAGGGACTTTACGTTAACCGTATGTAGTTTCTCAATCACAGCCTTTTCCAAAAAAATAAATTTACATTTACCGCATCTCACTTTCTTCTGCATTCTTCGATGGGTAGAAATCCTCTTACAAAGCGTGCTGTTTGCTGTCAACATTTGCTAAAGGGAGGGCTAGGGAGGCCTTGGCTTCTGATGCACTGACATGTGCGGGGGCTGAGGAATCTGTGCCTATACCTGGATGGTGAACAGGTGTGGTCTCCGTTCGTTAATTCCTGAGCTTACTAGTTTGAGTGAACTAGGGCCTTGGATCTTAGTTGCCAAAACGATATATATATATCAAAGATACAGATAATAATAGTTTTATTCTGAAACGCAGGATAATGTAGATAATATAGGACGAACTGGATAACAATGTCGGCGGCTAGCGATGGGACTGAACCTCACATTCCTGTGACTATGCGTCAAGTTCTTTACCATGAATCTAAACTGCCCCAGCGGCAGATTCTACTGCAAATTTAGGATACAAAAATCCATCTTTATACGACACTATCGTACGTTAAATTCAACTTACGTTAACAGTCAACAAACGCGTAAAGTGTTTCACCTTCAATGTAATTTGAATTAACGTACGCTAGGGTCGTGTACATGTATATGTGCGTGCGTGTATGTATGTGTGTAGGTATGTATGCATATATATACATTTATAAGTATATTTATGCTTATATATACATATACATGTATCTGTATGTATGCATGTACGTATAAATATTATAGAAACGCACTTTGAATTTTATATGAATGTAGTCAAGTATGTTTAATATGCTCGGCTTCTCTCCAACAGAGTTGAAGTATAGGCGCGGAGAGAATCGAAAGATATAATAAGACTCAGAGACATTCGTGCTACAGAAAATGTTGAATTGTACGACGCAAAATTTATCTCAAAGTGATTCTTCATTAACTATACACCCTTATTCAATCCTTCATGTAATTATCAATTGTTTATTGAAATATGTAAAAAAAAACACCAAAAAATACCTTTTTACTTTTTACTATTTCGAATGCACTTTCGAGCGGAAATAAATTGACTTTTACTGCACAAAGCATTGCAGAATGGTATCCACTCGCGCGCGGGCGTGTCTTTGCGCGTGTTTTTGGATGTGTTGGCGTTTCTCTCTTTGTGTGTGGCTGTGTTTGTACGTGCTTATGTGTGCGTGTGTGTTTGTGTGTCTGTGTTCGCCTATGTGCACAGGTGTGCTAAGGGATTTCGCTGCAGATATAGAATCGGGAGGGAATTATGTGTATTGCTAGCAATAATTAACAAATTATTGCTTGATAGAAGCGAAGGTGGGAAGATTCAGACAATTTAATTTCGGAAGATTTGTTATTTGCAGAAACACATGGGAATGGCAAATTCAGAATCAAGGCTTTCATTAGCGAGAGGTGGCGCTGAAATCTAAGTATGTCACGTAATGATGAAAAGTTACGTGCATTTGCTGACTGAATTGTTAATTTGGATTACCAAATACCTTGAAGGAAGAGTTGGTGCGGTGCATGGAACAATGAAGAAATATCGCTTTAATTAGTAAACAAGTAAATGTGGCGATGTTCGGAAACTAATTTTATTCTAACAAGAACATATTACACATGGTTTGTAAACATAGTTACTCCACCGCATGAATTCGAGAATTATGAGAAAAAGAAAACCCAAATAGCCAAATCTCTTAAAGTGCAGGTAATGAATATGAGGCAATGCCAACATGAAACACAACATATTCCGTCCATTTGCTATATTGCTAAATAATGGCACGATTTATATATCAATTTTTCGCATTTCATCTCATAGCAGCAAATTCGATATTCTGGTCTTGTGTATATACTGGAAGTTTAAAAAGTATTTGCAGACAAGTGACAAAGCCGCACAAGTAAAATAAAATAAAATTTTGTCAGAAGCAATAAAAATTCTGTAAAATTTATTGAAGTCAAGTATTTAATAGAAATGTTTTGTTTAAAATCTTTTCAACTGGAAATTGCCAGTTTACTTTTATTTCGAATTCGGCAGCAGAGTAACTCGCGTATAGGGTGCTGATGAGCTGAAATAAGTGCAAATTATCGTTATGCACCGGTTTTTGTCTCATACAATTCGATTCCTGTTTGCGTGGTTTTGAGTTACGTGTTGTCTTATTAATTCTTATAGGGACTTTCCATGGAAATATGCAGCGACTAAAAGTCAATTAGACGAAACACATACATGAAATATATTACATCAATAATATATATATATATATATATATATATATAGTGGTTCGGATGTCGAACTCATGATCGTTAGATTGCGGTTTCGATTCCTGGACCGGGCGATCCGTTGTGTTCTTCAGTAAAACACATCATTTTACGTTTCTCCAGTCCACCCAGCTGGGAAAAATGAGTAAGCCTGCGACGGACCGGCGTCCCGTCCAGGTGGGATACTTCTACTCCACTGAAACCGGGAAAACCGGCCCTTAAGGGCCTTGCATGGCTCGTGAAGGAACATTCATATATATATATATATATATATATATATGTATAAATTGCAATTCAGGCCAAGGGACAGGGTGTTCATGGGCTTGTCGTCCGGGGAGGGTCTGTTCAAATGCGTTTCGATCTACCTGTTATAAGGCGTATATCATAGGTTGAATGATTGAAAAAAAAATCTAGAATGGACTTTCTAGAAAGGTGGAACATGCAAACTAGTGTGTTGTGATGCTGATGTTGCACACGCTAATTTCGCGAAGTTGTACCCAAATTTTGCCTTAATATTTCATGAACTGATTTGGGAGATCAGACTCATACACGATAAATATTTTCATTAACGCACTTTTAAGGCGCCCTCCGCCATCTCGGAAAAATGACCTGCTCATATCCCATAGCGAAGGAAAAATACCGTTGATTTCTTCAGAAGCTCTGGGTTGATGGTGTCAAGTGTGGACGCAAGACTGGATATTGAAGGTTACCAGAAAAACCATTCGCTCTGGTGTTCGGAACTGCGAATATCAACATCTTACAACGATAATAAAATTCCTCAATGGAGTTTTGATTAAGATGTCAGATTCACCTCCTCGGGCGGACGTCCAACTACAAAACACTAAGCGTTGGGTATTTTCAACTGAAATCCAGTTTAACTTCCAATGAACTTTAGTCTCAACATCACTAATGTCAGGGTATTGATCTGAGAATCATACAGACATGCACTTAACTGCGGAATTAAAAGAGAAGAATGCACTTATCTGCCCAGTCAAAGAAGAAACTAAATCTTGGAATATCAAAACGAGTTTGACTTTGGCGGCTATGATCAAATGATGATCTGCCAAGGGACACAAAGCACGCCGAGCACGCCCAGTGTATATGTGGAAGCTGCTCATCCAAGCTGTTTGCGCCATACTGAATGTGGCTACATTTAAATTACCTAACATTGCCAGATGCAGCCTTCGTTTCAAACGTTATTTTGCACATCCAACTCAACTGGAAAGTGTTGTTTTGAAAGCCATAGACTGCCATAATTTTTCTGACGATTCATCTGCAAAAAATGATAGTACTATTGTGATATCTGGTGAATCGATATTTGGTAAATTTGTCTTGTATCTGGTTTCTACATACTAACTGTTAGTTTCTCATATATATTTGCAATACCAACTTGAGGTACGTCATATAATTTCGAAAAAATGGAGGTTGGTCTATATGTTCCGCCAAATCAGTTACATCGTATATAAGCTTCAAAACACGCTTATTTCATTTTTAACTTTCGCCTCTAAAAATGTTACTATAACTTTCTTCAAGATAAAATAGCATTTTACACCAAATCTACACACACTGTTATAATAGAATAATACTTTAGCAAATCAACTGTCAGCTGATATCTTACGCATCGCTTCGTAACGAATTTGATATCCTTATTTAGCAGATATGTTTTGCAGAATTCATTCACTGTAAATATTAGCGAGATTGCACATCAAAATGTAAAGTGCTGGGCTACTGCATCTGATTAATCCCTCTAATTTAAATTGTTATACTTAAAAGGAAGACGCTATCTGCCGATTATTCAAGATGGATCCATTTTAAATGCTTACTTCACTGTACGCGACCTTGGGACGTGAAAGGCGATCTTGATAATGTTATTTTTTTTTTACAATTTATGATTATTCCATATTACTTTAATATCACTAGCAACACAATTTCCTGAAGATAATGAATAATGGATAATGGAACATGCTACTCTATTTGTAGGCATTGCGTTAATATTTAGTTTCTTTTCGGTATAAACTACGTTGAAATTTTAAATATATTTGAGATGTTTTGATATGTTCTTTTAGAGATTATTCGGATAAATGTTGACAATATACGTTTTAAAATAATGGCACAAAATTAATTATATAAGAATTTTATCGGTTGGTTATGTATTTTTTTCGAATAAATTATTCTTATTCCAAAAACACACAATTATGTACAGCCATTTTGATTTTTCTCACTTTCAGAATTTAAATGGCAATATATTATCATTTAACAATTTGAAAAGGCTCCCTACCTCACATTTTTCTTAATATAATATGCACAGTTATTTTGATCAGATAAATGTTTTGTAATTTTCAATCCTTCCAATTAAAGCTTATTTTTTGAATATCTGAAATAAATGCTATATAAGAGATGAAATTGCAAAATAGACGATTAACAATTTTACTGATTGAAAATATGTTTAAAATTGACAATTCCAAATTTCGTTTCTGAATCGCAGATATGAGCTTATATACAGTGCACCTTATGCTCAATGTGGCATTTCTCCCCTAAGTTGGAAATAGTATTTCTAAGTTATATAATTACGTAATTCATATATAAATATCATTATTCTTTAGAATTACAAGTATATGTACTCTATCGCAGGAACATCTGATTTACATGGAATGAATAAAACCGAGACTTAAGCTTAAGTGGACTCTAACACGCAAATATTTTCTGCAATATATGCCGGCAAGTTGGCATAATCGGTAGCAGGCCGAGCAATATGCTTTGCGTCTTTTCGTTCCCTTTCCTTATAAATTCAGCTGAGGTGGACGTTGCCTTTCATCCATTCGGTATCGATAAAATAAGTATCTTCCCCCAGCATGTGCACTTATCAGCCGACCTTCCTATAAACCAGGAAATGCTAACTTTTTTATGTCCTGGTAATATGATGCATGGAATGCTAATTTTTCTCCCTTCACGGACAAGATTAAGAATTATTAAGACACTTCTAAACGTACCCTTGAATGAGGCAAAGTACAAGATTTTTGGCATGGGTTCAGTGTGAACAATTTAAACGGAGATCAGTATTTTCAATGTTTCACAGAATACAGTTAAAGACGTAAAAACAATTGAGAGTTCACTGAATTCTAGCCTTACAACAACGAGATACGTTTACGAAGAACAGAACTTAAAGTCACATAAATATTTCAATACAACAGCTGGATGATTAATGCTCTCACAATTGAAAGCACGTATATTTTGATAATTCGAGAAACTATATTACATAACAGAAACGAATTTTTCACGCACATATAATCAAGGAAATTGCAGACACATATAATATTTCGAAGGATGTAAAACTTAAACACTTCAGCAGCGTCCAAATTAATCATTTATGGTAGTGCAGTAAATATCCATATGTTTCAGTAAAATATTAAACGTAAAATATTAGAATTCTACAAATATTGTTATCATCATCATCATCATCATCATCATCATTATCATCATCATCAATATTGTTATCATCATCATCAATATTGTTATCATCATCATCATCATCATCATCATCGTTGTTATTGTTGTTGTCATTATTATTATTATTATCATTATTCAATAGTCCTATTTTAATCACTTGCTGCCACTGCACTACCTAGCGCAGTTTTGTGTGCTTTGGGTATGTGTTGTGGTTTCCTGTGATACTCTCATTTTTATGAAGTACTCTTACGGTTATCTCGTGGTTTACCAGAACTACCGAGCGCAGCTCTGTGTGCCTTGGGCGTGTACAGTGGTGTGTTGTGATGCTCTTATTTTTACTGCATTGAAAGTGTTTCTCATAGGACTTGTAGTTTTACTTTCTTTACATTATATATACTTCTAAGTCCTGTTGATTGTGCTATGCATTTGTCTGAATATTATTTTCATCATACCTCATACGTCTACTATAATAGAAATTGTTTCTGTTTTTAGGCTCCAGATTCTACATACCTATATTTCCAGGCTTGAGAAACGTTACAGTCCGTGTTAAAGAATCTATCTCTCTCTTTCATTCTTGCAAGAAATCTCCAGTTCATTCATGAACTTTTACCATGCCTTTGCTGTCAGTAATATTAAACTGGGGATGATCGAATATAAGAAATTATTAAAGTGAACAACGAGTCCCCTGGAAAAATCCTCATTTGATATTAACTTTCCCTAACAGTGTGTCACCTGAAAAGCGGTCTACTTTTATTCCTTAATGCTACAGCTAATTAGTTCTCTTATATTTTCTTCTATACTGAATATACTAAAACATTCACTTACCTCTGAGAGTGAACTTATATCACAGGCTTTCCTATAACTTAACCATACAATTGTTATTGTTTTTTCTACATTATACTTCATTTAGAATCCCGTTGTCTATGTATAACAGATCATGCGTTCTTCTAGCTTTCTTCCAGAATCATTTCTGTTCTTCTGGAAGTGAATTCCTGTTGCTCGTAATAAGATACTTGTAGATGCTTTCAGAAAGCTTTCCTTATATCAGTCCCCACACTCAAATTGCATACAGTATTATCGTTGTAAAAAATTCAAAGCCTTACTGTTGTTTCTGGGATATACTCGAGTAAGGGATATTCCGACATCAGAGACAAATAGGGAAGAAAGGGAAAATGAGATCGTTATATATTAATATGATGGCATCATAGTTCAAATTTACGAAGATATAGAAACAAAAATATGTCTTCAGGTGCAATCCCTCCTAAATCCATGATTCTATGCCTTTGGAAAGTAGAACTATGAACTTTACGCTCCTTTTTCTTTTCTTTCTTTCATCCCTTTATTCCTTTAGTCCCATCCTCTATATCAACAACGCATTACTATATACCATTCTCATTTCCCCTTTTTTTTTCACTGTCTCTCTCTGATGACAGAACATCTCATGATCGAGTATTTCACAGAAACAGCTGTAACAATTGGAATTTGTTCAAATAATAATATCGTATATGGCCTCAAATACTTGCCTTGCTTTAATGTTTGTTTAATAAAGAATAATCCTGGGAACGATTGGTCCAATGAAATGTGGTGCTCCAGTTTGGCCGTAGTCAAACCAATGAAACAGGTAAAACAAAAAAGACATACACACACGCATATATAAATACATATATATGTACATACATACATATACATATACATAAATATATATATATATATAATATATATATATATATATATATATTATATATATATATATATATATATATATATATATATACCTACGTAACCTACATATATGAAGCTGCACGTGGGACTACGACACTATGCCTTACGTAAACTAACGACAATAGAACTATCTCTATTAAATTGACGTAGATAGCGTTAACAATGGCAGACCTATACGAGTATAACGGCGTAGCCTGTAAATATAGATAACAAAGACATCACAGTCTGCTAGGGTGTGAAGCAAAAAGGAAAAAGTTAAACGCAACGAAATATTGATAATTGTCTGAAAATATAGATAACTTGAAAAGCATCGTTTAGTATTCATAACGAGATAAATTTTTTCTCTATGCTTACACACTATATATACAATTGAGTAGATTACTGATATGATTATCATATACGCGATTGCTTCCGTTACAGTTTTTTAGGTTTCATTTGTTAGTTTGCTTTTTTTATTCAAATATATTGGTTTCTGTTTCATAATAATTCTGCCATTATTATTCATGTGCGTCATAAGTTATATATTACCGTTTGAGAATTATTCTGCTTTCAAGGAGAATATTTTGCTGATGATGTTCAGCCAGAAGAAATCGACGTAGAATATTTATGTAAGCAAATAAGCATACGGTGTCTGCTCATAAGCATATGTCATCATCAATAGTCACCATTTACAAAAATGGCAACTAATATGCGATTGATGTGTTTCTTCCATTCTATCACACCATTATGTAACCATGCAATATACAAACGGCACCGTGACACAGCACAACGCCACGCTCAAATCTATATTGGCTCCAGGAACAGAGATATTAATCTAGCCATCTCCTGAGGCCAGGCTGATGTGTATCAGCTAAAAAGTGGGAAAAATCTGCTTTTCGTGTCAATAAATCACTACACGGCCACATACATTGTGAGCAGAAATGGCAGCGATAAAGCCCTTTCAGTCGTTCCCTAATCTCGAATTTACTATCATAGTTGATCTGTCACGGATTGAGCAAATATTTAACGATTCTAAATCAATATTTCTTTAGAGCGAGGAAATATTTCAGCCATTAAAAGCTGACGATATACCTAAACGGTAGTCTACAATGAAGTAAAAACCTCATTTTTGAGACGGTGGAGCTACTTCAAATAGTGATATCATGAATCCCATCTAAACAAGAGACCTTTGGTGGAAGCAGTAGATTACCCGTTTTTTTTCGTGTATTGTTCTCTCTCTCTCACTCACTCATACCTCTCTCTCTCTCTCTTTCTCTCTCGCTCTCACTCCCTCCTACCCCTATCTCTCTCTCTTTCTCTCTCGCTCTCACTCCCTCCTAGCTCTCTCTCTTGTCGTTTGCTATAATAATGTGCTATGCTAAATGTGTGGTTGGAAGATTTCTAATACTATAGCACTGGTACACCATCTTACTGGTTTCTATTGGTATGCAACCTGTGTGCCTCTTGCCGTTAGTTAATCACATCAACCATTCTGAAAAGTCTTGCTATCCCTAACACATGACATTTCTGCTTTTCGTCACCTTAAATATTATATACTTTATCAGTCCCACTAGTCTCTGAAGGACAGCAAGGGATAAGGGCTCTGAATTTACCTCCGGACGAAACCATTGGGAAAAATGTACAATGTTTAACACAGTTTTAATCCATGGATAACAATTGTTATTTTGTATATGATTGCGCCTGCAAAGTATGAAAACTTCCTAATATATACTTCAAAATTCGCTTTTATAATATTTTATTACTGCCTCTCAACAGCTGAAGTGTTTAAGGTCAACCAACGGAGAACTAAATGGTTAATATTAAGCAGAATATTTGCTATAACGTTATTTCCTCAGCAACCTAGCACCGATTTTTACTAAAATGTAATGGAAAATAGATTAAATTCAAAACATTAATGTCTAGGCCACAAACGCAAAGTTTAAAAGGAATAGTAATTTTTTATGGGTTCTAGATAGTAGAAAAGAGGAGAAAACTTTTACTGATCAAAGACAAAATTATTTTTTTTAAATGTTATACAGTGTAATAACGGTGTAAAAACATACACCTGGTACATGTATTTACAACTCAGTAAACAATATAATAAATATGGTAGGAAAACTGTTCCACAGAAAATTCACATCTATATTAAGAAAGAAATGACATAGACATTTATCTTCAAAACAACGAAAGTTTATATGATTAGAATGCAACGCTTTATCATAGACGAGCCTTTAAGTCGGAAATGTCTAGTTCACCTCGAAATCATCTATATTAGGAACTGACATTCTCCTATATAAACTTTATTAATATAAACTTCGACGTATAAAATGACGCCTGATCACAGAACTATTCGGACCCCATCGCGTTTATAACTAACAATCAAATTAGAAACATTGGCATTACATTTTCCTCTGAAATACGTAACAACCTTTGAAGGAGTTTTGCAAACAATTTTCAACGTTTCTGTCAGAGGATTTATGAGAGCTTATTGCTTATTCATATATGACTGAACACCAGCAGTAGCAGCAGCAGCAGCAGTAGAAGTAGCAGTAGCAGCAGCAGTAGCAGCAGCAGCAGCAGCAGTAGTAGTAGTAGTAGTAGTAGTAGTAGTAGTAGTAGTAGTAGTAGTAGTAGTAGATATTGTGATAGTATTGTTGTTGCTGTAGGAAATTTAAATGGGAATTTTTAACGAATGTTCAAAAGAAAATAGTCCACACACTTATATACGGGTTAAGTCGCAAATATGTTATTTGAGCACAAGCTTGAAAGTATCAAACACCATCACACAGTTTAAGAATTTATCAATTTCTTAATGTAATATCGTTCAATTTGGTTCAATGCACTATATATTTCTTCATATATGACAATGAGTAGGCTATTAATTAACTAATTGATTAATTACCAATCTTAGTTTGATTTGAAGGAGGCAATGTATACGTTAAATCATGCATTTTTAATAACCAATATTACAAATGTGAATTGAATCCGCTTGTACCTGATAATGTAATAGCGATATTTAATTGACTTGCGAAGTGGAGAAATTATATAAAGCAGGTATGTAGCACGGGCTGAGATGTCATTCACTGTTTCTATGTTGTTGTTCTTGTTGTTGACTAGACTGTGATTAGTACTGATTGGTTATTGCTATTAAAAGCGAATCCATCCGTACCTTGCTAGTTATATTACTTTCTGTTAATTATGACCAGTGTATATTCCACTACGTAATTTAGCGCATCATAAAATTCCAGGACGATATAACTCTAATTTGCTGCAAGCTACTGAAACATATAAATACGACATTCTTCACTGTGCAGGTGTGCAGCATTTATCAATCTTAATTTCATATAGATAAATTCATTTGATGTAGTTTCAATGGCTCAAGCGACATGGAAAATATCGTCATTTATATATTTCAGGATTATTTTCAGAAGCTGAACAGAATCTTGGTGTCAGCATTCAGATTATTGTCTGGTGAATTAAATACCACTATAGTGAGTACTTTCTGCTGAATGAAAGGAAAAGTATGTTTTCATTAAATCTATCTTTATGGGTAAAAAAGATTCAATGAGAAAGCGCTCGCTAGTAACGTTATTCAGAATAGTATTTAAACTTTGTGCGATATGTGTTTGGAATCTATATTTAGTGGGTGGCTTATGATTGTGAAAGTCTAAAAATCGGAAAATTCGATATCTATATAGAAAATGTTGTTCAAATAGGCAATGATTTCTATGATTATTACTGCTTATAACTTGAGTGATCACAAAAGAATGTATTATGGAACTAGTAACCCAATAACAGTGTACAAGTCATACATATAAAAATGTCCGAAGAGATGGGTAACTTTGCTCATTCCCAACACACTACCTTCTGATTATGATGCCATTGTTATCATATTGAAAGAGTCGTGGTGTATTGTAATTTTTGTAATGAACCATGTGTTTCAATTTCAGTAAATTAAGCAAGAATTATTACTAATTAAAATCGTATTTCACAATCCTACGTGGTGCAAACGTTTGCCTCTAAACAAATTACGGTAAGTAATATACGTTTGTTCAACTGGCATTGAATATAAAATGCTTTACTTGGTATGATAACATGTACAGAATCTTCAGTATCGTATTGTAGTACGTAATTGCACAATCTTTCATTTCCTTTTTTGCAACGCAGTAAAGAAAACCACAAAAAAAATATGTGCTGGCCAGTTTTTGTTTATTGATTTTCTTATAAAAATCAAGCAGAGCGTGACTTAAAATTGTCTGCAAGGTATTGTCGTATTTATTGCCTTCAGTTTCAGTTGAACCTAAACATAGAGGCGAATGATTGATATAACAAATCAATAGAGAGTACATAAAAGCTAGCCAGAGGACAAGACCATAATGCGTAACAGAGATAGATGGGAAGAATTACTGCCCAAATCGAGCATCTTATTTGTATCAATATTATATGTATCAATATTGGAATTTCAAACCATAGTAGACCAAAGTACTAAACCGATAAGTAAGAGTGCGTCGGAGCGGCAGAATGAGTTCTGTGCATATCTGTATATTTAGCATCTTTTATGATTTCCTGTTTCACTGTAGCATTGCAAACGCTATTTCGGGTAACAAAAACATGCATACTAACAACAGTCATATATAAGTCTAATACAATAAAGTACAAAATGTTGTTATTGCTACGTTAAATATATGAGTTGTATATTTATTATATCTATATAGCTATATATCATACATTCGTAATTCATTTCCAAAAATAAATCTCCCTGGCCTGTAGAGCAATGCACTTTCCAAATAGACAGCTTCTCTTTCAATTGTATATTTTTTTTTAATTCTAGACAATAAAAACTTGCTCCTTGAATTTTTGAAAAGTCTTAGTGAAGGAGATATTCAAATATTAATACAACCACATATAGAACAAATAAGAATTAATAGAATTAATTTTTAGAAATGTGTTTAGGAAACTAATTTAGTCATATCTACAAAGTTCAGCTGAACAAAGTCCAAAGATATGAAAGTGTAAATACAAAGACAAAAATAATATTCGAATGTATTTTAAAGAATGTACTTAATGAATCTTGATAAGAAAGTAATATTACATTTGAAAACATATGCTAAATGCATAAAATATATGTTTCAGTTGTTGAGAATAGGTAGGTAATTTCTAAGGCGGGGATACGTCGTTGACCTTAATTACAGTGTTCTACTGGTATTTCATCGAGCCCAAATGAATTAATGGCAAATTCGATCTTGGTCGTCGTAAAGAGTCAGAGTAAATGCAGCCATGCAATTTATCCGACTCTCAAACGATTCTTCTTGCTCGGCTCTTTGGAATTGTGCAAAGATTAAATATGCAACAATAACCATTGTTACAGAGTTTGTGAATATCATGTGAACAGGGTTGAGAATATTAAGCAGCTATTGCTTTAAGAATTCCTTGAAATTTCAGAAAACAATTTAGTTATGGGTATTAAAACTAGGTTTGTAACACAATATGAAAATATATAAATGTATCTACTACGAGGTGCATTTTCCAATATGTTGAAATTAGATCAAGATGTTTCAGGTAAAATCGCCGACGCGATTAAGATAGTGTGTACGAATTTCAAACGTGAAGCCAACGGTGCTATTTTCGATATTCATACGTGAAATGAATACATTGAAATAAAAAAGCGTGTGAATGCTTTTTGCAAAGCAATGCTTTACGAAAAGCAGCACAATTAACGCCAAACACAAGTCTTTTTTTTAAAGACAGAATTAAAACGTAAACACTAACATAATTATTGCTAAGAATATTTAATCATTTTCACAGAACCATGAGTGTTATTCGTGTATTTAACAAAAGAAAGCAAACAAAATTATACTTTATAAAATTATAAATTCATATCAACACTTACAGTTCAGCGGTAGGTATGACATCAATTTTCGTTTAGTAATTATACAATTTATTAAACATTAACATATGAAACGTTGGTTAACCTATCACTGAAAACACATATAAAATCAGGCCTTCATTTCAATGAAATACGATTTAGTTATTGGCCTACATTTGTGTCTGTTATGTATCAGCTAATATTTATGGGTGTATCTTGTATGTTGGATGTATCACCATTATACACAGAATGTTATTTATCAATTTATTTATGGAGTAGGTAGCAGAAAGACGGCTGCGAGCGGTTTTCTGCAAGACACTCGATAGTATTTCCAAATGTGAATCCTAATTCTAATAATTCGTATGGTATTTTATGTAAAATTAATTTTTGTATAATAATGTTCACTTGCAAAGTAGATATTACTTTCATTATTTTATCATTTATAATTTCTCTTTTTTAATGGGTCAATCTCTTATATATATATATATATATGTATCATTAATAATTGGTAGAATGTACATAGATAAGCATAGCTAGCTAGCTAGATATTTAGATAGATAGAAAGTTGGGTGGATGGATGGATGGATGGATGGATGGTTGGATGGATGGATGGATACACGCACAAAAGTGTAGTGCTGTGAGAACTCTTGGGAATCGCATTTCTTTAGTTTTTTAAATATACCCAAATTTCGTATAATGTAATATAATGATATCCTTCCATTTGGCATGTGTTGAAATATTCTAATATATTTTAGTTTACGTATGATTTAAGTGTAAATTCTATGTACTTAATCTTGATAAAAATAATTTTTGCTTTAAAGTTAATATCTCTTTGTTGTCACAAGTGTCATGGAAACAGTCATCATACTGTTTCCATTTCTCTCAGCTAATATGTTTACATTAGCCTTATTTCGAAATCTTGACAATGCAACATACAGCTAACGATGAGTCAGAAGATATATTCCAGTTTGTTCAAAAGTGTGTCCCTGTCACTTGTGGAACGTCAAAGCAAAGTTTGGCTTGACGGGAAATAGTTTGCAACGAATATTTAAATTTATCAAGAATTGGACGCAGTGAATGCAATGAACTTAAAAATTTGCGAGACTTGGCGTTAAAAAAAATCAATAAACTTTAGAAATCGAAATTGTAGGAAATTTCTTAGAACATGAAATCATAAAAGATTTCCAGACTCTCAGCATTTTAATTTTTCTTTTTGTTTAGTATTTTTAGTAAATGTTACGTGGCTATGTAATATGCGACCTTCTCCATTATAATATTGGTAATAACTTTTTTTAACATTTCTGAAAACCATTGTAATTTTATTGTATCAATTAGAATTATTCTCGGTCAATACGTCGCAAATGTTCGCATTTGAAGAATCAATATAATATGTAAGTTGTCACACATCAGGAATGAATTCATGAGTAGACAAGATATGTGTGGGATCTTGGTAAATATAATTACATAATATGTAAATATCTTCTTATGTCTGTGATACCTCGATGGACAGTGGTTTCCCATATCTCTAATACCCTGATAAACTACACATAACATCTTCATTCAGGCGTATATGTCACCGTGGGCATTGATGATGACAACGATCCAACCATATTTGATATACATATAATTAATACACACAGGATATAAATAGGATTTTGATTGGTAAAATAACCTGAATACGTATACCATTTTTGTGGTTGTTAGAACAGTTTAGGAATTTGAATACCCTCGTGCTTATTAGCAACAAAGAATACATAAAGACTACTTTATCTCCAAAGAAGTGATTAGCTTAAATACCATTTTCAGATTCAGAGTAGATTATGTTCAGATATTACATCTAGAAAACTAAACCATTTAAGCGCTTCTTTTATAGGAATTCGTGAAGCACGTTAAGCGGGAATGTTATTATAGTCTAAATCAAATAACTGACAGTTCCCTAGAAATACATAATCAGTTTTCTCTAGATTAATTTAACTCACTCGACAATTATCTTTGGAATACTATCGCAAAATATTACAATGAACCTACAGTAAAATTAATTCAGGAAAGTTAAGGCATTTGTACTTACGACACATAAATAAATTCAGCGTAAATTCTATTACGTTTTTCGTGAAATAATAGTAGATATCAAAAATAAGACTATATCATTGGCAAAACTGAACTTATACAAATATTTAATTATTCAAAATATGATCCCAGAACAGCTATGGATTTCTCCCATCGATTAACAAGATCATTTATACCCCTTGGATAAAAAGTTTAATGTCAAGAACTCCTTGAATTCAATTTATACCTCGGTTTTGGAAAGTATGGTTTATCGCCTTAAAAGGTGTCTAGATGATTGAAACAGCGGTAATTCGTTGGTGAAATATCAAGAGTATATGGAGAAAGTGGTTAACTCTCTTATCCGAAGTTTGTGAGCATCTGCAGTATCGTCGTTGAAACGTGCATTCAAGTGTTATCGCTGTAAAGAATTGGACCACGTCGATTAAAACATGCAGATATAGTTTTTCGCAAGTCAACGTTCATTACTTACAACAAATGTCCGATGTATTATTTTGGTTATGTTCCAGAAAGCTCTATTGAATTCAAATGCTGATCGTCAAGTGTGGATGGACATACTATACCTTCTTGATCTTCGATGTTCTTATCCCCACTACATACCGGGGTGATTACCATTTGAAACCTATGATTTGTCGTCAATTTAGTCTTTTGGAACAGATTTATACGAAAGGGAAAATGTAAAACTATAGATAATTTAAAACATTTCCTAAATTTTGAAGCACAGTTTTCTATGTGTTATATCCTGTCATCCGTCGATCGTATGTAATCTTCTAAAATAAATATTTCCGCCCACTGAATAAATATTATATGGTAGTGCACATATTTGTCGAACGATATAGAATGTCTCCTAGAAATATATGAAGTCGTACAGTGGACAAAAGCGAAATATTTAACTTACGGAATTTGATTATCATAACTCCGCATTTGAACGAAACTTTCAAATAATACACAAGTCAGAAGAATATTCGAAAACGGTAATATATATTTTGGTGGAGATGTGTGTGTATTGATATATGTATGTAAGTGTGTATGGATGAACTCTCGGTTATATGTATATACATATACACATGTGTAATTCTTGTTCTGTTGATAGATTGGTAACGTCGATCATTTACACCATAACAGCTATCGTTCTTGTATGCAAGCTAAAAAAGTAACACGTATCTAGAATCGATACAATGTATTATGAATGACCTTATACACGTAAATATAAGATACGAAAATTGCATAGAATGGTTACCATAGCATTTAAAAGTGAGGATACGATTAATTAATTATTTCGAGACGTCACGAAATTTCCTTAAGTTCTGCAGAAATAATGCAGATCTACAAGTGTAATATGCACAAATATGTTGTATATGCCGATCAAGGGATTCTAATGGAAAATGATACACATTTCTGGAGCCCCTAAAAAGTCACACACTTCAAAGTAGATTGTAAAGACCATCATGTATAAATGGATGCATTACCCTTTGTTTTTGAGCCGAAAGCAAAATACGGCTGTCTTTGCTACATTAAAATTAAACACGAAATACACTGACACACATACGCCACATACGCGCCGCGTGTGCACAACCAACCAGGCATCTGAACACACGCACACACACAATAACGCAACCAAACTCTCGCATTATATATGTGTAAATGTGCAAAAATAAAAGTAAAAATGTACCGTAGTTGTACCTTTCGATTTTCACAAATGCTCGAAAAGAAAACACAGCGAAGCATCTCTAGCTGCTTTAGTAATGGTAACATTAACGTTTAGGTAACGGTACACTAGTACTCTTCTACTTTATCTGGTTATTTCCTTTATAATTGGTCTAAACCTATCTCTGCAAAATCTGTATTTATGTGATTACGTTAATAGACGAGAAATCCAATTG
The DNA here is from genome assembly GCF_006345805.1 of Octopus sinensis. Taxonomy (NCBI): domain Eukaryota; kingdom Metazoa; phylum Mollusca; class Cephalopoda; order Octopoda; family Octopodidae; genus Octopus; species Octopus sinensis. Next base: position 3,495,951 of record NC_043015.1, read on the forward strand.
CATGTTACGGACATGCTATCATTTTGCTTTTCTGATATTCTCTTTGCACATTCAACACTTCCTATGTATCTAACTGTTTTTGTTTTACTATTTTTTATCCTACAAGTAATATCTAATATATTTGCGTCCATGCTGTTGTTCAATGCCCCAATTCCGTTGTTATTCCATAACATGTCGGTTGCGTAAACTAGCGTCATTGATAGGTATTACTAAAATATTTCTGTTTTAACATTACCCATATACACTACCCGGCGCTATTTTTGCATTTATCTAAATTCACTTTCTTGCTAAATGTATATTCGTTTTTTATAACATGGATTGTAATTCCATAGGCTCTACATGACATTACGGTATAAGCCCAGCAGATATATTTTGATATTTCTATATTGGCATTTTATTCAGTTACCTAATATCGTGGAAACAAACTTTTCTCTGTCTGAGTTGATATTATTGTAACTACAACACAATATTTTCATTTTTTTCTTTAAACTTTGTATATTCCATCGGCGATATTCACTAAGTTTGCATTACGGATAAGTATATCAAATCAATATATTTTGTTGCACTCAAAACAATATTTTTAAATTGTGGAAGTATCAATATTTCCAAGTTTGTATCCTAATTACGAGGCTGGACAGAACATTTCATGGGTTAACTATGCAGCGATAACGCTAGAGCCATGAAATATGCGTGCATTAACTTCATATCGCCCTTGTTTCCGTTCAGACTTAACAAGTTTCGACTTCTTTTTATAATGGACATCATTTGGTCACATCCTATGAACCTATGTACGTATGTCTATAAACACTTCAGCCGACCTATGTATATATGTCCATGTGTGTGTGTGTGAGTTCGTGCATATGTTTGTATGCACTGAAAGGAGGTAAACTTTAAGCCTTAGCCATCTAGAAGAGTGAATACTGGAGATAAAATTGAATAGAACGCTTATATAGATTTTTCTAAGTTCTATTCCAGATATAGTTCAAATAAAATTACTTCGAGGAAAATATTGGTGTTTAATATATTTAGAATCAAATTTAGTAAAACAGATTATGTTGAAAGTCTTACAACAGAGACACTACAACGGACAGAGAATGTTTTCAAATGTTTTCACGCGTACATATAAGTGTGAATATCATTACATAACCTCATAAAAATTACCATGATATTCCATCAAGAGGAATAAATGATAATTTAATTTAAACTACAAGTTCTCTGAAAAAACAGAATTGCAGGAAATAATTTCACTTAAACGACACGAAATAACCATATTGCTACGAGAATATGTTTCTGAATGGTTATTATTATTGTCTTTCTTCCGATAGATTTTATTTACCGTACTCTATACAAAGATATTTTAAGCACAACGCATCACAATTTTCTTTCTTTTCGTGTAATGATGTACAACTGAAACACTATCGAATTAATTACAAGAAGAATTTAATAATGCATGTTAAGACAGTTCTAAAACTGGCTACATTTTCTCCAACATTTACTGGGTAGGGTTACTTGACTGGCACCCAAGACGCATAACTTCATAACATTTATTTTTCGTTTTCATTGGTATTATGGCAGGGCAATGTCATAGCTGTTATACAAGCATACAAACAGACGCATACACACACAAACTCAGACACATACACACATACGTGTAATTTTCACTTGTACCCTCTCTCACTTTGTATATATATATATATTATATATATATATATAATATATATATATATATATATATATATATATATGTATATGAACTATCCGATGCTGGGAAATATGTAGTGAGTGATTAAATGATTAAAACACTGACTTCTGAAATGTATTCCCTCTCCTTTGGCACATCTTATTTAGGCGTTGCTATGCTGTCTAGGGTTGCTAGTCAGCACCAGAATTGCTATGGAAGAGATCTTAGCCACATTAGAGCACTTATCGAATGACTGACAAAGGAGTGAAGAACCCTACAGCAAGCGATGAATATGTATCTTTCTAAAAATATGTGTGTCTATGTGTATAGATAGATAAATATATACATATATATATATATATATATATAATATATATATATATATATATATATATGTAGAGAGACATAATTAGAGAGAGAAAGGTAGATAGATAGATAGATAGATAGATAGATAGATAGATAGATAGATAGATATATAGATAAATAAATAGATAGATAGATAGATAGATAGATAGATAGATAGATAGATAGATAGATAGATAGATAGATAGATAGATAGATAGATAGATAGATAGATATAGATAGATAGATACTGAATGGTATATATCATGTAGACATAGTAGATAGAAAAACACCCCATCATTTCTGTGATACGAAACATTTGCAACGTAATTTATGCCGCTATGGAAAACAGTACGCCCGGAAGTAAACGAGTATCTTCACTGGTCTTACTTGATAGCCTCTTAAGATTTAATCGTGAGTTTAGTCTTCAGCATCCATTTTTATTTCTCTGTCACCATTGTTCTGATCAAAGTTTCTATATCCGTAAAACTGTACCCATCCCAGGTAGCCTGTCGGTTTACACAATGGACTCGTATAGTGCTTAATAATGACACTTCTTTCTCTTTAGAACCTATATTTTATCTGGAATGAAAATGATACAGCCGACATTAAGCCGACTTTATATATATAAAGTGATTTACTAAACATTTGGGCAATTAAAACGATAAGTGGTAGTGAATAAGTAACTTATACATGCTTGTATATTAACTTCGGCAGGAAGATTGTTTTCGCGTGGTTTACACTGTATTGCAGGTATTCTTTATCCTACAATGCCGTGTTATCTTTCTCGCTCTGCTTTTCATTCTCTAGAAACGTTCTATTCCAGTTTCCAAAAGTTAAATTATTCTTTCCATTAGAAAATCATTTTAAGTGATAAATTTTCGAAGATAATTGTTCTTTTATGTTAATTTGCCACACACACGGAAACGTTCCGGCGTCTTAATGATCCTTAATTTTAATACGAAACATTCATTTTCATCAAAAGTTTTCATAACAGTTTTTCTTGCAACGCTGCTCTAGAAACACAACGCAAACCAACAACAGTAGCAACAAAATTAGATTAATACGTATACATAAGGCAATTTATTGACAAGGGAATAATAGACGTTACGGTTTTATTTGAATTGTTTGAATGTCTGGAAATTAATATCTTAGCTAAATATATTAAGTTATATTGTATCTACAATTTCTATACCACAAATAAGTTTTTCGTATTTACCTTACGGATAATTCTATGTTTTTTAATGCAGTATTGTCCTGTTGGAGCACAACCAATATGAAAATTATCTAGAGCCACAGAAACAGCGTATTTAGAAATATGACAGTTTCTTTCATATAAACTTGTAAGAACCTCAAATACCAACAAGTATTTCATATGATAGACATTACACAATACAATCTCTAACGGTTTAAGCGTAAATTAGAAATCTCTGTCTTGTTATTCCCCAAACAAGCAATATGTATTATCATTTTACTCTATTTTCTGTCTTTAAATTTTGACAGATTCTCGTTCCTCTTCAAAACATTTATTTGATTCTAATTCCAGAAATTTGGCTTTCTATTTACTGTGATTATATAAATTGGGAATTTACATAACGATTCTTCAGCTTTTGATTTAAATTTGGCTCGTACATACATTCGATCCGATTGATTTACAAAGGTTTGTGATTAAAATGCGTTTAAAATGATGGAAAGTGACATCCTCTTCATAATTATTATTTTCATTTTCCCACGTTGGTAGCAGTATGGTGGTTATTTTGGCGTCCTTGTTGTTTTGGACGTCTATTAATAACATTTATGAAGCAATCTTGAACAATAGCCAGAATTACTAATCGTTCTTTGGCAGATATATTTACCAAGCTACCAAGACTTCGAAAACAATTTCGTTGAACATGTTTCATGGTTTGCGAACTTCGTTTTACCCAAATCATATAATAAATATTATAACGAGATACTATCTAAGTTTCTGTTGGATTTAGATTACAAACACTTCACCTGCATTAACAGAAACAATTACATCAGACTGAACAGTTTAATATATCTATCTACATATCTATTTATCTATATGTCTGTCTGTTTATCTTTCTATCTATCTATCTATCTATCTATCTATCTATCTATCTATCTATCTATCTATCTATATCTATCTATCTATCTATCTATCTATCTATCTATCTATCTATCTATCTATCTATCTATCTATCTATCAAGGAATGGAGTAGTTAAAATCCAGGCTACGTAAGCTACGTAAGATTCCTAGCTAGCAGAGCCGCGGAAGTACTAATTAATCAACGAGAGGTATCCCGCTAGTTACTCACCAGGTAAAAGATACAAGATGCCTTATTCAAATGAAGGTTATATTGTTCTGAATGGATCCCATGTTAACTCGCAGAATATTTGATCGATGCAAAAGCCAATCTGTATCTGGAACTTAAATTCATGTCATATTAGAAATTCAGAAACGTTTGTGTTAGCCGTACGGGATATTTTCATATAGATGCATGTTGCATAAAAACACTGTCATATTCTGAAGCAGAAGGGGATCTTCTATTACCTCTAAGCACTTTCAGACAGCTGGAAATCCCCTGTGGGAGAATTTAGTTCACTGCATGCCATATATATATGGTTGCCACGATATAAAGTATTTCAAAGCAATAAGATAGCAGAAACGTTAGCACGCCTGGAGAAATACTTAGAGGTCTGTCTTTAGATTATAAATTAAAAATCAGCAGTGGGTGACTGTGTCTTTCATCCATTCGGGTACGTTAGATAATATACCAGTAGCGTACTGGAGTTGATGTAATCGACTAGACCCAAACCCCAAAATTTCAAGCCTTGAGCCTTGAGTAGAAAAGGATATATAGTATTTCAGTGACTTTTTAATTAATAACGTTCCAAAATCGCAGCAGGTTTATTTTTAAAAATGAGGCTATGTTTATTGGTGACGGAAGAGTATTATTGTCTAAAAGTAATCATTATATTCTTCGTAATGTTGGTGTCTTTCTAGAACGCCGAGTACCACTGTAGTTGCCTAGCGAGGCACTCTCCTAAAAAAAAACGCCTGTTTGTATTAAAAAAGGCAAATACAGTACCTTCTCTTAAAAGCGCCGGGAACACCAGCTCGAGGGATTTCAGCCTAATGATAATTTCCTCTCACTTTTTCTTTTTTTCTTTGTGTGATCCTAAATTTTCCTTCTGTATGCCTCACCCACCTCTCTCTTCTTTCCCCCTCTCATTTCTTCCTTTCTCACTCTCCCTCGGTTTCCTCTCATTCTCTCTGTTAATGTCTCTTGTTACATATAATTTGTTTTGACCTAATATTTTGTCTGTCCTTGCTATTTGCGTGACATGCAAGTCATTCATTATTTACATAATGAGGATATTGTAGTCCGTATATGTATTTGTATATATACACACATATATGTATGTATATACATATACATATATATATATATATATATATATATATATATATGTATATATATATATATATATATATATATATGTATATATATATATATATATATATATGTATATAAATATATGTGTGTGTGTATGTATGTATATGTGTGTGTGTTTGTGTATATATGCACATCGGAGCATAGGCACAAAGCAGTGTTCATGTATAAGAATAATTTACGTTAGTTGAAATATATTTGTCACATATTTCAATTGCTAAAGGCCAATACACTGCAATTAACGTGAAGTAAACATCTCTCTTATCGTAGAAATGCGTGAAAACACACAGTCCGTTCAGTGTCGTCATCTCTCGAGAATCTCAGACATCGCTGGTTCGAATTTTCTTCCCAATGACATATGCCTAAGAGTGTCAATTCTGAACAAATTTAATAAAGCTATTGGTTTGTATATAATTCTGTCAACACATTGATTGATTGGAGATATAATAGATCATCCGAGCAAATTAATGAACGGTGCATAGGTGCCAAGCAGTGTTTAGCTATGAGAGAATCTAGGTTAGTTGAAATATATTTGTCAAATGTTCATCTGCCAAAGGCACATATGATGCAGTTATCGTTGAGGAAAAACCTCTATTTTGGCAGAAAGGTTCGATAACACCCAATTTGTTGAGCCATCGATGTTTCGATTTTTCCTTTTGTCAATTAGATGTACCTACAAGAAGCTACTCTGAATCAACTCAATAATGCTATAGGTTTATATATGTCTGAGATAGCCGAGAGATGGCGACACTGAATGTACTGGGTGTGATCACACTTCTCTACATACGAGATACTTTTTTCCTCCGCGGTAACTGCAGCGTATCTGCCTTTGGCAGTTGAAATATATGATAAACATATACTCGGACATTTATTCAGTAGTCTCTACATTTATTTTGACGCTATGTAGTTCTCCAAGAATATAGCTATGCAGATATTGTTTTGCATGTACAACTCTTTCTTTGCATACTGTGATCTAGTTGTGTTACCTCAGACGACATACGACTACGGTCTTTGTTAGTATAAAGTCATGGACTTCAAGCTCATCTCCCCAGTTAGCCAGTAGCAGGTGATTGTTCCATGGCGTGTGCCCTGCGAGTGCATTTGCCGGACTGCAATTGACCGAAACGACTTCTATATTATATTCACACACGACGAATGCCCAAATATAAACTTGGTAGTGTATACAAATATTTTATTAGTATTGGGTTATAGTGAAGGGAGATGAGCTTTATACTGTACTCTACCGCATTCCGAATGGAATATTACATAACTATATATATATTAATAAATATTTACGGAGAACCGAGACTTATATATCCAGTTTATTCGGCACTGAATTATGTCCTTCCATTTCTGCACCTACATATGTTCTGCTGCAACTCTGTGCACAAGGCAAAATATTGGACCTTAATATGCACTTAGTGTGCACTTTAGTGATAGTTCCCGCTTCTTCAGGGTGCTGTTAACTGCATTTCAGATCCCACCTGTATTTAGTTCACATGGTAACTGAAAAGCAGTTAATAGTATCTTGAAGAAGTTGTAATTTACTCCATTGATTATTTTATTAATAATTATAGTGATTTGGGCAGTGATGACGCGAATTTCCTGGTTCCATAATGTTTTCTGCTAATTTAATGCAGTTGTTTCCGCACTTTAGCGTAGGGCATGCTCGTCCTAAATAGCATTGAATGCTGCGTATATTTCGAATGATGTGATGAATCTAAAAACTTCTTGAAGTGTTAAAAGTTCATTTCTCAAATGATTTCCCTGCACTTCAACGCGTGCTCTTATGAGCTACATCGACAACAATGACAAACTCACTGATAAATATATATATATATATATATATATATATATATTTATAATAAATATTAGGGAATAAATCCAAATTTACAGGGAAAAA